>NC_139646.1:19020711-19198211 GCF_964638095.1 Poromitra crassiceps
TATCGTCCGATACGATTGTATCACGATACATTGCGATACAATACATATTGCGATATATTGCAATACTCTACATAATTTACTGAAAATTAACAGAAAAATTGAGTCAAAACTACGGAGTGTTGAGTGTGTTATTGAACGCATTGAAATAAAAAGTATTCTTATTGTGTCACTGAACAGATGGCTGTGCAAAAAATCGATATGACGATATATCACAATATATTTCTGAAATATCGATACAGTATTGCGGGGGAAAATATTGCGATATATTGCCGTATCGATTTTATTGCACAGCCCTAGTGAGAATAGAGTGTAGATCTCGTCCCCTAAAAATGCCCCACCTCAAAAACAACAACAATGAGTTAAAAAAATGTTAGATAGTGCCACAGTATAATATATTGTCAGTGGATTTGCTAAAATCTCTATATGTTGGACGCAAATTATGTAACAATTATCGCTACATGCTAAGGGGCATCTAGTGGAAAAATGAGCCAAATTGAGATTATTTTTATTATTAGACGATTAGATTATTATCATTGTGATTTTTATGTTAAAAAAGTATATACCTAAATCACAAAGTGGGACTACAAGAGAGAAGAACATCCCATTCCCATGAATTTCTCCCTTCCCTGTAGATTTGCCCAAATTAAATTGTGGTATCGTGTGTGGTCACTTCTCTGCCCACCGAATGTGACCCATCAAAACTGTCAGAGGAAACTGTACTCATGACATTTGGTTTCCATCTTTGGTTTCCTTTGGTACGAAGCATCACAGACGGGCCGGATTGATAAACACGAGTGAGCTGTGTGCAGTAACTGATGTCACATTAAACAGGATTTCTGAGATAAATAAATACAAATGTTGAACACTCACCTCTTGCTCCCATCAGAAGCCACCCACATATGAAGTTCCCTAGCACAGCTAGCTTCAATTGCCCTTTCCCGATTGTTACACAGTACATATTATGCATGTGCTCATTTGTTTGTTTGTTTAGACTGCGAACGGATATTTGGCGTTTGGCATTTTGCACCGATGCTTTTGGCAGCGCAAGAGAGAGATCTTAACTGTGCCAGTACTGCTTCTTGAAATTTGAAGAGTGAGAAGCCACAGAGAAAAGCTGCACCCCGGGTTGCATCAGGGACAGATCGTAATGACTAATGATGAAGAAGAAGAAGAAGAAGAGAGAGGATTGATGCACGATGAAAATCGCTCCACAGGAGCCGGGGCAAAAAGCAGGAGTCACCATTTCACTTAATGAAACACATTTCAGCTCCGGCGAAACAGTGAGCAGACATCTTCCCCATTTTAATGAGAATATGAATACTGTTCCTCACGTCCATTAGGAATTGATATACAATTCACCAGCTCGTGTTCATCATAATCCCTCTGCAAATAATCGTGCCTAGAATCTACTCACTGCACACACAAACACAAACACACACACACACACGCACACGCACACACACACACACACACGCACACACACACACACACACACACACACACACAAAAACACACACACACGCACGCACACACACACACACACACACACACACACAAACACACACACACACACGCACACACACACACACACACACACACACACACACACACACACACACACACACACACACACAAACACACACAGCCGACACTCTGCAGATGGTGCGTCCAGTCTCTCAGTCTCTCAGTGGGCCGGCATACATATGCAGGCTCTAACTCCGCCAAATCCTCAACAGTGAAGTCTGGCAGAGCGCTGCAGGTCCCCAGCCAGCTGACTAGCATTTAGAGGGAAGTCACCCACCTGCACTGCAAATCCAGCCACAGATGGCGCCGGCTTTATGCAAAAGGGAAGCAGATAGCGTGTCAGCGGCGATGTATGCTGTGTTTGTCAAAGGGAGACAGACAGAGGCAGAAGCGGCGCTAGATTAAAATGAGGCCTGTGGGGAGGACTGTTGTTCATGCCAGAGTCTAGTTGGACTGCACACTGATAACAAGGTGCTTCACATAACATTATGGTGGTAGTAAGGGGTGCGAAAAGGTTATATGTTCAATCCATAGACATAAAATACTATGGACGTAGCTAGCTATCCAATTGAATTTCTTCTACCTGGAGGAGTTCAAACGTTGGCCGTCACCCTCTTGATTTTTCGTCAGCAGAGTGGGAGGGAATGGGTTGAGTCCTTCCGCACTTCACGTGAGATGGGAGTTTCCCAGAGCCACAGCTCCGCCTGCTGTCGGTCCGTGATCGGCAAGCTGCGTGATCACTGGACAGGCGATCTGTCAATCACCCCCTTTTCGATCATCTATTTTACTCCAAACGGGCGAGTTATATAAAAATTGACTTGAATAATTAATTAAATTAAAATTACTCAGGTAAAAGAAAAAGTATAGCATTATAAAAAATACTTACAAAGTACAAATCCTATATATTTTTTTTAACTTGTATTTATACTTGAGAGTACTTTCCACCTCTGGTCAGTGGTTGATGGTATGTGGGCTGATTTCAATTGTTGGACAAGCAGTCTCCTGCCTATGATAGCGGTCTGGACCCATTCAATATAAATAGAAGGAATTGTGCCTTTCAGGATGGACAGATCCCCAACAGAAATAAACAAATGGAAAATGAATTTCCTGACCAATAATTCTCTGGATACAATCATGTCCATGTCCACTACTGTCCAGAAGTCACAAACTTTAGGGCAATACCATAAGACATGAGTTAATGTACCTTCATTAGTGGTCGAACACACCAAACGCCAAAGCCATGGAGAACTGAAGCTTGAGGCAGACTCAAGCTGATCTGACGCCTAACCGGTCACACCAGGAGCAGTGTCTTTTTCTCAGCTGCTGCCCCGGCCCCTCCCACCCCTCACAAATTGCATTGACTGCCTCCCTAGCTGGCAGCTCGGGATCAGCGCGCAGCACGCTTGGGAAATAGAACAGAAGCTGAAACTATCGGTTCGGCGTGGCGTTGGCATGGCGCAGCGTGGCTTCAGCGTTAGGGCACCTCCAGCACGCAGGGTCACCCTTCAGCTTCGCCCTATATAACGAAGAGGGCATCCAATAAATTCTGTTAATAATCTTAAATTGGCAACGTGACATGCGCTTTGAATTTCGCAGGACGTCAACCCATTCCTTTTCTGTAAAGGTGATACCACAATCTGTTTCCCATACGGTTTTCAGGGGCCCAGCTGTGCTATGCTTTTGTAAAAGCATGGGAAAGTAAAGAGATGCTTCGTGACCTCTACCATAGGCCGAGATAATTGAAGAGGGGGTCTCTGCACTTTGGGGGGGCCGATGGGGGCTTTAAAAATTGATTTCAACAAACTATGAAATTGCACATAGCGCCAGTATTGTCGTTTGTGTAATTGAAATTCTGCCTGTAAGTCAGCAAAGGATTTGATGTCCTGCCCTTTGTAAATGTCACCAAGCACTGCAGTACCCCCCCTGCTGTACCTGTTCCTTCCAATAGGAGGAGGATTTGCCAACGCGTAGGCTGGGGTTGTATGCTAGAAGTTGTGTTCAGGAAGGGGTCAAAGTTGAGATTCTTTGCAATCTTCTTCCATACCGCCTTAAGGCATGTCATTGCAGGATGAGACTGAGCGCTTGGGGGCAGAGAGGCTGAGAGATAAGCAACCAAGGGAAGGGCCCCGCCAAGCTGCCAAGCGTGTGCCTCTGCACTGAACCATGGCAAAAAGCATAATGGTATAGGAGTTGTTCTATTCAAATATTAATTATTTTTCACAAAGACACACCAACGTCTAAGCCGGTGTAAGCTCCACAAGAGCCAGAAGACACCAAATGGCTGATGCGAAAAAGGCCTATCACAATCGTCTTGGGCGATGGGCCAACGGCCAATGGCAGAGCTTATACCCCGCAGCCTATACTGTACGTCCGTTGAGTCAGACTAATGTTCCCTCACCCTATGTTCCCTCAGTACCTAATGCGACATTTCTTTTCCCAGGATGGCGAAGAAAACATGCACTACTCTACTCTGCCTTAGCCCCGTTTCTCCTCTTTCCGTGTAGACTATGCTACCCTACCAGAGTCCCGTCTCTCCGTACATAGACTTGCCTGCGACTTTGCCTCCCAAGCTAGTCTAAATCAGCGATACGGACGTATATTTCAAGTGTCACAGAAACATTTCAAAGCCACATATTTGAGAAGAAGGGTTCATAGCTTCTCGACGTCGGGGTTAGAAAGCTCGACGTTGCCCATGAATCCCTTTTTTCATCCGAAGTCTGTGCTGGTGATATTATTTTTTCCAGGTTAGAGCCCAGCCGTCACAGCGCTCAACACCACCACAGTGGTCGAAAGCTCGGTACCTCGGAAAGCTGGTGCCACCTCATTGTAGTAGCAACAAGTAGCAAAACCTACCGGTCGAAAAGGAAAAGAGCCACATCTGCTTCTCTCCTCATCATCCCTTCTCATCTTGGAGTGTTGTTCATCTTTGGGAAGGCAATGCAATGTTCGCTTTTGGCTGAGAGCTTTTCATTTGCAGGCTTGCCTCATTCTGAGCGATTGATCTGTTTCTGGATTTTAGTGTTGATTGAAGGTCCTTACACATCGGGAGCGTTTTTTTCGTGCGATTAATTCGCACGTCAATAATATTTTCCGAACCTATATCAGTCAATGCAACCGTGCATACCAACGGCGAAGTTTCTCTGAGCGTTATTGCGGCGTTTAGTCGATTTTTCAGAAATTCGCTTCCGACGTGTACACATCTGTGGCTATGATTGACAGGTGGGTCAAAACTCGCATCGCAATTTCGTGCCATATATTCGCATCGCTCTTGATGTGTAAGGACCTTTAGTGTCATCCGCTGCTATTATGCAAATTATAGAGCTGTCAATCACCTCGTGTTTGACGCTGTCTGCCTCTGCTGATCAGCTGCTAGATAGAGCAGAAAGTAATTAATACAATTTCATTCAATTCTAGAAGTGAGTCGCATTAAAGTTAATATCCCAGTATTCTTCTGTTTACCACGGCGGGTATTGTGCTGCGTATTTACCATGGCATTATATACCGTGTGTAGCCCTATTGTGTAGGCTACATGGCATGTCATGTTTTGCAGTGATCAAGGAAACCGGGGACACCTCGGCATTCCGAAATGTCGGCACTCCGAAATACCGGCATTCCGACAAAATTGAGATCTGTCTCGCCATTGCGAAAGAACCCTCCCCCAGACCCTAACCCTAAACCTAACCTCTCCCACCCCCCACGCCTAAGCCTAACCTCCCCCAGAACCTAACCTCTCGGCGAAACATTTTTTGGAGATAAAAAGGGCCGCCTCTCCGAAAGCATAGAAGTCAATGATCGGAATGCCGACACTTCGGAATGGCGAGCTGACCCCAAGGAAACCTGCGTGGCTTTTGAATGGAGAGACAACGGAATATCGCTTAATTTGTTTCCACTGCATGTATCGCACCCGACTTTTCCACCTCCCTCAAGCATAAAAACTTTTTTTTTTGCGATATTTTGAGTTTTTTTGCGAATTTTGTTTCCACTCAATTTTTTTATGCGCAAATTGAAATTTCGCATAGAAAACAGGTGGATGGAAACCCGACTACTATTGTATGGTATCAACCGCTGACAAAAAAACACGTAATATGGAAAAGTTATGGATTCTTACTTCAACAAACCTAAAGCTGCTGCCTGTTGTCATGTGAATTGGTCTGTGTGTCCTAACCAAGACTGCCTTAAATAACTTTTTTTTTGTTCTGTTAGCACTATTCCTTCTTAGAGGGTGCTCTAAATTGGTGTCAGGGTCATTTCATGGTGTCCGTTTGAGGCTTGGCTTTTATTATTTATGTGTTTTATGCAATGCACATTCATAAACGTAAAATGTAAATGCCCCAGAGTTAGCGAGAAGGCTAGTTTACATCCCCTGTCCAACTGGTCTTAAGAGGTCACCCTAAAAAGATGAGGTAAAGCTATAAAGAGAAACGTCAAAACATGCAGTAGCCTATAAAAAATACAGTCTAAGAATATACCAACCACAGAGAGCCTGCAGGTAAGAACTGAAAAGGACAGATCAGTTTAGATTATTAAATTGTTCAAATTAAAGATTCTAAGTTACTCTATAATTAAGGTGTCTTTTCAGGTAATTATGATGATAACCAGTGATTAGCCAAGAAGCAATTCTATTGGGCGTTTATTTCACGATAACCTGACATTCATGGGATTCCCCCCCCCCCCCATGATTATCATGGTGGCACTGAGTTTGATGATGATGATTATCATGGTGGTACTGAGGATGATGATGGTGATCATTATTGTGGGAAAGACAGAGAATTATGATGTGAGGGTGATTTGATCACGGGTCACAGGAATGGAACAGAAACGTCCAGCAGCAGCAGCCTCGCTCCAAACTGCTATTAGCCTCAACAGGTTAATGGACCTGCCTTGAGAAGATGAGGAGAAAGGGGTGAACACAGGGCCAGAAGATAATTGTGACAAATAACTGTGAATAAGAAGCACTTGAGTGGGGTCAGACTAGCTGTCTGATGTTCTCATTTTCTCCTTTTGAAAGAGGGAAAGAGGGAATCTTAAGCAGCTGTGGCTTAGAAAAGTGCCTTTAGAGAATGTCACCAGCAGCGTTTAAGTACTCCTGCTCACAGTTGTTGCTGTCTGTGAAATAAAACTTTTCGCCAATCAGATGCAGTGAGTTGTGGATTCTGAAGTTCACCAGCCAGTTTTGTCTCTTCACTGCACAGAGACTTATCTAATACCGGTTGGCTACCTGCAAGTGTAACTGACAGACTTCCAACTAACAGACTTCCAACTAACTGACAGATTCCAACCGCTGGTTATTAAGTGCAATCGAATAAGACAGGAAACATCTCAGCAAGAGACTTGTGAGCAGTACATCCAAGGGCATACAGACAGTAGTTGTCCTAAGCTGACTATGAATAAGTGATGTTGGAGGGGCAGAGACAGACCGTGGTAGTAGCCTATTAACTTTTCACCTATCAGTCGCAGTGAGTAATGGGTTCTCAAGTTCACCGGCCAATTTGATCTCTTCACTGGCAAAGTGGTTTCAGTGTGGAAAAGACGTATGACAGACTGGCTGCCTACCAAAGAAGCAAAATATAACTGACATATTTCCAAAACCATTTTATCAGCAGTTGGTCTAGTATAGACCAGTATAGACAGTATGGACTCTATACTGTAGCTGGTGTGTTGCACTGGTGTTAGTTCTCATAAGGTTACAGTCAGGTTGTCAATAGCCCCATAGTGTGTTTCTAATTGGGCTCATAGTCATACTAATAATAAATTACATTGACTGTTGTGTTACCAGGGTTGTTACGATTTGTGAAAACACCAGGGGGACGGTCTTCTTCTTCTTCTTCTTCTTCTTCTTCTTCTTCTTCTTCTTCTTCTTCTTCTTCTTCTTCTTCTTCTTCTTCTTCTTCGGCTATTTCTTGCATCTTTTACAGTAACATTTATAAAATAAGGATGAACTTAAAACAATTAATCTCGACCACTGCATTTGCATATATGTAAACCATTTAAAAAATATATGTAATTAATCAAGAGATATCTATCAAGAGATAGATGTCAAGTTCATGCCTTGTCCTTTCCTCATCCGGACACATGGAGATGTGATTATAACAAAACAAGAGGTTAAATGCTAATTCATGCCATTTAAATCTCCCATTAATGCTCCTTTCAGTACTGTCGGCTGTCATTCTTTCATATCACCGCAGCTCTATGTGCAGCATATAAGCATGATTGAATAGAAAATAATCACAACATACATAGCACAATGTGCTGTCATAAAAGAAATTGGCTGGACCTTTGGATTCATGTTTCCAGCAGTTTCTCTCCCTGTGAAAGCGGAGCGCAAAGGAGTGGCTGGAGGTCAGCCTGGCCGGTTATAGCGACCCTATTAATTGGCGAGCGTCAGCCGAATGCGTCTCTTGTTTTTAGCGCAGTTGCGACTGCTGTTGAAGAGGAAGAGTATATGTTGCTGTCTGAACTGTCCTAGTGAATGCTTGGAAAAAAAAAAAAAACCTAACCAACAACAAATTAATCCAAAAGGTTTTTCAATGGATTCTGTTACCATTGAGCATGGTAAAATTTAATAACATACTAAAAGTCTACCAAAATGAAAATTTTGGGTCATTTTCAAGATGGCATCCGAGATGGCTGCCGGGAGCTTAAAATGGTATCTCAATTACTATTCAACCTAGAAAGGTGGTTTTGACGTCTAACCCTAGGTTTTATGGCTCAGGAAGTACAACTGAATCAGTGAAATTACCATCAGTTAATTATTTATTGACAAATCCAAGATGGCGTCCCGAGATGGGGCCCCAAATTCCGGTGAATAGGGTAAAAACTTTAACTAATAGATATAATCGTGAAACTTCAGTTGATTACCGTAAATTCCGGACTATAAGGCGCACCGGTATATAAGCCGCAGCAGCAAAATTGACTGTTTTTTACATATATAAGCCGCACCGGACTATAAGCCGCGGGTGTTTTGATGTTTAATTACCATATGTAAGGGTTCGTGCACAGAGAGGAATGTCGGGAAAGAGATGGCTGTTTGGGGAAGCTCCCATTTATTAACATTTCAACAAAAGGTGCTGTCAACAATCAAACCAGGTACCGTAATCCTTGTCTTCATCTTTTAGGTGAAGGTGCAGCGTCAAAAACAGAGTCAGAGTCAAAGTCAAGTCACTAATCCTCGTCTTCCTCTTCTTCCTCCGTACTGAAACCAGCAAAGTCCTCAACTTCAGTGTCGGAAACGAACAGGTAGGTGGCTTCGTCAACCACTCTCCTCTCTCCTTCGTTGTCACTCTCAAAACCAAGGAACTCCTCTTCGTCACTGTCGGTGTCGGAATCGAACAGCCTCTGAAGGCGCCCAGCTGTGCCGGCGTCATCATCACGCAGCAGTCCAGCCTTTCGGAACCCGAATGGAGTTTGTGGTCTTGATGGCTGCTTTCACGGAATCTGTTATATGAGCCCTCATGCTGTCGAGAACGAGCAAAGCTTTTTTTTGGTGAAAGAATCCTCCAGGGCGCTTGACGTAGCACTCAGCCAGCCACTCCTTCATGACACTTTCCATCATCCACCCTTTCTTGTTGACTCTGAGGCATATCCCACTGGGAATTTTCTCTTTCGGCATCGTAATCCGCTTAAAAATCACCATTGGCGGCAGCTTTACTCCAGATGCAGAGCAGGCCAGAACACAAGTGAAATTCGTTCTCTCGTGCCCAGTGGTTCTCAATGTGATCGACGATTCACCTTTCTTGTTAACAGTCCGAGTGAGTGGCAGGTCGAACGTCAAAGGCACTTCATCCATATTTATGATCTGCTCCGGTTCGATGGAATATTCCTTGATCTTCCTTTGTGTGAATTCGCCGAAGAGGGGATTGTCGGGAAAGAGATGGCTGTTTGAGGAAGAATTTTTTTTTTTTTTTCTGAAAAAATCCATTGATAAGCCGCACCGTTATATAAGCCGCAGGGCCAAAAAACGGGGAAAAAGCCGCGGCTTATAGTCCGGAATTTACGGTAGTTAAATTAAGACACACACAAAATTGTATTACAAGTTTTCTGAAATTAGTTATGTTTAAATTATGCAAATGTACAGAAAACTAACCCATCAGGCCAGTCAATATACTGTATATGAAAAAGCAAGAGCAAACAAATCGATACAAAACGTTTTTCAATGGATTCTGGTACTATTGGGCATGTTAAATAACATAATTCTTTTTTTTATTAGACAGCCCATATAATTTGGTTTCCCTTTCCGCCCAAACATGCCTCCGGTCACAAGTGTTATCGTACCACCGGTGCGAGAGAGAGATTCACCCCGCACTCAGGGAGGGGAAGCGGGGGTCACGCTCTCGTCTTTCCCGGGGGCAACTGGTTCTCGATGTCTGGAGGTCTGGGGGCTCATCCGACGGGTGAAATTTACACGGTGTGAGGGCTCACAAAGCGGATTACTAATCTACCTGAGAGGAGAAGTGACTTGTGTACTTTTGCCAGCGTCTGGTGAAAATCAGACCTTTTTTATGGAGCTTTTTTCTCTATTCCTTTTCTCTGCTTCCTGGTTTTGGTGGACAATCATTGTCGCTTCTGTGTAACTTTGGAAGTGTTGTAGTGTAAGGTGAGTAAGAGAGCCATCTATCAGTTCAGTTCAAGTATACATACTACTGCATGCGCTGGGACGCGTCATCAGTGATGTTAACTGGGGTTGTGGGGTGTTTCGGGTCTGTCAACATCATACACCCTCACCCAGTAGACCCAGCCGAGGTCGATTACGACCCCGACCCGCATCCCAGAAGCAGCCGCTCACGGATCAGCCTTCCTACTCTGTCTGCAACGTTGCCCGCGGAAGGGTTGATCACGCCCAATCCGCTGCAATAGAGTTAGTGCTACACCGCAGTATTGAAAGACCTTCGGTGCATGGAGGTCTAAGGCCCTGTGGGGTGATTCCAGGCCGGGCACCTCCTTTCGTCTCACCAGAACCTCCTGCGGAAAAAGGCAATCCTACCATGCCGTACCATGGGCAGGGAGGATATCACATGACGGTGAAAACACGGATTGACGTGATTTCACGTCAATGGAGGGGAAGCGTTGTCTCATAAATGACATAAAAACACGTCAATGGCAGGGAAAGAGTTAAGAGACCAGTGGCCATATCTTCATGCCAAAGTGCAAGGGCGTGTTTCAGAGACCAAATGGTAATTAATATGGGGGGGGGGGGGTTGATTTTGAGGGCTATAAACTAGCAAAGATTTGATTTCATTCATTTGTTGTTGAGAAAGACTTGATACTGTAGTCTGTGAAGCAGCTGAAGATTTTTGAGAAATTCCACATGCTGTCATGAGAGGATACGGAGGCGTGTTGTGCTGTCAAAGCTGAATCAATGCTCTTTCATCATTTGGTCCTTGAATCCAGAGAATGTGGAGATGGTGGCTTCACATACGGCATTTGTTTTCTTCAATATTATATACGGTATATATTTTTTCCATTTTGCTCAGAGTTGCAGGCTGTTATGGATCGGCGTCGGCCCTGTCGGTGAAAAGCCGACATATTGGCTGTTTGAAGAGTGAGGAGGAATATAAATCATGCTGGTTGCAAGGTGCTGTTAAATGATGATGGTCGTTAGGGAGATTGCTAAGGAGCCTCGGGCCTCCAAATCAACCTGCACAAATCCCATTTGAAGCTTTCCTGCTTGGCTGAAACTTTGCCGAGCATGTTTGCTTTGTCAAAGGAGCACAAAATCTATCGTGGATTTGCTCTTTTCGGTAAGAAAACTTATTCCAATCTTGGCATGGGAGCAGTTTTAGAAAATTACCCAATATCATGCCAAAGGATGTCTGTACAAAATATTGGCGTTATTTCTTTCTGTCAACTATTTTCAAAAATTGTGGCTGTGTCATCATCCTGCAACACATCCTGCCCCAGAGGATCAGAAACCCCCCTCCTCTCCCTCCACAACCTCTGATTTCAAGTGGCTGTAACTAAGCAACCGACGGCGACATGATTAGCATTCATGTGGTAAATCAGTTACTTTTACTCTGACAAAACTATTTTCCTGACAGCCCGTCTTGCTCGGTTTACAAACATCAAAGGCGAGGTCGAACAAAAGAGGCTGGGGTTGTCAATATTGCAGGCAAACGACGGTGTACAGTTTTCTACATTTTTCTGCTTCTCATGCCATTCAGTGGATTGTAATATGTAATATGTTTAAATCTCTATTATTGAGATCTTAAACTTTTTTAAGAGTATAGTTACTCTGATTGTATACTTGTGTATTAGCTAGCTCTCTTTCTCAGAGACGCTGAGCATGTTTAAAGGTCAAATGAAGAGATGGCTGAAGTCCACTCAAACCTGTAGCCTACACATAGTTAGGGGTAAAGAACTAGAACGGTTCTACTGTATTGGCTACGTGGGTATTATGCTGTACATTTCTTTCTTTTCATATTTGTTGCTTAAATCTCTATATGTCTTAAACTTTTTAAGAGTATAGTTATTCTGATTGTATACTTGTGTATTAGCTAGCTCTCTTTCTCTTGCTGCACTTGTCTTTAGAGATAAGATGTTATTTTAATCCTGTATATTTGCACCATGTTACTTTTTCCCTATCAGGACACAAGGCCTGTACCTTCTGGCAGGGGGACTAACAATGAAAATCAGTCTTGTGACTGCAATTGTCGTGCATTTACATTTAGCTAAAATGTTCATTAATGTACACTGTCCCCTATTGAACAAATACAATTGAATTGAATTGAATATATTGCATCTTCCAAGCTCACCAAATCTTCTACAATCTATTTGAAAAAAAGAAAATCTGTCGGTCTGCTATTTCTTAGCCTTTAATATCTCCATTAAATAGTGACGCAGGAGTATTTGTCACATGACTTGATCGGTTATCTGCGCATTGTGGCATTGAGCTTTTCATTCTTCCTCCAGATGCTTATTGTGGCAATGATCCAGGAATTTAAGGTTTTTCCTCCTGTTGCACTCAGGAAAACTCTTGGGATAAGAACATAAATGGCCTGAAATGTAAATAGAAATTGCAAAAAGCACAAAGAATTTCCTCTGAGCCCAGTTAGTCAACCTGGTTCTGGGTCGACGCATGTAAACATCATAACTTGATTAGTATAAAGTGGAAAAGCTAGTACTCAAATCATGAGCTTGCTTACTCCCATATTCAATGGGTTATTTATGGCATGGAAACATCTCACTGCTTTCATTTTAGTATTTCACCGGTTGTGCAAACCCGGGTTCGCACAGCCTTATGGGTACTTATGGATTTTTATGTAAAAAACACAAAAACACATCAACAACAGAACATGAGGATGCACAAATCCCATGAAATGTTTAGCAGGTGCTGGAGTGTAGTGGAACCAACGCATTAAAGAAAGAGTAGGCCGCACACGGCTGCCATCGCTCCCACATATACGTACTCTATGTATCTTCATCTCTACATGTGGAGCGTTTAGCTGCAGTGTGCGCCATTCTCTTTCTTTAATGTGTTTGTGAGTCGTCATCATGTCTGCCTCCTGTATTAGGAGAAACCTACAGGTAGCTTACAACAACAAAAGATTTGTACAGTTTTTGGTGGTTATTTTGGTTTTGCGCTTTTTGTATGTGGGCGGGTGGTATTAGTCACGATTTTGCGGGCGGTGTCTGTTAGTCACGTTTTCATTGTGACATCATCAGTGACATCATCAGTGATGTCATCAAAAAGATTCACGGTTTTGGTCACGTTTTCATTGTGATGTCATAAATGCCAAAACCTGCTGATGCCTCGAGAGTCTCCACCTCGGGAACCAGACGATGGCTTCCGCTCCTGGGCTGAAATCTCTATTAACGGAGGACCCCTTCACGAAGGTGAAGGCACATTGCTCAGGAGGGATGAGGAGCGGAGGAACATGAGACGAGGTGCAACAGTCAAGATTGAGGTGTGAGAAACACCGGAAACTTGAAAGAAGAAGGACGACCAAGTCTAGAGTGAGACCATCCAACTGTGAGAGGCAGCAATGTGCCGCAAGGCATCTAGTCTGCTGGAAAGCCATTAGAAGAAGAAGTCTCCACGCTAGAAATCGGGCATGCGTATGTTGCACCTTTCAACTCAAGCTCCTGAGAAAAGGCCTATCTCTCCTGCTGAGAGAAAGCGAGCTTCAAGAGCCAGAAAAGCTGCTGAGGCTGACCAGGCAGATCAAGCTCAAATGAGACAAAGTTCAGGAGTGGCAAAGTCCAGATTTTTGGTGACCTTTGGGTCTCATTGAAGAGGCGGATAGCAGTTGGGTAGAAACTGTCGCTGTGACAGGAGGTTCTGGTACTGCAAGACACAGTCTTCTGCCATGGGGGAGGACCCTGAAAGGTTTATCTCCTGGATGGGTGGGGTCGGCCATAATCTTCTGAGACGCTTTAGAATCCTGGCACTGTGTACTGTAGGTCCTGAATGGATGGCAGGCTACACCCGACCACCTTTTCAGCTCTGCGGATGATGCGATGCAGTCTGGTGATGCAGCAGCATACCAGATGGTGATGGAGGAGGTGAGGATGGATGTGTAGACTCGACGGTGGATGTGTAGAAGATTGCCAATGCTGCCTTTGGCACCTTGAACCTCCTCAGCCGCTGAAGAAAGTACATCCTCTGTTGTGGCTTCTTGGTGAGAGCTCTGATGTTCAGCTCCCATTTCAGGTTCCGGCTAATTGTTGAAACCAGGAAGCCAAAGGACTCCACAGTGTTGACTGGGGAGTCACCCAGGATGATGGGGGAAGGTGGGGCTGCGTTTTTCCTGTAGTCCACACAACCATCTCTAGTGTCTTTTAGGCATTGAGCTCCAGGTTGTTTTGACTGCACCAGGTCGTCAGGTGGTCGATATCCTGCCTGTACGCAGACTTTTCTCCAGAGATGAGCCCTATGAGGGAGGTGTCATCTGCGAATTTCAGGAGCTTGACGGACTGATGGGTGGAGGTGCCTGCCCATGATGCCCTCCGTCTTGATGCAAAGGGGACAGGAGAGGAGAGGAGTGGCAGAGAGGAGAGGAGAGGAGCTGCTGCCAGAAGAGTTATTTTCTATGCACGTGGACAAAGTGGAGATTTTCAACACACAGGAGAAAGCCCACACGCAGTGGACTATAACAGCTCCAAACGTGTTCTCGTCAGGATTCCGTGTCTCTCATTTGCGTGCGACAGTCCATATGTCTGGCATAATTCACGCTTTACGCTACCGTTATAATTACAGTGTGAAATTACTTTTCACTGCGAGAAAAGGCACTTGTGGCGTGAAGAGTGTGTGAGAAGTGTCAATTGCTTGAATCTCACGGTCAATGCGAGAGATCACTTTTGCACATGTCACACATCTGTACAATTATATACTGTAATTGTAAACACCAGATCATATTAAATCACACCCCATGTAAACAGTTGACCCAAAAACCGATTGATTTCAATCAGATTTAGGAAAAAGTGCATGTAAACGCAGCTACTGTTATCAAATGTTAAATGTCAAAGGCTTATTTATTTATTTATTTTTCTCGGTTCAGACCTGATCAAATCCATCTCCAATCTGGATATGGCAAGAATCCGATTTGGGCTGGCAGTTTGAACGTAGCCCATGTCAACATAGGAAGAATGAGATGATTACACCTTAGGCTGATGGAATATTCTGTCAAACAGTCCATTCCTGCCAACTGTGATACTCAATCACATGATATCACAGCTCAACCTGAATACAACCATATGGCCAATAACCGGGTTACCCTCCACATGTGAACGCAGCCAGTGCAGCAAGGGCAAGTCCATACCTTATACCTATTTGTGTGCTGTCAGGGAGGGGACATCCACCATCACTTTCCCATCTCTCTCTCTCTCTCTCTCTCTCTCTCTCTCTCTCTCTCTCTCTCTCTCTCTCTCTCTCTCTCTCTCTCTCTCTGTCTGTCTCTCTCAGACAGGGACAGAGAGTTGTCCCCCTAATATATCATTGTAAACATAACTATATGATTTTAAATAATATAATAGTATGCATTGAAAGCACTTGTGCTACTTATAGACACAAAATTACACATCATTAATGTAGTTGATCAAATAAAAGACAAAACAAACAGCCACAGGCTTGCCAATAAGGCTAGTTTTAGCTGGTGTACCCTTGCAACATGCCAACAGTTTAAAAACCACCTCAAAGGTCATGACAAAAAACCTCAGGAGAGCTCAAATGAAGAAAAAAACCCCAGTGACTCTATAGAGGCTGTCAGTGACAGCCCAGCTCGGGGAGATCCCCGCGCTCATAGGGAATGCAGGAAGGGGCTTGTTGCTTGCAGGAGGCACATCTGAGCCGGCAAGCTGGAGGAAGAGACAGCCGCTGTCCTCCAGAGATCCACGGATCCCATCCGACAGTTCCAACTCAGACACGCAGAAAAGACAAAACGATTGAGCAAGAAGCAGAAAGGCCATGTACATCCTGGCGGAAGTCCTAATTATCCCCTACAGGTGGACAGACACCTGTGTGCGTGACTTCTTTTAACCTGCATGAGACTGGTGCACAGACAGCCAGCCACCACACGGTCCTTGGGCCTTGATTGATTGATTGACTTTATTTGGTGATAAAAACAGGACATAAGACAACATATCACCGAGGATAAAAACACAATAAAGCCCGAAGGCTTATTTCCATTGTGGTCCCCATGGAGACAAGACAGACAACGTAAATACGTGTAACAAAGAAGTGCAAGTGGGAACATAATTTAAAACTAATACAACTCCATTAAAAGATAAATTACTAACTCAGTTTATAATTTACCAAAATAAAAAAATAAAAACTAGAACTAAACATATCAATCAATAAAATAAAAGACCAGCTATACCATAAATAAATAACCAATTCAAGAACTAAAAAAAGACAGGATAAAACGGTTTAAAGTGCGGATGTTTGTAACCATTTTTTTAAGCCTTTCTTAAAAGTGCAGATAGACTCACTCAGTTTCAAGCACGAAGGTAACATGTTCCATTGAGTCGCTGCATTATATTTGAACGAGTTCCTCCCCATCAGGGTCCTAAATCTGATAGGGATGAAATCAGTAGAACTGCCTCTCGTAGAATACTGGTGACGCTCACTCACACAAGAAAAGTAGCTTTTAAGATACATAGGAACAAAATTCTTAACAATCTTAAAAGTGAACAGCAGCTTGATGTATAAAGTGCGCTTCTCAACTGTCAGCCAATTAAGACTGTCAAAGTGAGCTTGGTCCAGGAAGGAAGTAGTTGAACATCTTAACATCCACTTCTCCTCTGTTGCTAGACAGCTAGTTGACAAGCTTCCATTACCTTCAGGGGCCTATGGTGAGAAACATCTGACTGGTTTCTATGGGCAGCTGGGCATTGAACCAGGCTCGTTGGCATTCTCCAGAGTTTCTGAAGCTGAGGTAGGTAAACAACTTAAAAATTTGAAGCCTACGAAAGGCACAGGTCTTGATCTGATGCCGGCTAGGTTCCTCAATGATGCTGCGGAGGTGATAACTCCCTTCATCACCCACATCATGAACCTATCCATCACGTCAGGAACTGTACCAGTGGGTTTTAAAAAAGCCAGAGTGATTCCTCTTTTTAAAAAAGGGTGTAAAAGGGACCCAAACAACTACAGGCCTGTATCGATTTTATGTTCTCTGTCTAAAGTCTTGGAAAATCTAGTGTTACAACAAATCAATGACTTTATTACAGAGAAACAGATTTTATATGAGTGGCAGTCAGGTTTCAGGAAATCCCATTCTACTGAAACATGCCTGATGTACCTCACTGATTTAATAAAGAGGGAAGTTGATGCAGGCAAGTTTTGTGGTCTAGTGTTGCTTGATCTTCAAAAAGCGTTTGATACTGTAGACCACGGCATTTTAATTCTTAAACTCAGAGCAATGGGTTTTAGTGTTTTAGCATTACGTTGGATCGAATCATATCTTACCCACCGTCTTCAAAGGGTGGACGTTAACGGAACGCTTTCTGAAGTTCAAGAAATGGGGTGGGGGGTGCCGCAGGGGAGTATCCTCGGACCCCTGCTTTTTCTTTTATATATTAATGATTTTAGAGCGGCGACCTCACCTGCCTGTAATTTGTTTCTTTATGCTGATGACTCTGTTTTAATGGTGTCGCACCAGGAGAAATCTGCTGTGGAGAAAGCTTTAAGTGCAGAGCTAGAGAGTGTTTGTGACTGGCTGTCCGACAACAGATTGTCTCTTCACTTAGGTAAGACAGAGGCCATTGTATTCGGCTCTAAAATTAAATTGTCTAAATCGCCCGGTCTCGTCATCAAGATTGGTGACATTCAAATTGATGCCAAGGATAAGGTAAGCTACCTTGGCTGCATTTTAGACAAATACCTATCAGGTGAGTATATGGCTCTGAAAGTCCTTGGCAAAATTAACATGCATGTCAGGTTTCTGGCCAGGAAAGCTGCCTTTCTCACCAGTCCAGTCCTTCACTCTTTGGCTTCTGCACTTGTTCAGAGTCATTTTGACTATGCTGCCATCTGCTGGTATACTGGTCTCTCTCAGAAACTCAAAAACAAATTACAAACGGCTCAAAACAAGTTGATTCGAGTCATTCTTAAAGTCCATCCACGTACCCACCTGGACCAAGCTCACTTGACAGAGACAGACCTGTGATCAACGGCATGGATTCCATGAACTCCAGTTGGAGGTCCCCACCTGCTGCAGCCTTCTTCCACCTTCACAGCCTGTTATAGCAATCCACCAATATTTGCTGGACACCGTCCTCCGCCTGCTCCGCTGTTGAGGTCTTTTTTAACATGCATGTCTTTTATTTTGGGAGGAAACCGGAATAGCCAGAGAACCCACGTAAATACGGGGAGAACATGCAAACTCCAAACAGAAGGGACCCGGGATGGACTGGGGTTCGAACCCACGGCCAGACGTGTATTGATGATACCGGATACTTGGTTAAATTAAAATGCAGGTTTTCATACAGTACCAAAATACAAATCTTTTGTAGATGTAACAGTAATCTATATTTTAAGATTTAAGATTAATTTATAGTATCCTACTGTATGTATAGGTTCTAACTAAGTATATTGTTTTTTTTCCTCACACCATTAAATGGAAATGTATGGCTAGTTTCATTCTTCTCCGTCGGTTAGCAGGGTCACAAGGTATTATGGGATATCCTAATCATTGCATGCTTTCTAGAAAATTTGCCAAAATACCTAGAAAGGTTGCAAATAATGTATCCTACCTGTTTGAGACAGCATACAACTTAAAAATGACAACTTCCTGCCTAGAAATGCTACCTATAGGTCGATTCCATGTGTTTCATACACAGCCTCTGACTCTGGCAGCATAACACTAGACTCAAGCTTCGCCTTCTTTTCCATTAACAGCCAGATATAACAATCAGCAAGTTCATGGCCATGACATAACCGTGACAACTAACCACCCAGCAGCCCACATTAACAGCATAAACAGAGACAGCTACCTACTAGTCTGAAAAAGCAACAGATTCAAAAGCCCAGCTAATTCCACAGCTAACATTACACATTGTCCAACTACTTGGAAACACTCAGCATAGTTATCAACTCAACTGTTTAAGAAATAGATTATATACATTTCATACAGTACTTTTGGCGGCACCAACCTTTGGTGTCACTGTCCCCTTCAGGAATTGCTTTTGAGAAAATGTCATGTAACTAGGCATCTTGCGCTTCGCTCGCTCGATTCCTAGACTCACTCACTGCGCGTCCTGGCCCGCCCTGCAGCTCGCATACACAGCTCAGCCGCTGTGCGGCCTCGCCCGCAGCTCGGCTGCTGTTTGGCCTCGCCTGCCCTATGACAGCATCAGTGATGTCACAATGCCTGCTTGTGTGTGTGCCCCCTTATGACATCACTGATGACATCATCAGTGTGTGTGTGTGTGTGCCCCCTTATGACATCAGTGATGGCATCATCAGTCGTATGACATCACTAATGGCATCAACAGTGATGTCACAATGTCTCCTTGTGTGTGTGTGTGTGTGTGTGTGTGTGTGTGTGTGTGTGTGTGTGTGTGTGTGTGTGTGTGAGTCAGTGGGACAAAGGTTTTAACAGAGAACAGCCCACATTGCCAAATTTATATCGATAGATAGATAGATAGATAGATAGATTGTTCCCCCAATTTGATATCAGATTTTCACCCTTGCTCTCTCTCTCTCTCCTTCACTCTCTCTCCCTCACACACTCTCTCACTCTCGCTCTCTCCTCCTATCTCAGGGAGCTAATTGGGCTGTAAAGTTGACTCAGGTGGTGAAGCAGAAACAGAATTAGTACCATTCTGCCTCATTTGGCAGAGTACAGCAGCCCTCCTCCCCGCCAGTGGGCCGTTCTGTGGGCCGATGCTTCCTGGTGAAACAGCTGTGGGCAAACAGAGAGGAGGCGGACTGGAGGCCCTCCTCCTCCAGGAGGTTAGGATGTGCGGTACACAGTGTGCCACACTGCTGCTCAGGTAAGCCACCGGGACAAAAACAACAAATGTGTTTTCACTGGCCTATGGTTGAATAGTTACATTGTAGCTGGCTATAAAATCACAATATCCAGTTATTAGTCACCTTAAAGGGACAGTTCACCCCAAAGTCAAAAATGCATTTTCCTCTTACCTTGCAATGCTATTTATCCATCTTCTAGATCGTTTTGGTCTGAGTTTCCATGTTTTGTTGTTGTTGATTGCAGACAAAACACTAAATGTTACATCAGCCTGAACCGTTCAGTGAATAGAAAACTTCTATACATTCAGGCGGTGTCTTGTCATAGGGTCAATGGGTCAGCATGGGGGAAATCCTCCCATTCTCCCCATTCAGCATAGTTAGCATTTAGCTGCTAGCCCAGCCCAGGCAGACAGGATCAGGGATTCAACCCCTGCAGTAAACGCACATCTGAACAGACGTCTATATGTACCTGCTCTTGAATCCCCAATCCTGTAGTGTAGAGCTGCAGCACCTTCCGCTGGTGAGTCAGCCCATTGAGATATGGAGTTTTTTCCCCCACCGTCCTACTGTACCATTCGTCCTACTGATACATCGATACCGGAAGTAACGTTTTGTGGGCGTTCCCACACAGATCTATACCTGGGTATCAACCAGCATAGGGCAGTCGTTATGCATATTTATAACAAAATATGTAGAATTCAAATACTTTGCACTAAAATATCAGGTAAACTCCCCGAAGCATGTTTTGAAGAGGAAAAATCAAAAGCTGAAATAATAATAATACCGGAGTCTGAATATTGAAATAAACTGTATGTTCTTCAGTTGATTGCATGTACAGGTTTGGGAGGTTGGTTTATTTATATGATATACATTTTTTATGTTAAAATATATATGGACGTGTCCAGTCCACTACTTCACTTAAGCTGTGTTCACACTAGGGCATTCACAGACTAGTCCACTAGTCGACTAGTAAAACCACTAGTCGACACTGTGCTTAGTAGTCGTCTAGTCGTTTTTTTTTTTTTTATCTTTAAGAAAGAACATGAGGTATTTACACGACATACATGGACTATCATATCCCATATCCCATATCCCCCACAAAGAACATCAAAACACAACACAACAAAACAAGAAAACTGCATAAGATGCACAATAATCCAAGAACAAACAAGACTATTGGACAAACAACCAAACAAAAACAATGCATTCAAAGTAAATACATAGATCTTGCCCTGTTGGCAGCTAGGAAATGCATAGCTTTAAATTGGAAAGCATCCAATCCCCCAGCTGTAGTTCACTGGTGGAATGAACTCTCAAGCTACCATACGTTGGATAACATTTACTACAAGAGCAAAGGCAGATTCTTAGACATCCCCAAAATATGGCAACCACATACAGAGTTTGACTTTAAGAACTTTTTACCCCAGTGTCATTAGGCTTATCAGGATAGGAGCTGAGCAGCGAGCGACTGATGCGTAATTTCGCTCGAGTTGGGATATTTCAGCTCAGACGCCCAGCGATTTTTCTCCCGGGCGAATATACGCCCAATCACTCGTTTGCATTGACTTTGTATGTAAACTCGATGCCAGCGAAAAACTTTTATAGGTCGGTGTGAATGCAGCTTATGTAAGGTGCTGTTTGTTCAGCCAAGCTCTGTTTCAGCCTGCATGGCTTCTGATCCAGCTGCTGTGAAGTTGGACGGCTGCCTTCTGAGCACTTACTTGAATCTACATTTGACTGTAGATTGTATTTTGCTCATGTACTTTTCTGCATCTTGTTTCTTTGCAGCTTTAATTTTAAATTTAATTTTTTTCTTTTTCTTTTGAAAAATCTATGTAATCCAGGTTAAAACAATCAAACAAACAATCAAATCTTTAATCCACCGAGTCCTTTGACTGTGCACAGACACATGGGGCCCGATGCGTGTTTGAACAAGTCTGCCATTTTCTGACAATAGCACACAGTAAGTCTGGGGCGCTGCATGGACGCACGGCACCATGCTGTGCTTCTGGAGGAACCTCCTCCTGGTGACATGAGTGGGAGCAGGTTGCACTGTGTGGTAGTAGAGCACTTGTATGAAATGCTATATCCTGGAACAGCTCCTTCTCCTGCGTGTGTGCGAGGGGGCGGAGGAGGGGGCGGAGGAGGGGGTGGCGGAGGAGGAGGAGGAGGAGGAGGAGGAGGAGGAGGAGGAGGAGGAGGGACTGAGTGCGGGAGGAGAGCTGGTAAATAACGCCAGACAGCGTAATGAGCGTGCAGGGTGCGCACCGACAGCCTCAATTTGCTATTGATTCGGACACATCGGCCCTCGCCGCTCGGCTGCTGTCGTCCACAGCATTGGCCGAGGGGAACCGGTGATGAAGGGTTTTGATTAATATTGTGTATAATGACTCATACCTCAGCCAAATCAGACTAAAAGTCACAGGAAAAATGCAAGCCTGGCGTTCATGTTTTGAATAAACGAATAAACGGCAGGTATAGTGCTGATGTAAACCGTTTACCTGGATTTACGATGGGCCTTCACTTTCCCTTTTTCTTGAATATAGTGGGAATAAATCACACGGTTCTAGACTGTATATATTATACACACAAACACAAAGGCACAGAGCAGAACAACACATGTGACAGTCCAGGGAGTTGGCATCCTTCCCTTCACCCCCTGAGCTCGACCCAACACATTTACGTAATTTGATGCTCGTGCCCCTCGCTCCTCCCCCGCCCCCACTTTTCCTCCAAATGTCCTCACCTGCAGGTATAAAAGTCAAATTGGTCCTCACTAAGATAGCTGTACAAGAACACACACACACACACACACACACACACACACACACACACACACACACACACACACACACACACACACACACACACACACACACACACACACACACACAGACATGTACGTACCTTCTTCCACCCGTGCAGACCACAACACAACACATTACCCTGGCACACAGTCTGCCCAGCGGAGCGATAGAGACGTTGTCTGCACCTTCCCAACATTAATATCCTTTTCATTGACACAGTCACTGTTGCGCCAGCAGCTCTCTGAGCCCTTGTGTGCTAGTTCGCATCATTAATCTTGTTCTGTTTACTCTGGTTAAAATCACTCACCCGGACACCTGTTGGGGAGGGTTTAATGACACCTCCCGCCGAGCGGCCTGTGTGGTCAGCCGAGGCCGATGATGGCTAGCTAATGTGGTTGTGGTGACTATTAGCCCGCCGGGCTTTGCCTCCATTTTTCTTCCTGCAGTGTGCGGCCTTAGACTCCGGCTCTGTCTCTCCCTGTCTTTTTTTTCCATTTTGTGTTTTGCAGTTTTTTTTCTCTTCTCTAGCTTCCCCCCCCTCCCCCCCACTTACAGATAGGCTGCCATTTTCTCTCTTGCACATTCGTCTTTCTTCTACCTCTCCTATCATCCGTTCTCATACTGGTTCAACCTGTTCATCTTGCCCGCGTCCTCTCGATCTTTTGACACTTTTTCCAGAGTACAGAAATTACACCTGATGATAAGACGCTCCTCTCTCTCCCCCATTCTGTTCTCTTCCTCTCTCTCTCTCTGTTTCTTTCCCCTTCATCATCCCCCTCTCTCTCTCTCTCTCTACTTCTCTCTCCCTCAGTACTCTCCCCATCCACCCTTTAGGAGATGGTGTTCCTGAAAAACGGCAGCCTATTTCCCCTGTATCATTCTTCTAAGTCCTCTAGCAGACTTCCTCCCGGAGATCAAGACTGCCATTACTATGAATGGCAAAGTGTGACGGCTCTATGAAATCACAAAGACACATTTCCCAAAGTTTGCAGCAAAAAAGTTTCTCTTTTCTTAGACGAGATGCTGCGGACTCGGTAAAAGTAGAGTAAGCAGTGAAATTGTTTATTCTCCAATTTGTTGACCATGACAAGAGCTGTAGGTGTCAACAAATAACCTGCAGTTTTGTTTATTATAGGAATATAGAGAGAGAGAGAGCGTCTAACAGTTGAGAAGAAATGTGCAGGAAATAGAAGTAAAAAAAGGGGATTTGTAAAACATTAGATAATTAGATACAAGGAAAAGGAAAACCATAATCCTATTTAAAGACATCTTCCTAAAGCTATCTCATCATGAATGCAAATGAGATGTTTTTCTTGCTCACATAGCGACCGAGGCAATCAAGAATTCATTACTCGTGTGTGCCTGTGTGGGGTGGAGGAGGGGGGGGGGGGGAGGTGTGTGTGGGGTGGGGGAGGGGGGGGGGGGGAAGGTGTGTGTGGGGTGGAGGAGGGGGGGGGGGGGGAGGTGTGTGTGGTGTGGAGGAGGGGGAGGGGGGGAGGAAGGTGTGCCTGTGTGGGGTGGAGGAGGGAGGGGGGGGAGGAAGGTGTGTGTGGGGTGGAGGAGGGGGAGGGGGGGAGGAAGGTGTGTGTGGGGTGGAGGAGGGGGAGGGGGGGAGGAAGGTGTGCCTGTGTGGGGTGGAGGAGGGAGGGGGAGGGGGAGGGGGGGGGGAGGAAGGTGTGTGTGGGGTGGAGGAGGGGGAGGGGGGGAGGAAGGTGTGTGTGGGGTGGAGGAGGGGGAGGGGGAGGGGGGGAGGAAGGTGTGCCTGTGTGGGGTGGAGGAGGGAGGGGGAGGGGGGGAGGAAGGTGTGTGGAGGCTCTCTGGAAAGCATAGAAAAATAAAGCTTCATTTTAGAGCTCCTTTGCATTTATCCATCAAAAATGCATCATCGTCATGGAAACCGTCTCCCACTGTTGCGGGAGAGGTATGGTAATCATCCGCCAGGCTGAGTCTCTCCGGTTCCCTCTTTGTTCTGACACTTTGAGACCAACTTTGATTCATCTAAGTGTTAACGGCAAGTCTTCATTTCTCAAATCTAATTGGGTCGGCTCCACTTCGATTCAAACGCGTGAAGAGCCACAGCAAATAAGAGCAGACGATCTGTTTTTTGGGGGGGGGGTCGGAAACGACTTTGCGGCTCAAAGTGTACAAGAGAGAGACGTCGCCCTCCTGCACGCTTCTTGTGAGTTTGAATTCTTCCGGCGCACGTCTCAGCCCGGCTCTCAAAGGTTAACATCTTTAGAGAGTGTTTTGGCATGAACTCGCATAGGCGCCACTATAGCTGCTATATACAAGTATGAGAGTCATGAAATCTCACTCATATGACACATTTACTGCCACTTAACCCTCAATCTCGGTAAAGGACCCACTGCGAATGCACATCGATCATGCAGCTTCCATGGGAGTGGGTCAGGTGTCTGGAGTTGCCTGTTTGACCCGGCATAGAAATGAGGCATTAGAGCAGTACATGTGCGCGTGGAAGCATTGCACATGGAGCGGGGGGGGGGGGGGGGAATGAGCTGTGTGGGTGTTCTGAGTCGTTGATTGCGAAAGTTCGCACCAAATGGGAAAAATTAATGGGAGCGCGGCAGGAGCCACCGGACGTGTAAATGAAAATGCTGAGAATAGCACAGGGGTCAAGATCTCTCTCGCCGAGTCTCGCTAATATTAATCAAAAACACAAATCAAAAAATTGCAGGCATCAGGATTCATTATCGTCACGAATGTGCTACCTTTTTCCTTAACTGGTTCACAGATTCAGTGACTATAACGTGCACACTGCGAGCAATGTGGTCAACACGTTAGGTTACCAGAAGTCCACTTTCATACACTGTAGATTTATGATGGTGGCCACAACTCAAATGTCACGTCTGAAAGCCATGAATAAAATAAAGCTGAATTACAGTGTACAGAATAAGTTTCAACATGGTCGTCAGCCATCAACAGCCAATCAAATGTCAGTGTTTGTCTTCCTGTGATCTCATGTCTTGAACAATAGTTCTGGCTAAAGTGCAAAATGGACAAGAATTTGATTACAGCCCAAGCGGCCAAAATCACTGATGAATGTTGAAGCCGATTTGGAAGTGGCGGTGTCGGTGCAATTTCTGCTCGGGTACAATTTCAGCTCGGGTAGGCATTTGATTGGCTGTACGTGGTGGGATTAACGTGGGCAACATGGCTAACAGCTTTAGATTAGCTAACAAGCTAATGCTAAGCTACTGATGTTATCAGACATGATAGACGGGGTTTGGGTTAGACCCCGTTGTGGACGCGTTATTTCGAAACCCACATAGGTTACGCCAAAACCACGCCCTGTGCCCGCCTACGCAGCAGTCAAGCGCCGGGATTGGCCAGGCGCCCATGCTCATGTTGGGCTCAGTTTAGGCCTGCACGATATGAGGAAAATCTGCGATATGCGATAACATTGTTCAATATAGCGATGACGATACGACTTGCGATAAATAAACAAATATTAAAGTATGCATATTAGCTATAGACTTCCTATGTCTTTCTGCTTTAATAATGCTAACATAGACCCCAAACATAGCCTATGCCCACTGAATAAAGAAATGAAATACAAACTGACTCTAGCTGAAACTACACACAGCGTGTTTGGGCTTTGGCAGAGGGGCGGGGCACACTGTTGCAAGGGAAAGGTGTGCGCTGGATTTACAACACAAGACAAAATGATCAGATGCTGAGTGGGAATGCGTGTTTATTGCGCATGTTTATATTGCGATGACGATGAAAATACGATTAATTGTGCAGCCCTAGCTCCGTTACAGGGACACCATTCCTGTGAGAAGCAACAACACCAACAACTACAGCGAGGCTGCAATGAGGGTCGCCTCAGTGCTTATTATGAGGCCAGAATAACAGATACTGCCTTTGGCCATTGGGAAGGCTAACCCTTTACTTTTGGTTTTATTGATTGTGTATGATTCAACTTTTTATGTATGATTTTATATTATTGCATGTTTTTGTAGATTGTTGGGACTTCACTGACCTGGAACAAATGGCTGAACTGGGGGGAATGAATAGCTCTGCCAAAAAAAGAAGAACCTAGGCCTATGTGCTGTAGCCTATTGTATTTTTTATTTTATATTTTTTATATTTTTCATTTGCAAGTTCAACTGTCAGCTGCGCTCTGTTATTGAAGCGTTGGCTAAAGCCCTGAATTTTACAATGATGTTTTGTTTCATGAAATCGCTGGGCTGTGTGCCGTGCACTGTTTGTGCTGTGGGAGATTCGAGCTGTCAAAAGAAGACAAAAGACTTGCTCCTGGCCAATCCCGGCGCTTGACTGCTGCGTAGGCGGGCACAGGGCGTGGTTTTGGCGTAACCTATGTGGGTTTCGAAATAACGCGTTGTGGACCCCGAGCCGAGCAATTCCGGTAGGGCGAGCAGAATCTGTAAGCCGAGTATCCTGTACTTACAACGGCAGCGGCAGTTCTTCTGACGTCCACTAGAATCCATCTCCAAAAAGACTCAAGCCATTCAACTCCAATCAAGTCAATGGGACCATGACCCAACTTCTGCTAAAAAATTTAAATTCAGTAAAAAGTAAAGAGCTTATGGCCTCAGTAGCTAATGTCACTTATTCCAATGTGTGTCCTTATGTTGATTTTCAAAATAATCCATGATTATGGATATAGCGGTTATAAAACAGGGTTGTTCTCCTAGTGAGTGACAGGTCGACTGTCCAGTAATCGATAGGTCGATTATGAGCCAATAGTAGACGACCCTCAGCCTCACTTGGCTGTGCTGGCTACAAAAAAAATGCAACATGGCGGTGACTGCAAACAGTCTCCAGGCTACAAAGCAGCCTTCAAAGCAGTGGGTGAGGTCACACTCTCTAGTCTACAGCCATCTATTTCTACTTACAGCCATGAAAGCACAACTTACTTGAGTTGACGACATAAACATCACAGAATAAACATGGCCTGGAGAACAGATGCAGTTTCTTTACTTTTTTCTCATGTTTGCATTTTGATTCGTGCTGCTACCTAATCAGATCTTTGTAGCAATCATCAAGGATGCAATCAGAGCCTGTTGCACCGCCCACAGCTGGTCAGAACATCAACCACGCAGCTCACAGTGTGAACATATGGTTACAGTAGGAGGAATGAGCTAGAAGGGTTCAGTGTCAATTTACATATAAAATGACCACAAATGAAAATGTACGATTAATATAATATTAGTTAATGACAAGAATATACTATAGTAGAGATCAAGTTTGACACCAGCTCCTCTGATAGATGTTTAAAATGTGGCACGCAGAGTGTGACTCCCTCATGCATGCCTTTTGGTTTTGTGAGAAAATGAGAAAGACTTGGAGAACAATGAAAGATGGATGTCAAGAACTTGTAAAGTGCAAATTGGTATTCTCACCAATGATTTGTATCTTTCAAGATGTTGGGAAAATAAGATACCCTGCTGGGTGGCAAACCCTTTTTTTCTTAGTTTATCAGAAATGAATTTGGCAAAAGTGGAAAAATAAAGAAGCACCTTCACTTCAAAAATGGAAAACACTAATGAAATATATGACTTGAGTATCGAGAGGACAATGTTGGAGGACAGCAACAAAGAGAAACAATTTCACAAGATATGGAATTCAATTTCCGAAGGGCAGTAGCTTGTGGGGAGCAGCAAAGTCACCAACATTCATAACATTTCAGGAACCCTGTGTTTTTTCTTCCTGTTTCATTGTGTGTTTCAAAGCTCCCAAACAAAATGTTATTAAAGTATGTTAACATAAAGATAGGACAACGATTTTTGCTACACATCATCTATAAGATGTCTAGTATTTAAGTATGAATTCATTTGCAATGACTCAAGTTTGTTTAGTGTGGCCATAGAATGAGTAAACATGTTGACGGCAACAATAGTGACCGGTGGGATAACACAGTGCATCTAGGTGTACACGTACTTATACACACACCTTAGGGATGGGTAATGATTTTTGAATCTGCGTAAGCCATACCAATTATGATTTAAAGGAGAACAAGGCGCCGGCCTTCACCGATGCAGTGCGACTCTACCGCCAGGCTCATGGGCACTAGGGCACCTGTAGCATGATGTGTGGTGTACTGTCACAGGCTTCTGCAAGCCTCCATATGAACAGACATGGACCAGATCATCACGTCCATGGATCACATCACCAACAAGACCAGAATGGTGGTCCTCCCCAAGACAGAGACGCTGCTAAATGTGAGCATCCAGCCCTACATCAGCTCCATCCTGGATGCCCTGATGCAGCCGACCAATTGGGGCTTCTCCGAGGTCTTTAACGTTTTCTTCAGGCAGCTGGTGGACACGAGCAAGAACACCCTCAACAAAGGCACCAAGGAGACTGTGCGGGGCACATGGAGAAGATCTGAAAAAAAGGCGAGACACGCACAATCCAAAACCTGTATAGGGCAGGTGCAGAGCTCGAGGCAGGAATGGTAGGGTAAAGCTCGCACACTGCAAGGTTTTTATTTAACACCAAATAGGTAACGTTTCGGGCACCCTGTCTGAGGAAAGGCAGGGTGCCCGAAACGTTACCTATTTGCTGTTAAATAAAAACACTCAACTGGAGCCTTGCAGTGTGCGAGCTTTACTCTCTCCCCCACATGGAGAAGATCAACATGCTGGCCTTCCACCTGGTGAAGATGCAGAGCTGCTACGAGAAGGTGGAGCAGCTGAGCCTGGAGGGTCTGCAGCAGAGGTTCGATGTCTCCAGCCCCTATGTGTACATCCCGAGGGCCAAGATCCTCATGAGAAAGCAAATGGAGGACGCAGTGTACACCTTTGAGTAGATCCTTTACCAAAGCTTGGAGTCTCATATGGAGGGCCTCTGCAAGACCATCCAGCTATCCCAGGACCGAGTCATCAAGAATTTTGGCTATCACAGCAGCATGTGAAGAAGCGTTTCTTCCACAAGGCTCTCCTGCTGTCTGATCTTCATCCCCTACATGCTGAAGTAGCTCAGCTGCTCCTGCTTCTTCCAACTGCCGTGCTTCCAGGAGCTCATCTTTGAGGACTTCTCCAATTTCATCCCGGTGGAGAACATCTTTGAGGAGGTGGTGCTGCAGTCCGTCATGAAGGACATTGTGATGGCTGTGAAGGAAGGCGGTGGTCCAGTGGAGGCACAACCCGTACAGGGACAGCATCGTCCTCACCAACAGTGACCCCAACCTCCACCTTCCGGGAACATATACCATCGTTTCACAACTAGCTCACCCGTGGTAAGTCTACATTGGGTGGTTACGACATTATGGCTAAATCTAAATTTCATTGCAGAATATGAACAGGGGAAAAACTCTTCCGGAACCGTAACGTCACGTGACTGTTGAGCTCTCAACGTTCATTATAGCGCTCTCTTTCGTGGGCTCCAGGCTCATCCGGCACGTGCGAGAGTGAATGTTTCGACGTTTTCCCCTCTTCACGCTTTGTAATTCAGTCAACATTCCCTTTCAGGTCGAATGACCACAGGCCAATCAAAAATGCAGAGCTGAAAAACAAAAGAGACCGTTTTCAAGTGTTTTCATCTGCACCCGCGTGAGCAGGAGAGAGAGATGAGAGGGAGAGAGAGAGGGAGAGCAACAAAAAAGCATGAAACAATTTCTTACTGATGTGATGAATGATTTATATTTCACTTTATACTGTACATCAATCTGTAGTGATCCAACATCACAGACAACAGAACAGACTAATGCCTGAACAAACTGCAGCATGACAGCAATTAAAAACAATAAATGCAAGGAGATGAAACCCATGCAGGCATTAGCCAGTATAAATGCACAAGTGGGTGAACCCGCCTTTTCCTCTGACTGATCCTCCTACACATATGTACTGTATATGGCGTGAATCTATATTCGTCTCGCATGCGGAATGTATGTTTTTCAAATGCAGCATGAAGTTAGCAGTAGCACGACAGACTGAAGAGGCTTTGTGGCCTGAAGCCAGGCCGCCTTCTGCAGCCTCCCTCTTCTGCTTCAGAAGGCAGACAGTGTTCAACTAGTCAAATCCTCCTTTCTGCCTCCGGCCAGTGAGAGGTGGATCCATCGCCGACACACACACACACACACACACACACACACGCATGCACACACACACACACGTACGCATGCACACATACACACACACACACACACACACACACACACACACACACACACACACACACACACACACACACACACACACACACACACACGTATTGAACTGGCCTACACACGGATCAGTGTCCTGGGCACCGTCAGCTTTGATGTTCTGCCTCTCATCTGTGTGGGGGATATTGAGGAAGTTTGATGGATAACTTTCAAGGATGGACTTGGGGACTGTTTGAGCCGTTGCATGACAATCATTGATATAATGTAATATCTATGAATACCTTAACCAGAAAAAGAGTCTATGGTTTACATATTGTATGACTTTGGTAGATATACTATCAAATATTCATGAATGTATTCATATCTGAGGGTGAGAGACCTAGGTATTCTAAATTAGTGTGCGTGTGTGTGTGCGTGTGCGTGTGCGTGTGCGTGTGAGTGTGTGTGTCAGTAGTGCAACTGGGCCAGTGTTCCAGTAGCGCAACTGTTAATGACCGCTGTTAATGACATCACCTGCTCTGCTCTGAACGTTATGGCATTTGTGTATGCATGCAGAATCAATTATAGAAACATTAAACATCTTAAAAAGTTAAAATTGTATCAAAAAAGTAGAGTACAAGCAGTAATTAGTAGTCTTTTGCTGCTGTGAAATTGATGTCATGTCATTAAAAATGACTTCTGGTGCCTCTAAAAATGATGTAAAATTGATATTGTTCTCAAAATGGAAGGCCATGCCAAAAAATATATATATTGTTTTTTAATACCTCAGCTCAAACCTCCTATGACACATGAATTTAGAAGCTGTCATGGCAGATACGAGCCCTGCATGGGTATAATGTAACTTTATCTTGTCTAGGGCTTCCAGCTGCCTTATCCACCATGAACAGGTTCAGAGAAGAAGAGGGGATTTTCGACTGAGTAAAGGTTGATTTATGGTATGGGTACTCAACATTTTTGATAAGCGCCTCTCGACAGAAATAAGAGAGTCGCACAATGTTTTTAATTTATACTTTGGCGACAGGTTTTCAGTGGTCTCCATGGTAACAGCGAGCCCCCCCCCCCCTTCTACAGCAGCGTCTCGCAGCGGCGGACGAACGGTCTGTTAACTGCTGCAATATCTTCAAATCACTGTAAAACCATCTTGCCCGAGTCCTAAATGCAGACATAACTGCTGTTCCTCTTAAGTATCTCCTCGAGGTTTTCAGTGGTCGAGTCCTAGTCCCGAGTCCTAAATGCAGACATAACCGCTGTTCCTCTTAAGTATCTCCTCGACCTTTTCAGTGGTCGAGTCCTAGTCCCGAGTCCTAAATGCAGACATAACCGCTGTTCCTCTTATCTGTATCTCCCCACATCGCTTTTGACAGACAGACTCGCCCTATTTTCAGAGAATGCTCCACTCTCCTCCTAGTCTCGCTAGCCAGCCTCTCTTCCCTTCCGTCAGAGAGTCTGGCGCCGTGGAAACAGGCAACAGGGATAAGCCCTCCCCTGCTCTAAAGCTGCTCTCCCATTCGAGCGGCTGTTTCGGTGGCAGCAGGATATCCGCTCCCCCGCTTGCAAGCTCTGTCGCTCTGTTCATTGGCTCCGACCATATGTCAATCAGAGCGGCTTCCGCTCCCATATTATGTGTCGCTGTAATGCTCCCGCCGAACACTAACTAGCTAGCGTAGAAAGCTAACGGCAGAAACCTACAGGCTAACTCGTTGCTACACGCTGAAAATGGCAAGTTTTGAAGAAAATTTGGATTGTGCAATAAAGAAGGCCTGCTCGGCACTTTCGGTGGATGGTTGTAAAGATATCCAGAGAATATGTTTAGAACATTTGCTGTCTAACAGTGACTTTATGCCTGTGAGCTCTCCTCCTCCCGTGTAAATGTTCCGCCGACACAAGTTCCACCCCGAAACTATTTTCCAAGGGCACTAACGCTAAGCACCGCCCAAGACGAGGATGATTGGTTAACCCAAACAGAGCATTTTTTCCCGCAATCCCACAATGGAAACCTGCGGCGCCAGACTCTCTGACGGAAGGGAAGAGAGACTGGCTAGCGAGACTACTCTCCTCCAGACCTCCACACTGAGCCCTGTCTGTTTTCCCCAGCGGAGGAAGCTGCTCGCCTGGGCAGGCTGGCTGTCAAGACACCGCTACACTGACGGAACTCTCTTTACGTATGATGGTGTCCATGACTTTATACAGTAACAAAATCCTCCAGGTAGGCGACACCCACGGAAAGTGTCGAGAGACACTTTTTTTGACGTCATCTATCGAAAGACCGTTTCAAAAGTGGCGAGTGGCAACGCATACATTACGCTTAAGGCGAGTGTGGTAGCTTCCTGGCTCACAATGGGCCGGGCCTTTGGGAGGGTTACCACGGCACAGGCATGATCGTGCGCACATTCGACTTTTGGGTTAGTGCGGTCGGTCTCGACTGGCCCTCGAGCCGAGACCAAGTCACCGAGGGAGGACGAATCCGAGATGAGACCGAGACCATCAAAAATGTAGTCTTGAGACCGAGACCGGTCTCGAGTACCTGCAACAATGCCTGACGGTACCTCTGCAGCACCTTCTCTCATCTCCCAGAGCCAGCTGTGACAGGCTCATCATGCGGCGTTAAGGCCATTTTCTGCCTGCAGAGCCGGTGGAATGAGAATGGCGCTGAGCAGCTATAGCCTACGTGAGGGGCATTCCTGCTTACACTTTCTTTTGTAGTTTATTTCATGAAATTGACATGACCCTTACCCAGTCCCTCTGATCCCTCGCCTGTCTGTCCTCCGTGATCGATTCAAAACCGATTTCTCTGCACACGCGTGGCGGCCGCTGACCTGCTCACTAACAGCAGGACGCTCTGCTACATGTGCACTCTTTTATGTGAATAAAGGCTTTTTATTCCAAAGTGCTATTATGTCCATTTTAGGGAACAATTTGCAGATGAAAACATGGTGAAAATATATAATTCATGCTGGCATCCACTTTGTTTAGAGTAGGTCTCATCCTTTCCTAACGGGATCTCCTTTTGAAATGAAAACACTTGATATGGAATGTGATTCAGCCCATTTATGCGCCAATGCAACTAACTAAGCCATTGTCATCAATAGCAAGGTGCTGCTTTGTAAACACCGGGTTCATTTCTTTCATTGTATTTTGTGTTGCTATTCATGACTGGGTTTATTTATTTATTTAGCATCTACAGTAGTAGTAAAGTGTGTATGACACAATTAAGAGGAAGTTGGCTATCTCTTCTGCTCCAGCCACCAGTGTTGGGGGTAACTCATTACCAAAGTAACATATTACATGTAATATATTACTTTTAGCAGTAACTCAGTAATATAACTTATTACTTATAGGATTTCAGTAATATTATACCAGTTACTTTGTCAAGTAACTCAAGTTACAAATTTAGTTTAAAAAAAAAAGTATTAATCAAAGCACATATTTAAATAAAGATACAATCATTCCCTAATCAAACTGTGTGTTTTTAGATGACAATAACAAAGGAAAAGAATAACACAGATTTTTGAGTCTTTACACTGACTTCAAGGTGGTTGACATTATTTTCTGGGATGGTTCCGGGGCAGCGATGTCATTCTGCTGCTGCTGTTTTGGTGAAAGTAATGCAAAAGCAGTGTAATAAGTAACAAGTTACTCTACACAGACAGTAATATTGTAAAGTAAATGAAAAAATGAAAGTAACTAGTAATGTAGTATATTACATTTTGAAAGTAACTTGCCCAACACTGTTCACGACTGGGTTTATTTATTTATTTAGCATCTACCATAGTAGCCTACAGTAGTAGTAAAGTGTGTATGACACAATTAAGAGGAAGTTGGCTATCTCTTCTGCTCCAGCCACAGGCAGCCAGCAATCCTCAGCAAAGCCATATTGGACATAATCGAACTGAACTCCACCGGTGCCGATCAGTTGATTCAATACAGACTAAATGCTATGGAATCACTGAAGCACACACATCTGATGGAAGAAATATTAATAGTCATGCATGCAACACCAACAACAGCGTGCCTTGAAGTGACATCAGCCAGCGCACAATCCGCTACAGTTCACGAACGGTTCAGTCAGGAAGCAGTCATATAGACCAGTCATACACATTAACGGTTGAGTCAGGAAGCAGTCGAGTCATATAGTCCACTCATACAATAAAACCATTTATTGCTGCAAATACAGTTATGTTTGGCATTTATGGCTCCACACTAAGCTGCTCCCCACTTACCCAAGCTGAAGGTATATAGCAGGGGGCACAATGCAACCCCCCCCCCCCCTCCCATGTGTGTACATATCAGCAAAGATTAAGAATATTTCACCATGTTGCCTGCTGCATTTGTATTATTATTAAGACACATTTCCCATAAAGCCCATTGTTTCCTGTCACCAAGAGGATATTGCTACATAGAGTATGTATTCCAACCAGATAATCCAACATGATGATGAAACTATGCAGTTGAGAAATAAAAATCAAAAGATTACAATATGTAATGTGATTAATCGCATGATTGTCCCATAGTTAATTGCAAATGAATCTGTTCAAAGTTTACTGTAAGAGGACACGAGTCCTTTTTAATACAACTACACATTTAATTCAAATCTTTAATACAAAATACGCTTGCTTTATGCAAATGGTAGGATATATTTACTATTGGAAATCAATTAACAATGCAAAACAACAAATATCGTCCAGACACGGTAAACACAAGCCTGATAAATCATACATATGGCTAAGTAATTATCTCACACAATGTAGTGTGTCCAACCTTTTTTGAAGCATTAACACAAAAATACGGACTGAAACAATCCAGGGAGGCACACACGTCAAGCATTTACCAATACTGGAAACAGAGTGCTCCTTTCTCGCCTACCGTGCCTCGTCCTCTTCCTCCTTGCGCTCCTCCTCCTCATCGCTCATCTCTGCGGTCCCTCATTATCCCACAGCAGCACATAGACAGCAGCGCTGCTCTCTGTGTGTCTGTTCCCTCTTTTTTAAACTCCAAGTCTGTCCAGAGCGCAATTACCGGCAACAGTCGCGCCCATGACAGTTGCCCGCATTTCCAGAAAAACGTTGTAGAGTTTTAGACTCGCAATATTGTCCATCGTTGGTTTCCCCTCGCGGTTCTCGCCCGCTTCGTGGGCTCGCAGATGCAGCTCAGAGGCAGCTGCACCGCCTCGCCCGCAGCTCAAATGGCTACACGGCCTCGCTTGCTCAACTGCGCTTGTAGTGTGTACGCCGCACCATGCCACGCCACGCCACGCCACGCCACGCCACGCCAACCCCCTCTCCGATTATAGGTGTGAGATGCTCAAATCACAACTCATGGCAAACTCAACAAGATGGTGGACAATCTTACAGATGGACCTTATTGGTGCCAATTGCAAAAGGTTCGGCATACGAAATGACAGCTACATACCAAGTTTCAAGTCTCTAGGTCGAATGGGGCGGCCAGGGGGACCGTTTAAGTTTTGCTGCATATTATAGCGCCCCCTGTGGCCGAAAGTCAACAAAACCGCTTGGCGACTGGCGACAGCCTTGACACACTCTACCATGTGTGTGCAAAACTTTGAATGTTTGGGGATGGCTGTGGCTCAGGAGGTAGAGCGGGTCATTCACCAATCAGAAGGACGGTGGTTCGATCCCCGGGTCCTCCAGTCAGCAGCATGTCAAGGTGTCCTTGGGCAAGACACTGAACCCTAAAATGCTCCCGATTGCGTGGCAGCTTGCCGCCCTCTCGGTGTATGAATGTGTGTGAGAATCTGTAGGCACATTGTCAAGCGCTATGTTGTAAATGCAGTCCGTTTAGCATTTAAATGCACTCCATTTTTACCAATCACACGCGGAGCTAGAGCCAATTACAATGTGCGAAGAATAAGAATGTGAGCAGACACAATGGGTATTCACAGCATACTGTACTAAAGTGAGCAGGAAAGAGTGCAAAGGGAGTGTCAGAAAAGCAAAGGATATAAGTAGGATACTGCCGTTCTATTCTGTTGCAGCGAGCCAGTTGCTTAAACAGGCAAACTTGTTTACATTGTCCGATGACAGGCCAGACAACCCATGAAAAACACGGTACTGATGTAGCAGGTGTTGCCAGCGTGAAGGCAGTCCAACGTGCTGTGTGCCTCTTCATGTTCCCGCCACCACCGCTGCTGGGGGCAGTCTTCCAATGCCAATAGTGGACTCTGCCCTGTAGCACGCCACACATTTCTCAATGGAGTCCTGATCATCATTTGAGACAGACTCTCTAGGGCAGCCATGAGAGAGCTGCCTCTTGTCTTAGGTGGCTCAGACACGGCTGATCGCTCCGGCTGTGCGGGCCTCTGCTCCCTGAGCAAAGGCACTGATTGATCACCGCACACCTGAGCCCCCTCAGACCTGCACAGACACTCCAGGTCCTTAAACCCGAGGATCAAGCGCTGTCACAACCCTCGGCCATGTGGCGTTTGTTTTTTTCCTGGCGTTTTATGTCTGTTGTGAAGGTCTGAATCATCCTCACAGATAGATCTCCATCACTATATGGCGCAAAGAAAGCAGGCAGCACCGCTGCTGAGCATGACGCAAGCCTTTCTCCTCCGGGAAGTTCAGTTACTGTACCTGCAAATAGAGCAAAGCACTTAGGAACGTGTTACATTCACTCACACAAGGGCTGAGTAGCATTGCACATCAGCAAGATTGACACGGTTGAAAATAATCCCTCAACTACAGTATAATCCTGCCTATAATCCTGCCTTGAAATCACGTACCAGGGGGGCACGGTGGCGCAGTGGTAGCGCCGTCGCCTCACAGCAAGAAGGTCCTGTGTTCGATTCCCGCCTGGGATGTGCTGTGGAGGCTGAGGGTGTGTCCCCATCCCCATGTCCTCAGTGCCTATACTGCCCAGCTGGGCTCGACCAAAAGGCCTTTCTGTGTGGAGTTTGCATGTTCTCCCTGGGGTTTCCTCCACATGGGAACCCCTTGCTAAAAAATAAATAAATATAATAATAATAATAATAATAATAACTAGAAGGACTGCACCTTCACCTGCACCGCAGTCCTCCGCCAACAAGTGAGCAGTCGACATCCATGTCTGTCCAGACTTTGACGTTTGAGCAAAATGTCAAGTCAAGTCATAAACAAGCTTTATTGCTTGTTGCCTCTTGTTTTTATTTTTTTATTTTTTATTTTTTGCACTATGTTGTAACGGAGTCTACAGCACAAGAATTTCACACGTGATACTTGTACTACGGAGTGACAATAAAAATCTTGAATCTTGAAAATGTGAAGAAATTCCGTCAAGGCGTTACTGAGCTTGACAATGGTGTTTGTGAGGTCACAGTGACCTTGAACTTTGACCACCAAAACATAATCAGTTCATCCTTGAGTCCAAGTGGACGTTTGAGCCAAATGTGGCGAAGTTCAAGAAGGAACGTCAAGGCATTCCTCAGATATCACATTAACGAACATCAGGCGGACGGACAACCCGAAGCCATAATGCCTCCGGCCTGGCTATCCCCAGCGGAGGCATAATACTCACAAACTACTAAGTGGCAGGTGGGTGTTTAAGCTAATTGGAAAGCTAATTAAACCCGTGATGATTGAGAGAAAGTATCCATATGCATAAGTAGCCTTCAACACATGAGGATGCACAGATCGGTGGTCAATTTTGGAGGTTAGTCTATTTTACTAGCCTAACCACTAAGAATGGCTATTTGGTTTTTACACACACGCGCACGCACACACACACACACACACACACACACACACACACACACACACACACACACACACACACACACACACACACACACACACACACACACACACACACACACACACACTTTCTCCCTATAGCCTCTTTCTCTCTTGCTCTCATCATCTCTGCCTCTCCCTCTATCTCTCTCTCTCACACACACACACACACACACACACACACACACACACACACACTTCTGACAAAGACCCAGAAACACATGCTGGCTTGTGAGAGTATCAATAAATTACATGCAGGGCTCCAGCACTGTCTCCAACCTCTGCAGTTATCTTCAGCTGTTGTTGGCATGGCGACGTTGGTTGTATGTAGGGCCAGTGCAGCTCTCAGTGGTTGTTGGTCTCTCCGCACGCTTGATCATCTCCAGGGTAGGGTTCCATCTCATTGACACGTCCTGTGTGACCCTTTGCAACTTTGCTTTTGTTCGAGCTCTGCAGCGTTTTGGTGGACTATCTTTGAAATGCATCAGATGAAATAGCAACACTCACAATAAAGTTGGAATGAATTGAATCCAGCACAGCAGCAGCACGTTTCAGCCTGACGGCCTTCCTCAGCGTTAATGAATAGGCTCGTTTGAGTTGACTGCTGCCTCGCCTGGAAAGCAGGCGAGAGCAGCTGAGTGCAGTCAGGCATCAACAAGCCGGACACCCCAGACTGCGCGCTCATTGCTGCTTTTCTTCTTCTACAGTTTTGTTTAATAGCGGTTGGCAAACAAATTAAAATGTGCATTAACGCCACCCACACTGCTCACTGCTCAAACGACCCACCAGCCCTTCAGATGACTTATTTGTATTTTAATGTAGGCGTTACAGCTGGTATTTACGTGAAATATGGAGTGACAGCTTGGATTAAGTTGATACATTTCACTGTGGGCGTGTGATCCACCTGCGTTGAACCGCCTCGCTCCAAATCTGCGCTCGCCTCGCTCTCACGAGAGTCCCGTGGCTCACGCGGTCGGGCAGGCGGAGCAAGCCGGACAACTTTTCTAACCATCATGCAACGGGCCAAGCAAGTCACTGGTCTGATCTGCGCAGAACTTGCTCATCTCAAACCAGCCAATAAGTACACAGTGGGTGTGACCCCATATATAAAGCCACTTAAGCCAGGGACCTGCTGACAAACGCACCGAGCTGGCACAGATCTCTCATTACAGAGATATGTAATAATTAATATACAGGAAAAAACACCATTAGACAATTACAGATCAATAAGAGTAAATGGAGACAGCGCACAATGATCACCACAACCCGAAATAAGCCAGACAACCAGCCTTCGACAATAAAGTATGTATCTATAGATGTATCTATAAAAATATAGCCTATACATGAAACATATATGAAGCGGGTATATTGCTGTGACCACATGACATGATGTGCCTGATCTCCACATAAATCCTCGTTCATTATAGCAGACACAATGACAGAAAGGAACCTCCAATAGAGACAAATCACTGTAGTATAGTGTATAGTTCTCATATCCAAACCTCCATCAAAAATACACATGCCCCAAGATCATCATAGAAAAGAGGTTAAATATTATTTTATAAGACCTAGGAGGAGAAACCCACTGCGGCAGTCCAAGGAGCACACAACAGTAATATAAGCCTAATTGGAACCCAAAAGTAGGCTAGAAATAAAATAGCCAATGCTATAGGCCAAGTGGCCTATAACGTACACAAACTATATACTCATAAAAACTTCCACAGTACCATAATGTCCCTTTAACTTCCACAGTACCATAATGTCCCTTTAACTTCCACAGTACCATAATGTCCCTTTAACTTCCACAGTATCATAATGTCCCTTTAACTTCCACAGTATCATAATGTCCCTTTAACTTCCACAGTACCATAATGTCCCTTTAACTTCCACAGTACCATAATGTCCCTTTAACTTCCACAGTACCATAATGTCCCTTTAACTTCCACAGTATCATAATGTCCCTTTAACTTCCACAGTATCATAATGTTCCTTTAACTTCCACAGTACCATAATGTCCCTTTAACTTCCACAGTACCATAATGTCCCTTTAACTTCCACAGTACCATAATGTCCCTTTAACTTCCACAGTATCATAATGTTCCTTTAACTTCCACAGTACCATAATGTCCCTTTAACTTCCACAGTACCATAATGTCCCTTTAACTTCCACAGTACCATAATGTCCCTTTAACTTCCACAGTACCATAATGTCCCTTTAACTTCCACAGTACCATAATGTCTCTTTAACTTCCACAGTACCATAATGTCCCTTTAACTTCCACAGTACCATAATGTCCCTTTAACTTCCACAGTACCATAATGTCCCTTTAACTTCCACAGTATCATAATGTCCCTTTAACTTCCACAGTATCATAATGTTCCTTTAACTTCCACAGTACCATAATGTCCCTTTAACTTCCACAGTACCATAATGTCCCTTTAACTTCCACAGTACCATAATGTCCCTTTAACTTCCACAGTATCATAATGTCCCTTTAACTTCCACAGTATCATAATGTTCCTTTAACTTCCACAGTATCATAATGTTCCTTTAACGTCTACAGTACCATAATGTCCCTTTAACTTCCACAGTATCATAATGTCCCTTTAACTTCCACAGTACCATAATGTCCCTTTAACTTCCACAGTACCATAATGTCCCTTTAACTTCCACAGTACCATAATGTCCCTTTAACTTCCACAGTACCATAATGTCCCTTTAACTTCCACAGTATCATAATGTCCCTTTAACTTCCACAGTACCATAATGTCCCTTTAACTTCCACAGTACCATAATGTCCCTTTAACTTCCACAGTATCATAATGTCCCTTTAACTTCCACAGTACCATAATGTCTCTTTAACTTCCACAGTACCATAATGTTCCTTTAACTTCCACAGTATCATAATGTTCCTTTAACTTCCACAGTATCATAATGTTCCTTTAACTTCCACAGTACCATAATGTCCCTTTAACTTCCACAGTACCATAATGTCCCTTTAACTTCTACAGTACCATAATGTCCCTTTAACTTCCACAGTACCATAATGTCCCTTTAACTTCCACAGTATCATAATGTCCCTTTAACTTCCACAGTACCATAATGTCCCTTTAACTTCCACAGTACCATAATGTCCCTTTAACTTCCACAGTACCATAATGTCCCTTTAACTTCCACAGTATCATAATGTCCCTTTAACTTCCACAGTATCATAATGTTCCTTTAACTTCCACAGTACCATAATGTCCCTTTAACTTCCACAGTATCATAATGTTCCTTTAACTTCCACAGTACCATAATGTCCCTTTAACTTCCACAGTACCATAATGTCCCTTTAACTTCCACAGTACCATAATGTCTCTTTAACTTCCACAGTACCATAATGTCCCTTTAACTTCCACAGTACCATAATGTCTCTTTAACTTCCACAGTACCATAATGTCCCTTTAACTTCCACAGTACCATAATGTCCCTTTAACTTCCACAGTACCATAATGTCCCTTTAACTTCCACAGTACCATAATGTCCCTTTAACTTCCACAGTATCATAATGTCCCTTTAACTTCCACAGTATCATAATGTTCCTTTAACTTCCACAGTATCATAATGTCCCTTTAACTTCCATAGTACCATCATGTCCCTTTAACTTCCACAGTACCATAATGTCCCTTTAACTTCCACAGTATCATAATGTCCCTTTAACTTCCACAGTATCATAATGTTCCTTTAACTTCCACAGTATCATAATGTCCCTTTAACTTCCACAGTACCATAATGTCCCTTTAACTTCCACAGTATCATAATGTCCCTTTAACTTCCACAGTATCATAATGTTCCTTTAACTTCCACAGTACCATAATGTCCCTTTAACTTCCACAGTACCATAATGTCCCTTTAACTTCCACAGTACCATAATGTCCCTTTAACTTCCACAGTACCATAATGTCCCTTTAACTTCCACAGTATCATAATGTCCCTTTAACTTCCACAGTACCATAATGTCCCTTTAACTTCCACAGTATCATAATGTCCCTTTAACTTCCACAGTATCATAATGTTCCTTTAACTTCCACAGTACCATAATGTCCCTTTAACTTCCACAGTACCATAATGTCCCTTTAACTTCCACAGTACCATAATGTCCCTTTAACTTCCACAGTACCATAATGTCCCTTTAACTTCCACAGTACCATAATGTCCCTTTAACTTCCACAGTACCATAATGTCTCTTTAACTTCCACAGTACCATAATGTCCCTTTAACTTCCACAGTACCATAATGTCCCTTTAACTTCCACAGTATCATAATGTCCCTTTAACTTCCACAGTACCATAATGTCCCTTTAACTTCCACAGTATCATAATGTCCCTTTAACTTCCACAGTACCATAATGTCCCTTTAACTTCCACAGTACCATAATGTCCCTTTAACTTCCACAGTACCATAATGTCCCTTTAACTTCCACAGTACCATAATGTCTCTTTAACTTCCACAGTACCATAATGTCCCTTTAACTTCCACAGTACCATAATGTCCCTTTAACTTCCACAGTACCATAATGTCTCTTTAACTTCCACAGTACCATAATGTCCCTTTAACTTCCACAGTACCATAATGTCTCTTTAACTTCCACAGTACCATAATGTCCCTTTAACATTATGGTACTGTGGTACAGTTTGGCGTAAACATTGTTTTGGTAAAAATTCACGTTCCAAGGTTACTTCCTCAAACGTTTTGGTCTTCTCCAGCATTCCCCCAAAGCTTCGCCTTTCCAAAAGTGTGTTTTGGCATATCAGCTTTGTCTGTTGGTGCACAGCAACAGGAAAAACAACAGTGGAGAGAGATTGAATTATTCAGAGCTCCTCATGTTTTCAGTTGTTGATTTTCCATCAGGTCTGGGGAGCTCTCAGGTTAGCTGTGAAGTGGGTAGCAAGTAGCAACAACATCAAAGACAAAACTACGCTGCTACCAAACATCAAACAACACACAGTGAAGAATAACGCCATCGGATAAAGGTGTCCATCCATGGCCTAAAGCAAGAAATACAAAGTAAAAATGTGAACCTAAATGCTCCTGATTGGTTGTGGCTTGTGGGGTGGGGCGGGGGAGGGGAGGGGAGGGGGGTCAGCACATTGCACCATTGCACCTTCTATTTCTCTATAAGACTAGTCCAATAGCAGTCCAATAACTCCTCTGCCTATCTTGACCAGGACTCCCTGGCAAAAAAAGAGATATTGTATCTCAATGGGTATTGTCAAAATACCCAAAAGCAGATTGCCAACATTTTCTCCCCCCTTACTCATCAATTTGCATGCATAACACATTTGTTGAGACAAAATGTGATGAGCAACAACAGAAGAAATCAATGCACAAGCTATTAGGCTGTGAAAAATCCTACCTTATCTGTAAAGGGGAGACTTGTGGTACCCATTGGACCCATTTTCATTCAGATAAATTGAGCTGAGAGGTGAAGGAACCCCTCTGAAATAGTTTTCCCTCGCCCAAATTTCACCTACGTTTGGAGCATTATTTAGCCCCCATCCGGACAAGCTAGCATCCTTGGTACTCTCCTTGGATGCCTTAGGTCTTCTAGGTTCTTCTGATAACAGGATCTCCACTGTAGCTTTAAAAATGACCCTGCTACAGCCATTTGTTTGATTACCCTCGACAGACCACTCACCACCTACCCACCTGCAATACCTCCACGGCCCACTAGTGGGCCGCGGCCCAAAGTTTGGGAATCACATGAGTCATTTGTGAGGTGCGAGTTTCGGGTATGGTTTTTGTGCCACTGGAATCTGTTTTGTTCTATCACGTTCTGTTCTGTTCTGTTCTGTTCTGTTCTGTTCTGTTAAGCAGTCAAGTATGGATCGTCTCGTATTGTTGCAGGCTCGATGCAGGTTGGGCTGCTTTCTCCGTGGCTATAGTAGCGTGGGACTCCCAAGACCTCAGAGAAATACAAAGCTCTGTGTGCCGTGTGATTACATCTTCCGCTCGGTCGGAAATCAACCTATCGCTGCGTCCTGGCAGAACTGGTGGCTGGGAGGTGCGTTCAGGAACAAAAGCCTGACGATGCAGCTCGGTGCGTTATGGCGTCTCTCGGGAGTGCAGGCGAGGATGTTGAATTCGACATTTATTTCCCTTTGAAAATGTTTTTTAAACCCCTTGTGCAATCAAGCAGGTCAATTAAAAAGCCACTTGTTGTTGTGGCCCGGGGGAGGCGAGGGCCTCCGTATAGTCAGACAGCCGGTTAGGATGAAATTAAATGAATGAATGAATGAAACGCCAGGCACGGAAAGAACATGACAGCTGAAGCAGACAGAATGCATAATAAGCTCCAGACGAGGGTAACAAATGGTTAAAAAAAAAGAAAAAAGGAGAGCAAGAGCAGCTGAGCATGGAAGAAAAACACCAAGACGGCTACAGGTAATACAAATAAGCTGAGAGGCCAGTTCCACCTGGGGGAGCGTCGTACGGGCGGCGTGTTTGACAACATGAGAGAGAGAAGCAGGAACAGCCATTACACAGCGAAACAAAATATGAACGCAGTGATGCCTTATAGTCGATAATTACAGCTCTTCAACATTTACCACCATGTAAAGAGTCAGGCATGATTATATAGGAGCTTCAGCTGCTTTTTTAGATCGAGTGCGGAATTTTCTTTGCTCTCCCGAATGGATCATACATCATCATGGTGTGAAGGATGCGGCCATTATGGCACGGTGCTATAGTCATAACGACATGCCCGCTGAATCGTATCCCCCACTCCGCATCCTCTAAATTGCTCTAATCTTGAAGAAAAGAAAAAACCCTTTTACCATTTATTTTCCCCGCGCTTCTCTGTTGCACCATCGTTCTTCAGAGTGATGTTCTCATGGCAACTATTGGATCTGATTGTTGCACTCATCGCTGTTGATTGCTTGTCAGCTTGGCGTTCTGGGAATTGGAGCTGGTTGCTATACCGTTGCACTCATTGTAAACTGAGCCGGATAAAAGCTTCGGGCCCTAATGACCAGAGATGAGCGATAGCGGGATGGGCGGAGCCAACATAGCGCTCCCACGGCAACGCTCACCACATTACCTTAATCTCAAACCAACAAGCTTTTAATTGAGCCTACCTCCATTGCTTTGCTCCGTCAAATGAGACATCCCCAGCTCCACCTCTGCCCCCCCCCCCCCTCCTCCCCCGGGCCCCGCTGGCCTTGTTGCATACAGTGGAGGTGGCCATTCTAGCTGAGCAGGGCAGATTCCCAATCCCCCTGTCGCCTTTGCATTAATTAATTGTACTAAATGTCAGTCAGTAGCTGCCGGCGAGGGCCATTAAAGACGAGCGTCATTTAGCAGGTCATGATTTTGATAAGGGCAATTAGCCCACAGGCTGCTGCAGGAAATCAATGGGCAAAGAAGAGGCTGCCTCTAAGAAATTCCCAGGACAGAGGCTGTGCTCCCCAGGGAGGGGGGGGGGGGGGCTTAACAGGACAGAGGCTGTGGTCCCCAGGGAGGGGGGGGGGGCTTAACAGGACAGAGGCTGTGCTCCCCAGGGAGGGGGGGGGGCTTAACAGGACAGAGGCTGTGATCCCCAGGGAGGGGGGGGGGGCTTAACAGGACAGAGGCTGTGGTCCCCAGGGAGGGGGGGGGGCTTAACAGGACAGAGGCTGTGGTCCCCAGGGGGGGGGGGGGGGCTTAACAGGACAGAGGCTGTGATCCCCAGGGAGGGGGGGGGGGGGGGGGGCTTAACAGGACAGAGGCTGTGGTCCCCAGGGAGGGGGGGGGGCTTAACAGGACAGAGGCTGTGGTCCCCAGGGGGGGGGGGGCTTAACAGGACAGAGGCTGTGCTCCCCAGGGAGGGGGGGGGGCTTAACAGGACAGAGGCTGTGATCCCCAGGGAGGGGGGGGGGGCTTAACAGGACAGAGGCTGTGGTCCCCAGGGAGGGGGGGGGGGCTTAACAGGACAGAGGCTGTGGTCCCCAGGGAGGGGGGGGGGGCTTAACACATTGACTGCCAGCCGTTTTTTTTTGCTGTAGGTAGCTTCTGCCAAGCCGTTTTTTGAGGATTCTGGGTCATTTTACAAGAGCCGAGGATTCTTTTCTGCTTGGACTTTGTGAACATACAATATCTCAAAAGTACTAATAGAATGTGTACTTTCTCTGTCTAAACGAGTTAGTTTGTAGAGTTAGTAGTTATGTAGATATTAGCCGTTGAGTACAGCATGGTTTCAGCGTCTGAGACAGAAAGCTGAGATAATCGCAGTTTTGTGAAATTCAATCAAACAGGCAGAAAAGTCACTTTAACCATTTATTTTTGGCATCAGTGAGACATCAGACATCTGAACAATAGTTGTTTTCAATAATAGAGGAATAATACAATAATAAAATAAATAAATGTCAAAATAAATACAAAACAAGAGCAGACCACAGGTCACTCAGCTTTTTTTTTTTTTATAGCTTTTTTTTTTTTATATAGGTTTTTTCAGTTTGTGATCAAACCGGTTTGGGCTCGTACACCGAATCCAGAACTGCTCCAAAATGTAATGGGTACTTCCTTGGCCCATGTTACACCCATCCACAAAGTTACATGAAAATCGGCAGGTGCTTTTATGTATTCCTGCTAGCTAGCAAACAATCAAACAGAGCATCAAAAACAAAACCTCCCTGGCAGTTTTTTTTTTTTTTTTTACGACCCATGCCTACTCAGTGCCACTGAGCTTAGAACTTGTCTGAGTGGTACACCTCATAGCAGCCAGCCCTGTGTAATGGGACCTCACATATAACACAAAAGTAGCGTGTCTCGCGTCTAAGATTATTCCTTGTACAAACCCTACACCTCCTTGCTGGGTGAGCTTGTTTGCGTGAGGCTGGATACTTGGCCATGACATGGCCCGCTAGATCGACATCCAGCCTGCTTGGAGGGTCCAGGTATGGTGCCCGGGGCATGGTTGCAGGTTGGTCACTGCTGCCCTCCCCCCCACCCCCCACCTCCTCCCCCCCACCCCCCACCTCCTCCCCGCCACCCCCCACCTCCTCCCCCACCCCCCTCCTCTCCACCACAGGTTTGGTCCATGCATAGATAACACTCAGGATGAAAGCCATCAAAGTTTTACACTTTCTCTGTGGGTGTTTAGCTTTGTACAGAACAAAGGCGTTATAAAAAGACATCTGAAACATGTACATGACAAATTTGAAAGGCCACCTCGATGTCTTCCTGGCAAAGGGATAGTATGCGATGTTCTGGTCCAATCGGTCTACCCCATTCATGTACTTGTTGTAGTCTACAACGCACTTGGGTTTTGCGTGTGGGACCCTCTCTCTGCTGCCTTTCTGCCTGACCTGCACCGTCTCCATCGTGTCGTCGTGCATAGTGGAAACCATTTTCATGATTCGCTTGTCGCGCCAGGCCAGAACCATGGTGCCACCATTGTGGCGCATGACCGTTTCCCCCATCTTCACTGTGTGGTTGGTAACCTTCGTAGCAGGTGGCTCGCCCCTGTTCTTCCTCAGAGTGCCACAGACATGTGTCTGACACTCCAGCAGCTGTGCACACATTCCAACAGAGTTGTAGTAGTTGTCCATGTATAAATGGTACCCCTGCCCTGCCAAGTCCCCGAGGAGGAACTCCACCGTCTCGCCTAGGGAGGACCGCTCACCACAGTAGGGCTTCATGCTGTAGCAGTAACCTGTCTGGGAGTCACAGAGGATGTATGATTTTATCCCATACTTTATGGGTTTCTGTGGGTTGTACACCTTGAAGGCCAACCGCCCACGCCACAGGAGCATCCCCTCATCAATACTGATGTCTTGACCTGGTGTGAACATGGCTCTGAACTTTCCTAACAGGTCGTTCAATACTGGCCGGACCTTGTACAACCTGTCTGCACCATCAACATCAAAATTGTTAGAGAAATGGAGGAATCTGGTTAGCAGTTGAAAGCGGTTGCGAGACATGGTTTTGTTGAAGTGGGGGGTAGCATACACTTCATTTTTGGTCCAGTACATGGACAGTTCAGGCTTCTTCACGATCCCAGTGAGGAAGTATAGTCCCAAGAAGCTCTTGATTTCTGCCACATCAGTGTCCTTCCACCTCCCAAGCCTTGAATGTGGCAGAGCCTCGCTCACCTGACTGATGCACTGATGGGCATACAGATTAGTTTGTGCTACAATGGCCTGGAGCAGCTCATCGTCCAGGAAGAGCTGGAAAAAGTCCACTGGTTGAGCAGGAGCACCACCAGTATGAGGACCCGGTTCTGCTGTGAATGGGATGTGGGTTGGCTCCCAGTCAACATCACTCCACTCAGGAGGACCTGCAGGCTGGGGACGTTTCCCACTTCCAGCTCCATCTGCAAATTATAGAAATACATAATTACCATAAAATAGTGTTTTTCATATGTGTGGTACTGAATTCTGGAGTTCTAGAATTTCTGGAATTCTGGCTGGAACCTGTGATGTGAAAATAAACCTGATTCTGAAGAGTGATCTTACCCATTTTCCTGGCACCAGAGGATGTGGCACCAGATGCTGTAGCGCTACAGCTGGCTCCAGGCTCATCTTCAGAGTCTGAAATTCAAGATTCAAGATTTTTATTGTCACTCCATGGTACAAGTATCACGTGTGAAATTCTTGTGCTGTGAACTCCGTTTACAACATAGTACAAATATAACAGGGCATTGAGTGCAAAAAAACAACAACAAGAGACAACAATCAATAAGGCAGTATAGTGATAAGACATACTGCCTTATTGATTGTTGTGTCTCTTGTTGTTCAGTAAAATGAATTGACTGACTGCTGGCTTTTGTACAGTCATAGTAATTACATTTACACAAGTTACACAAGTCATCTCAAACATCGTCTTACCACTGCTGCTCTGTGGAGCTTCGCTCCTCGACGGGGCCCATTCTTCCTCAGAATCCTCCGCGTCTGGAGAAGACGTGAGGTCGCTCGACTCGGACGACTCAGTCAGCCCAGCAGCCGCAGCGGCGACATGCATGGGCTCACCCCGTTCCTCATCCGAGACCTCGGAATCGGTCTCCGGCACAAGCTCGTTTCGGACGGAAAAGAAATCCAGCAGTGATCTCTGATCCGCCGATCGCTTGCGTGCAGCCGCCGAAGACCGCTTGCGTTTGGCCGGCATGGCACAAACACAAACACCACCCACTCCCAACTAAACTAAAACTGAAAATACTAACTAAACTAAACTGAAATAAAACAACTACTGCTACGACTAGATCAAACTGAACTGAAATAAGGCTAATCTACCGGCTACCAACTCGATCAAACTGAACTAGAATAAACGCTAAATACTAATACTAAAATGAACTGACGCTAAGGCTAAGCTAACTACAATGAACTGTAACTACGCGCTAACTATCTATCTAAACAAAGTCTACTATAAAGACTATACTAAACACTACTACTGTACTAACAACTAACAAACTAAATCAACTACGCTAACCAACTCGCTCTAAATCTGACTCTAAATTGCTAAATTGCTGAAATTCTCTATCTATAAATCGCTATGTAATGCTATGTCTCGCTCTGTATCTCAAACTTACCTACTACCCACGCTGATCAAAGGAGCCCGCCTTCCTTATATAGAAATCTTTGTTAGAGTACTTCCGGGGCAGCGGGAGAGGTCGGATCCACATTCACATATTGCCCAAGGGCCTCACCTAGTGGAAACCACTGAAAAAACAGTTTGCGTTGGCAGTCAACAGCTGGATTCTGAAAACGTTTTTACACGTCGTTGGCAGTGAACGTGTTAACAGGACAGAGGCTGTGATCCCCAGGGAGGGGGGGGGGGGCTTAACAGGACAGAGGCTGTGGTCCCCAGGGAGGGGGGGGGGCTTAACAGGACAGAGGCTGTGGTCCCCAGGGGGGGGGGGGGGCTTAACAGGACAGAGGCTGTGGTCCCCAGGGGGGGGGGCTTAACAGGACAGAGGCTGTGGTCCCCGGGAGGGGGGGGCAGGACAGAGGCTGTGCTCCCAGGAGGGGGGGGGGGGGGGGGCTTAACAGGACAGAGGCTGTGGTCCCCAGGGGGGGGGGCTTAACAGGACAGAGGCTGTGGTCCCCGGGGGGGGGGGGGGGGGGGCAGGACAGAGGCTGTGGTCCCCGGGGGGGAGGGGGGGGGGCAGGACAGAAGCTGTGGTCTCCGGGGGGGGAGCGGGGGGGCAGAGACAGAGGCAGGACAGAGGCAGGACAGAGGCAGGACAGAGGCTGTGGTCCCGGGGTGGGGGGGGGGCTTAACAGGCTCATTTCAACAGAATGGAGATGGATGCAGGTGGTACTTCCTGCAGCGCTGCAGCCGTCTCCAAGCCAAGGGTGAGTGACGCTTTATGCAAAGCAGGCTATCAGTTGCCAGGTTGCTTAAGCGAGAGGCCAGAACCGTTTATCCTTCGCCAGGTTTAGCTGCGACGATAGGAGTTATGTATTCAAACTTTTCCATTTAATGAAAGTTTCCCTGCGACTCGTACGCCTGCATGCCCCCCAATCATCTAGCTGTTTCTGAAGCCGTTCTTCATACACCGTGAAAGAACCTGCAACCTGCTGGGTGCCGATGCGCCATTGATTCGTTTCTATCTGGCGCATCATTTCCGGAGAGAGCACTTGATGTGTCAATAAAGGCCACGGTTATCTTCTTCTTCTTCCCCCGCTCCTCGCCGCGGCCTCATTGCATATTCATCTCCATGCCTTGATGACGTGCCCGCTGGCAGCTTTGCTTCACAGGTATATATATATATGAGCGATGCAGAGGGCAAATAAACCATCCTGCCGTAATGAAATACTCCACAGCTGACGAATGGCAGTCTTCCAGCTCAGCCTTTATTAGGTTTCGCCCTCTTTAAACGTCTCCTTAGCGGCTTCAGCGTCGGCTGTGAGGCACGCACAGCGCAGACAATGTTCTGGGGCATTAACTTTTCTCCAGGGGTTCCTCCAGGAGTGACGGGCCGGCCGCGCGTGCCAAGACCTCGCATCTCCCTCCAACCCCCCCGCGAGTCGGAAAGCAGGAAAAACACAAGCCGTGTGTTCACATTGATGTATGTCTGGAAATTTCACCGTGACATTTACACAGGCCGCGATATCGACCTGTTGCCTCCGACACATGCATTTGTCAGATAATATGACGTACATTAAACGATGATGGAAAAGATTAAATTAGGTCATGAAACGTTCTTAACGCACAAAAAGGACCCCCCACCCCCTTCCCTCCAAAAAAAAAAAAGTGCACGCAAGACATTGTCTAAAGGAGATACTTTGACATTTTGAACTTCTGTGGGTCATTTTTCTTCATCAGACATTTGTCACATGGTGGGAAAACATGTTCTCCCTTTGCCCTTTGGATTTCCTACACTGCCTTGTAGGCTTTGTGCATTCCTCATTGAGACCACAGAGCCTCCCATGCTTCCAATGAGAAATGTTAACAACTTGAGAAGCAACTTTTTCCACAATGTGACAACAAGTCTCTGCTGAATGGAAATAACCAACTCAAATTAAGAATGACAAAATGTCCCTATTGCCTATATTTTCTGCAAATTGCTGACCAGTCTGAGTCGGATTGTAATTTCCCCTCCATCGCTCCGATTGATTTTGGTCCAGTAGAAACATTAAAACAAGACTCTCAGACACAACACACACACACACACACACACACACACACGCGCGCACACACACACGCACGCACGCACGCACGCACGCACGCACGCACACACACACACACACACACACACACACACACACACACACACACACACACAGTATCGACAAGCAAGCTGAATCCTGTTTGGCTGAGCAGGTTTTGTGAATATGGACAGCTCTCTTGAAGCACTATATTTAATATAGTAAACTGTGGTTGGTTGGTTGGTTGGTTGGTTGGTTGGTTGGTCGGTTGGTTTCCAAGAGTACTTGAGTGCAGACAAAACCTTGGATCATTCCTCCATCCTACTCCTCTCAAATACAGACAGAGACCCTTTCTCAATATGGGTTATTCTGTTCTTGTGTTTTGTTCTTGTTCTTGTTCTTGTTCTTGTTCTTGTTCTTGTTCTTGTCTTGTTCTTGTGTCCCTGGATACGTCATCAGTTGCAGCCCAAGTGCTGTTCCAATACAAAGTTCACAAGAATGCTTAAAATTCCCGGGTGGGAATTTTAAGCATTCTTGGCAAAATGTGGACTCAGGCAAGAAGTTTGGCCAAAATCCTCAGGGACTTCTACAGAGGCACCATTGAGAACCTGCTGACCGACTGCTTTACTACCTGGTACGGGAACTGTACCATCATGGACTGCAAGGCAGTCGAAACTGCAGGAACTGTACACACTCAGCGGTGCCTCAGGGAGTCCCGGAAGATCATCAAGACACGACCTACAGCCTGTTCTCCTTGCTTCCCTCAGGGAGGAGATGACAGGGGGGAGGACTCGGGCCCCGGATCAGGGGGGGGCATAAAAAAAGAAAAAAGAAAGGGCCCCCTATGGTGGTCTTATGCTGATGTTTTTCCTTGTAATCCATTTACTTATGCTCCTCCCTCGGGACACTTTAATTCATCATGTATGCATACATACATCTGCGATGTTCAATTCATTCCAGGAGGAGGTAATTTATGTTGAAGTGTTATCATACCCACTTTCCCTCAAGTGGAATCATACGTCTCCTAGAATGACTCATCCACTTGTTGCTTTCAAAGATGGCCGTATGGGAATAGGAATACAGCTTGGTATCTAACTACTTTGAGAACATTGAGGTGCGGCCGTACCCAACTCCTGTGTGATTGTCTGGACAGAAGAAGCCATTTCCCTTAGATTCTGAAGGACTGGCACCATAACATTTACTGTTGTTTACTGTTTACTGAATTATTCTCTGCTATCAAACTCCATTATAGCTGCACTGGAAATATCTGGATGCATCATCTCTATCTTTGGTCAGTTATGTGCAGGAAAATGAAAAACACCATCAAACAACACGTTTTTTTTTTCTGACAACATTTTTGCGTGTGACTAGGAAGGTTGGTGGTTAAAATCGGACCAGTGACACTCGTGTGGAAGATCTCTTGAGCAAGGCACCTCCAGCGCCCAGGAGTGTGTGGATGATGAGTCATGGTGTTCTCTCCCTCAACTTGCCTGCTTAAATAAAGGTGAGAACACACATTGATACATACAGTTCACAATCGGCATCGTAATTCGTTGTATTAATCTCCAGCTGCAGACGTCACACTTCATCTAATTGTCTGACACGTCTGCAGGTTGGCTGCAGGGAAAAGGTAACAGAACAGGAACTGACTACCAGACCGTTATCCTTATAGAATAGAATAGAATAGAATAGAATAGAAATACCTGCAATCCATCCAATGCATGCTGGTATACTAGGCTCCAGGCCTTGAGTAGGAATAAGTGGTTATGGAAAATGAATGAAATCATGAATGGATGAGAATAGAATATATTGAAAGCAGATTAGAGTACACTGAGACTGCTATAATACAATATAATATACTGGCATAGACTGTATAAAAAATATGGCCCTAGCCTAGATTAGACTACTAGACTAAATTAAAATAGAATAGAATTGTATAATCTCTAGACCAACGTAGAATAGAATAACATGGAATAGAACATAACAGAATAAAATAGAACAGCATAAACTAGACAAGACTAAATTTGAATAGAATCCAAAAGAGCTTTTGCATCTCCACTGTTAGAAAGAAAATGTTCTATTATTGACATTTTCTACAGTACTAGTCAAACGTTTGGATGCACTTTCTCATATAAGCGAATGGGAAGGTGTGTTCAAACTTTTGACTGGTAGCGTACATGAACTCCTGCACACACAGAACAGTCCAGCCGTGCATTCACATCTACTATGGCAGAATTTGTTTAAGCGGTTCTCAAACTCCAGTATTGACGGATAAAGCGCCGGTCCTGACCTCTGTTTAGAACGTGTGAACAAGAGTCACACCATTTATTTATCCACTCCACTTTGCTGCTCTCTGATTCATTTTCAGGCCTGTAATCGAAACGAAAAACACACAACTTAATAGAACAGCTTCTTATCCCATTAGTGAACTCCACAACGATCTGTGTAAAGCTGGAGTGGGCGGGTGTCTCTCTCTCTCTCTCTCTCTCTCTCTCTCTCTCTCTCATTCTCTCTCTCTCTCTCTCTCTCTCTCTCTCTCTCATGAGGATGCTGAGGGAGGATGCGGTGTCGGCAGAGGTGAGGGGGGTCATTGAATACTTTGACAAGTGCCGTTTCTGTGCTGTAGAGTGGGCGGGGAGCCAGACTGGACGGTTTGGCTTGAGTGGCTACGAGACGTTCCAGGGTTTTGGCAAGAAGGGGAGGTTTGGCGATTGGCCAGGCGTTTTTAAGGCAGGATGGATCCAGAATCCAGGTTTCTTCAGGATTGGAGTGACCGCGGCAGGTTTTGAAGGATGAGGGGGACAGTGCCGTGGGACAGTGAGGAGTTGGAGAGGTTGGTGAGGTGGACAGGAAGGGATGACTGCAGCAGCGGGGGGTGGCGAGTCGGGTTGAGCAACACCAATTCATCAGATATACATCCCACATCCCAGTGGGCAAATGATCAGTTCCCTCTCAAAGCAGCACAGGAATTAATCTTTTCTTTTCAATTCTGTTGAGACGGCCATGTTATGCTTTCAGCAATGCAATTGGCAGTTCACAGCCATTGTTGCCCAAAAGCGCTCTCTCTCTCTCTCTCTCTCTCTCTCTCTCTCTCTCTCTCTCTCTCTCTCTCTCTCTCTCTCTCTCTCTCTGTCTCTCTCTCTCTCTCTCTGTCTCTCTCTCTCTCTCTCTCTCTCTCTCTCTCCCTCTTTCTCTCTCTCTCTCTCTCTCTCTCTCTCTCTCTCTCTCTCACTCTGTCTCTCTCTCTCTCTCTCTCTCTCTCTCTCTCTCTCTCTCTCTCTCTCTCTCTCTCTCTGTGCGTCATATGAGAAGAACCTTTCCATTGGGAATAGTGCCACAGAGGGATTCATATGGCAGTTGCTTTGTACACAACAGCAGTATTTTTGATGAGTATCACCTCCATGCACCTCGGGGAGATTGAGTGGAAAGGGGGCTGTTAATGCTAGAAGCAACACTGAGCAGGAAACATCTCCCATAGGAGGGAGGAGATGAATGAAGCACAATGCATCAAATGGCAAGCGGATATTGCAGAGGCCAAAGTATCATTTGATGAAAGCATTTCTGCAAATGAGATATTTACTCATCTGTGGTAGGGCAGAAAGAGAAGAGGTCCAGATAGGGTATAGGGTGCTGCTGAAATGTGGCTTCACTCTACTGCTTTCAAATAATAATAATAATACATTTTATTTCGAGGTGCCTTTCAGAACACCCAAGGTCGCCTTACAGTGCATATAAAAACTGTTTCACGTAATAAGAACATATACATATTAAAAACAGGGCAAATTACAGCAGGAGTGACATTAGAAGCAGAAGTGACATTAATTACAGGGAGTAGGCCAGTTTGAACAGGTGGGTTTTGAGGTGGGATTTGAATGTTGTGATGCTGTCGGACTGTCGGATGTGTGGGGGTAGGGAATTCCAGAGCTTGGGGGCAGTGCAGCTGAAGGCCCTTGCACCCATGGTAGTGAGGCGGTGTGAAGGGACAGTGAGGAGACCAGCAGTGGAGGAGCGCAGGGAACGGGAGGGGGTGTAGTCGTGCAGGAGGTCAGAGAGGTAGATGGGTGCTTGGTGGTTGAGAGCTTTATAAGTGAGCAGGAGGATTTTGTAGTTAATTCTGTATGGAACATTTCACAGCACCAAGCAGGCAGAATGTGCTGATAATATTGAATGATAATCATAATCATAAAAATGATAGCACTGCCCTCCATGTCTGTGCTCACTCAGCTTTGATTTAAAAAGAAATCCATATTATGCTTATTTTTTTGGAAGCATAAACATATTTAAAGGGAAAGACACCTTTCTGACAGAATGTGCATCATGCAACTCAATTTGCTTTAGAAGTTGAAAACAGCTGGAGCTATAATTGTCCACCTTTGTAATCAAGAGTGGACATTTTACTTACAAATTGAAAGCTTGAGCTTTGTAAAAAAAAAAAACTCAAATATACGTCATTTACCTGCTCGACGCAGGTAAATGACGTGCAGCGCACAGGCCCTCTTGAGGCGTCCTTGAGGCATCCTCTTAGCCCCTGGATTGCCTTTGCCACGGGAGGGTCTGGTGAGACGAAGGAGGAGCACGGCCGGGAGAAACCCACAGAGCCTAGTTCCTCCATGCACCGAAGGGCCAATACTGCGGCGTAGCACTAGCTCTATTGCAGCGGATTGGGCGTCCTCTTTTACCCCTCCCGCGGGCAACGTTGCAGATAGAGTAGTAAGGCTGATCCGTGAGCGGCTTCTGGGATGCGAGTCGGGGTCTTAATTGGCCTCGGCTGGGTCTACTGGGCGAGGGTGTATGATGTTGACAGACCCGAAACACCTTACGACCCCAGATAACATCACTGATGACGCGTCCCAGCGCATGCGGCAGTAGTGTATTTGAGAATAAAGAACAAATCAATATTGGATATTAAAGGGATACTCCACTTTTTCTGGAATGTATTACGCTCATTTGCCACATCCCCCCCACATGCATACACCATGCCTTACCGGCACTGTCCGCGCCGTTTACAGTGAGCTACAGTCGTGAAGTTAGTTAGTATCGCCATAGAATGGAGGGTGATGGTACAGCTGTTAGAAATCCGCCAAAAGACACATCTCACGGCGCCAAAATACACGTTGTGCTTCGGGTACTCGCCACACGATGAAATATTAATCCAAAATGCACATAATCGGTCTTTTTGGAAGGAAAAGAGGTCGGCGGCCATGTTTGGAAAGTAGTGCTGGCCACCTCTTCCTTCCAAAAAAGACCTGGATTAATATTTCATCGTGTGGTGAGTACTCGAACCACAACATATATTTTGACGCCGTGAGATGTGTGTTTTAGCAGATTTTTAACAGCCTAACCATTAGCCTCCATTCTATGGCAATACTAACTAACGGGGTCATGCCTATGTTCCCCGGGTTCTATTTTCCCGGGTTCTATGTTCCCCGCTCCTGCTAAAAAGGGTCCTATGTTCCCCGGGTCCTATGTTCCCCGCTCCTGGAAAAGGGTCCTATGTTCCCCGGGTCCTATGTTCCCCGCTCCTGGAAAAGGGTTCTATGTTCCCCGGGTTCTATGTTCACCGCTCCCGAAAAAGGGTCCTATGTTCCCCGGGTCCTATGTTCCCCGCTTGTATGCGTGAAGTCGGCTAGTGCAAACCGCAATATCTCGAGGTTGTGAGACTTCATTGACAGACTGCATGAGGGAAAGCTCGAGTCTAGGCTCAGATATATGCACACATTCAGCAGCAGGAGCAGCAACATGCTATCCATAATATTAAATTTTTCAGAGAGAGAGAGAGAGATCAATATTTGCAACATTGATGCAGCACAAATCGCCTCTGCCTATATAACCCACAGACATGCACAAGTTCTGTAAAGCCATTCAAATAAATTTTTTATTTCGCTTGATATGTAGCCTAGCCCCAGGCTATTATATTTTGGTATTCAAATTTCAAAGTAGTCTAAGTAAGAACTGGTGAGAAACTGCCACCTATTAGCTGTCGGTGGAGTTGATTTATCCACTAAAGAAAGCCATTAAAGCAGGCCTATTTGTTTTCGTTGCCTATAAGTCCACATGCTCTATTAATGAAATAAAAGATATATAATATAAAAAAACATTGGGAAACATATCAAGCGAAATTAAACAATTTATTTGAATGGCTTTACAGAACTTGTGCATGTCTGTGGGTTATATAGGCAGAGGCGATTTGTGCTGCGTCAATGTTGCAAATATTGATCTCTCTCTCTCTCTCTCTCTCTCTCTATCTCTGAAAAATTTAATATTATGGATAGCATGTTGCTGCTGCTGCCGCCGCGCAGTCACCAACTTATAATTTATTTTTACTGTCGGACTCGAATGTGTGCATCTGAGCCTATAGACTGGAGCTTTCCCTCATGCAGTCTGTCAATGAAGTCTCACAACCTCGAGATAGTGCGGTTTGCACTCGCCGACTTTACGCATACGAGCGGGGAACATAGGACCCGGGGAACATAGGACCCTTTTTCGGGAGCGGGGAACATAGGACCCGGGGAACATAGGACCCTTTTTCGGGAGCGGGGAACATAGGACCTGGGGAACATAGAACCCTTTTTAGCAGGAGCGGGGAATATAGAACCCGGGGAACATAGGTACGCTCCCCTAACTAACTTCACGACTGTAGCTCACTGTAAACTGCGCGGACAGTGCCACATAAGGCATGTTGTATCTTGGTTATGTGGGGGGGGGGGGGGGGGGGGTGGCAAATGAGCTAAACTCCCGAAAAAGTGGAGTATCCCTTTAAGCTTACATTGAGCCACATTTAAGTTACATATCATCACAATATATATGCCCCCATATTACAGACCTTGTATTACATTCGTCATTATTGATGACTTGCAATATCAGTGGGAGACATGAACCCTGTCTTTATTTTTCAGAAGTCTTTCCACATGAAGCAGCTGACTTACTGACAGATTGAGGATGTGATGGAGGTGAGAGTGCTTTTCAAAGTGGGGGCAGCTTGTCTAATCTCCATGGCGGGCCAAAACAAAGGGAGTGCGGCCCCAAATTGGGTGGCATATGGACTGGAGTAGAGGTTAGTCTGTTCGATGTTTCGTTTGATGTCCTTCTTTATCGGCCCTATATGGCAGCAGCTATTTTGTATATTTCACTGCTGGCAACAGTTTTGTCAACCAGACAGTGTGAACAGCCAGACAGCACCTCAATCTGCTAGTCGAGCTAAAACGGCGTTTCCAGAGTACAGTACGTGACTCCTTATCGTGATGTAATTGGAGTGAAACGGGGTAGAGAGGCGTGGCATAGCATGTGGAGGAGTTTGATTTGACCTTTGAAAAGTGGGCGTGTCTGGGATGGGAGAAGAAAATTCCAAGCAGGCAACATGGCTGCCTACATGGGCAGAGTTTGCTGGCCCATAAATGTTAATATAGCCAATACATATGTAACATAAAAAATAAAACGAATGGCAATGTCTTCATTTAATGTAGATTCAAAGGACATGTAATTGGCTTGAGAATAGCGCTATTTACCGCGGCTCAGGCATGGCTGTCCGCCCGGGGGGGAGCCGCCGGCCCGGGTTCTCTGCTCTGGTGCTCGGCACAGTCAGTGAACCAGCCAGTGAACACGCAGTCCACAGGGATGTATTTACATTATATTGTTATTGTAACATACACTAGAGTATTATTGAAACATGACCGGTAGGTTTCAGATTTGTCCGGTAAAATATATTATTTTATAGCGGACCGCTTTCTCCCTCTGCTCGGAGGCAGTTGCCTGCGTCCACTCCACTCGACTGCTCCATTGCCTCGCTCACCATGAAGATTGATCAACAGCTGTCATGTCATGATATTATTGGTTGAAATTGGGTTGGAATTTGATAGTCCTAGCTGACGTAAGTAACCACACTAGATTTAGTTATGAATGAAGACAACATGGTTGACTTAATGTGAAAAACCAAACAAATTAGATTTTTGTGAATTCTTTTGCATACATTCTATGACCATGGATGTGATCTAAAATAGTTAAAAACAAATTTTTCATTTCTGCTCGACTTTAACCTCCTGAGACCCGAAAGAAAACGTTTATTTATTCATTTATTTATTTATTTACTTATTTATTTTATTTTTTATTTTTTTCCAAGTCTCTTGGAGGCTGGATGATGAATTGCAGTGAAACTTCTTAAAACAACAACAAAAGTAAAATAAAAATCAATGCATTCATGTTTTATCGAACGTCCCTTGTTGAGTGAAAAGCCCTCCAGGAGGCATCATCCTCCAGACAGAAAGAAAAGATAAAAGATAAGACTTTTCTCTGAAGTCTGCTGAACATAATTGTGTTCACAAGCGTTCACACACATATAGAGGAAGACTTGATTTGGTTCTCTGGAATATTGTGCGATATGCACTAGGGGTGTCACGATACACTCAGTTCACGATACGATACGATACACGATATTGGGTTCACGATAACGATACGATACGATATTTTAACAATATTTTTTTGCGATCGATTTGTAAGTTGAGGGGTTGTCCTCCACGCTAATTTGAGTAATTTCACCATTTTAATCCTCTGTGTCTGTAACGTCCCTCGTCTGTTCAAACAAAGCAATGAAAAGGAGAGCGAGCATGCAATCAGATGCAGATCTGTGCCACCATGTTCAGCTTCTTTTTCTCACGATATGAGATTTCATCTCAACGATACATATTGTCATGTTTTGATATCGCAATATATTGTGGGACGATATATTGTGACATCCCTAATATGCAACATTGCACAGTACACCACTTCCCATGTCGTAACTACGAGTTCCATTTGAAGGCAGTATAATTACCCAGTAACACTAACATGTGACTAATAGCCACTATAGCACCAGCATCTTCTTCTACTATATGTTAGCTAGTGTGTAAACCAGTGATGTTAGCTGCTATTAATTAACACGTTGACCTTATTGTGACACCCAATTGATCAGATGTATCAGTGGGACCTCCAATATGGCAATATGGAGGTTACATCAAAGCCCTTTATTCCAAAACTTATTTTACTTCTTTGTGGAAGTCAGAATGGAATTTCAGCTTGCTGAACACATTTGGTGAAAGTACTGAAATCCGTTCACAACAGTATTGAAATGATAGTCTATTCCAGTGATTCCCAAAGTGTGGGCCGCGGCCTACTGTTGGGCTGTGGAGGTACTGCAAGTGGGCTGCGAGTGATCTGCCGATCATTTTTCATTGATTGAAGATTCATCCATCTTCAACCGCTTATCTGCGGCCGGGTCGCGCGCGGAGGTAGCCGTTCTTGCAGGGGACCCCAAACTTCTGTTTCCCTGGCCAGATTAGCCAGCTCTGACTGGGGGATCCCAAAGCGTTCCCAGGCCAGCGTGGAGATAATCTCTCCACCTGTCCCGTGGTCTCCTCCTAGCTGGATGTGCCTGGAACATCTCCCCAGGGAGGGGACCAGGTGGCATCGTTACAGATGGCATCCTTACCTGGCTCCTTTCTACGCAAAGGAGCAGCGGCTCTACTCCTCTAGTCCCTCACAGATGACTGAGCTTCTCACCTTATCTCTAAGAGAGATGCCAGCCAGCCACCTGAGGAAACCCATTTCAGCCGTTTGTCGTACCCAAGTTCACATGCTGTGTTAATGAAATAAAAAAGATACGGTTAGAGGGAAATACATCATCTTATAGTCTTGTGTGCTGATCAGAGTTGTGAGAGTTGGGTGAGCCCAGGAAGATTTTCAGATTTCAAAGTGGGCCCCAGGCATTCTTAAGTTTGGAAACCCCTGGTCTATATTACTGATAATATATGATAATATATGTAACTTTTTTCAAAGCAAAGTTATATAGTGCTTTACAGAGACATAGAAGTAAAATAGAAGTGGCAAAATCAGGCAAAAGCAAAGGACAGAATCAAAAATACATTCAAATAAAGCAGACAAAGAGACAAACAAGACAACAATGTCAGGAAAGACACAGGGAGCTTAACCAGTCCATCTGGATGTATGGATCAATGAGCACTGGAGCAGACTAGACCAAAGAGTAATCACTGAGCCAATGCCGACAGACATGGACACACATGCACACGCACACGCGCACACACACACGTACGCACGCACACACACACACACGCACACACACACACACATGCACGCACGCACGCACGCACACGCACGCACACACACACACACACACACACACACACACAGAATGATACAAATGCAATCCCAAGCACAATCACAGTGATGCATGCACGATCACATACATCCGTGCCCACACATACACATGCAGCCCACCCCACAGCACACACACACACACACACACACACACACACACACACACACACACACACACACACACACACACACACACACACACACACACACACACGGTATATGTTGGCTTTCCTGTGCAGCTCCGGTTCTCCCTCTGTGTCCGCGGCTCCTGTCCTTCACTCATTCAATTACCTTTGTCTTATGATGGACAGACCTTCCTCAGAGAGTAAACACTGTAATCTCTCTCCAATCAAATATCGCTGCAGGCCCTATATCCAAAGAAGAGAACTCCACACCCCTACACACACACTACTAAAAAGGCCTTGTCCACCCACGTTCATTTTCTATGACTTTTACAGCCAATAGGTTTGTATAGTCACGTCTACATCAAAAACAACAAGACAAACTTTGTGTTGTTGTTGTTGTTGTTGTTGTTTTTGTTTTTTGCCTCTCTCTGTTGGACTATCCAACAGACACACAAACACACACACACACAAACACACACACACACACACGCACACGCACGCACACACACACACACATGCTGGGCGGCGGGGGGGGGGGGGGTTGAGGGGGGAGGGGCCTGATGCTGGGCGGCAGCGGGGGGGGGGGGGGGGTTGAGGGGGGAGGGGCCTGAAGCTGGGTGGCGGGGGGGGGGGGGGGGGGTTGAGGGGGGAGGGACCTGATGCTGGGCGGCGGCGGCGGCGGGGCGGGGGGGTGGGGCGGGTTGAGGGGGGAGGGGCCGAGGGGGGCTAGGGTGTGTCATCATCAAAGGAACTCTGGGAAAAAAAATCGCAGCGCTGTTTGTTTCTTATCTCCTCCGGTCTTACATCTGGTACAGGCAGAAGCACTCACAATCTCCCCTGTCTTCCGTCTAGCGGGTTGTTGTTGAGTTCCCGTTTAGGGAAGCGGCCGCTGGAGAGGAAAGGTCACCAGATGCGGGGGGGGGGGGGTGCTGTTGGAAGACAGAGAGGAGGATGATGAGGAGGAGGAGGGACTGATGGGAGGAGGAGATGGAGGGGAAGGAGTGTTCAGTTCCAGAATAAGCTTGGCTGTTGTTTATCGTACGATTCCCCCAGGGGGGCGGGTCGAAATCCTGTGAGAACGGACTACTGTGGAGCCCTGGACAGGCTCCATGTGGAGAGGGCAGGAGGCATGCACGCGCGCACACACACACGCACACACACGTACACACACACACACACACACACACGCACACGCACACGCACACGCGCACGCACACGCACGCACACACACACACACACACATTCTCTCACATGCTTGTAGATACACTCACGTACTGACACGGATAGAGAAATACACACACACATTCTGGAGGAGAATGAGACGAGAGAGCTATGATCATAAACTCAGCAGGAGGCTAAGTATTTGGAAATGTTATGCAGCAGCTTGCCACCTGTTCAATCAAAGTCCATTTTGCCTGCAGATATTGATAGAAATGAGAAACACGCTCGCCGACAGGTTGATCAAGACATAATATCACAAGAAGCGGTTCTCTGGCTGTCGGCATCTCAATGATGAGAGCGTCAGCGTATAAACATCCGCTTGCGACATACGAGCCGAGTGCAAAACGCTTGTGAACTAGTTCCCCATGTTTCCAGAATAGGCCAACAACATTTTGAGCGTGGACACGTCACATGACTCTTGATGTCTTCATGTCTCGGAGAACTCCCACGCGGACACGGTCAATTCCCCCCAGAAACAAACGCGATGCGGAAAGAGTGCCAGAGCGCTCCAGATGTTGCCTTCCCCCCCAAGCTCTCCCACTACTTTCTTGTTATGTGTTGCCCGCCCGCGCGCCAACAGCTTTTTCATGCTAAATCCAAACGCAAATGATGATCTGATCAGTATTCACGAGCAGGCCCCTCGCACTGACACCGTATATATACCTCTCTGCTGCTCACGTGCAGCCGCCGCCCCGCCCCACCTTCACCACCTCCACCCCCACCCTCCTCCACCACCTCCACCTTCCACCACCTCCACCTTCAACTCCTCTCCACCCTCCACCACCTCCACCCTCCTCCACCACCTCCACCCTCCACCACCTCCACCCTCCTCCACCACCTCCACCTTCAACTCCTCTCCACCCTCCTCCACCTCCACCCTCCTCCACCTCCTCCACCACCTCCACCCTCCTCCACCACCTCCACCTTCAACTCCTCTCCACCCTCCACCACCTCCACCCTCCACCTCCTCCACCACCTCCACCATCTCCACCCTCCACCACCTCCACCCGCCACCACCTCCACCTTCTATTCCCCACTGAAAGGCTCAATATATTAAAGAATGGACGTTTGATAGTAACGTTTGATAGTAACGTTTGCTGCGGCTCTCAGAGTAGGCGGGTGTGCACGGTTGGGACGGGCTGGGAATGAAGAGCCAGATAGAGGAGAGGTTAAAGGGGGGGGGGGGAGCGGAGAGAGCGTATTTTGGAAAGCAGTATCCCTCTGTTTCCGTCTCTCTCACCTTCACTACGAAAACATCCAAATGTGTGTGGTAGTGGAGTCTAGCTCCCAGTCTCACACACACACACACGCACACACAACACACAACACACACGCACAGACACACACACACACACGCTCACACACACACACACACACACACACACTAAGATACCGTATTGATTATCAGAGCCCTGTGAAGAGTGAGCGAGTAATGTAGCTCCCTGCAGACGTCCTCTTTGTTGGGAGGGGATGCTGTGAATTCATTGGCATAGTTTAAAAAGCATCTCTGCCGAGCAGAAACTGAGCAACGATCAGCAAACGACAGCCTGTAATAGAAGACAAATGACGTCGTGTTTCTCCTCCCCCCTCCCCACAAAGATTTAGCATAAGGTTAGATAATATGTTGTAATGTGTTTTGCGTCTCTCTCTTTCAAATTGGCACTACTCAGAATGAGTATGGGGTTTTGGAACACGGCCATATGGTCTCTTTCACAAATGATAGGCCATTATTTGGATCATGTTAGTCTAATGTGCTGCAACTAACCGCTGTTATCGCTTCGTTTGAAAGAACAATGCTGACATGGTAGCAAAGTCCAGCCAAACTCTATCTGCCACATTGACCTTGTACAAACAAAGGGGATATTTATCTCCCACCTAATATTGAACAATTATGCTTCATGTTCCTCAAATATTTACAAATGCAGCCATGGAGCATTCAGCTCAGGGACAGTGGTGGCCCAATGGTTAGAGAAGCGAGCTTGTGACCGGAAGGTCGTCGGTTCAATCCCCGGGACCGGCAGGATAAATCTGGGTGGGGAAAGTGAAAAGGCAGCGCTTGCCCCTCCCTCATTACCACCACTGAGGTGCCCTTGAGCAAGGCCCTTAACCCCAACTGCTCCAGTGGAGCTGATCAGTGGCCAGCAGATCAGACTGTGGTTGTACTGGTCAGCTTCCAGGTATGAATGTGTGTGAGAATGTGAACAGGGCACTCCTGAAAAAGAGAGCATTGCTCTCAGTGAGACTCCCCCTGTATAAATAAAGGTAAAAAAAAAAAAAAAAAAAAAAAAAGCTCGATTTGTGGGCGTTATGAGCACAGAATCATGCATCTTTTCTCTCTTATTTTCACAATTTATTAGGATTTTGCTGTATAGTTATAAGTGCTGTCACATCTAGACTAGGATGATATACCTAGCTTTAGGGCTACACTAGGTGGAGGTATCGACCTGCAGGGAAAGATGGACACATATTCGGGGTAAAAGGTAACCTAGTCTCATGTAGTCAGACCCTTCTTCGCGGAGGGTCTGCAGTCCGCATTAGCTGCTAACTAGCGGACGCTACGGGAATGGCATGCAAAGCCACATGACATGATGAGAGACTTTGATACAACCTGGAACCAACAATAAGAAAACATTGCCACGTTTGAGAATGGGATTCTCAAACATCTACTGAACGAAAACCAACACGGCAAAGGTTGAGCTGGTCCAAACCCAAACCGACGCCACGGAGCTGTGCAACGCCAAGCCAACCGTACCAAAGGTCCAGGGTCCAGGCCAGACCAGAGCTAAAAAAACTCCCCCCCCCCCCTTACTAGAAATATAACTTACAAACACATAAGTGAGTAAGTCACACCATCAAATCAATACACGTAGGGAGAGATTTCAGTTGTCTGTCAAACCTGAGATTAAAAAAAAGCCGGCCCCCTCCCCAGCCTGAGACGATACTCGCATGTGCACTGTGTGCCAACCCAGGTACTGTGACTCACTCTTTGGCTCCAGAAACCTCCCCGGCGTTCCAGCGTAACTAAGCCGTTGCCCAGGGCTCACATTCGGCCTGCAGTTGAGGAAGCAGATCGGGAAGCAACCTCGAGTTCCAGGGAGACACAAAACGCTTTTTTTTGTATGCGTGTTTCAAAAGTCTGATCGCAGCAGTTCTTTGTATGCACATTAAACACATATGTTTTTGTATCTGTTGGTGAGCTATTTTCGATGATTTTTACGACATTTATGGGTCTCGGGGAAAGATCAGACTCAATGCGGAAATCACTGTCTGAGCGAGCGGAGCTGCCTGCAGGCTGCTCTGCATCCATATATGGGTTTGGGCGTGTCACGCAGCATGCTTGACTCTCATTGGCTATTGGCGAGCATGCAGCAGACTGGCTGCGTCGTATGCCCCCACAGTCTCACAGCAGAAAATAGCATTGAGAACATAATAACAAACAAAAACAAACAAAAAAAGAGAACATAGAGATTGCGGCTCCTAGTCTTATATACTTGGCGACATTCAATTCCTGTGGTGTGACGGACTCAAAACACATATTTATGTTTATGTTTTTATGGACTTTAAGGTAAAAAACAACAACAACGTTAATGTGCCTGACCGTTGAAATGTACTTGGGAAAACGCCGGGAAACGAACCCCGGTTGTCAGCATCGAAGGCAAACCTATACGCCCATCCGCCACCTCGATCACAAGGCCTTTACTGCCCACCATTTTATTTCATTGTCACACTCCCGTGGCGTTGATTTCAGACGTTGTGTGGGAGTGACGCACAGATGGTACCTGCCCAGTGCGTTAAGAAGTGACGGCGAGCCGTCCTGACCAAACATCGGCCGGAATAACAAAATAAAAATAACAAATGAAAAAGAGAAGCGTCACGACGAGCATCTGAAAATCAATGAATAAAGCAGACAAAAATGAGAAAGCACAGATTCTCTAGCGCTCAATTTTCCTGACACAACACAATACGCACTTGTTTTTGTAATACCTTTTTCAATTATGCACAATGTCCTGGCAGTGTCTCAAGGCCCTGCTCCCGGCACCACACGGCTGTTTTATATTATGTACACAGCAGCACTCGTCCGCCGCCTTCCGATCCGCTGGGAACGTTCCGGAGAGAATACCGCTGCTTTTCTTCCTATGTGTGTTTGCGGGGCTGCATAACCCAATTCACCCATAAATATGGGCTATCATGTCCATTTTCTATGCCTGGGCCTCAGACTAATTTACAACCGGCACGGATATGAAAGATGAGCCCCTTTTTCTCTGGGAAATAGGATTATTCTCATTGATGGGCAGAGAGAATCACATCAGCCTCGACGACACGTCACACCAAGATGAGTGCTGCACGTCACGCGAAGACGGGCCAAGGGAAGCTTTGGCCGTGTGTAATAAATAGGGGAATTAGCAGGACAGGGATGGCTTGTTGATGGAAAATGTAGCGCGCGAGCGGGTTCAGGATCTTCTCATGCAAATACAACAGCCTTTGCATATAAATGAGACGGACTTTGCTTTCCCGCCAAAGTGGATTGTGCTCTCTCTCTCTCTCCCTCTCTGTCTGTCTCTCTCTCCCTCTATGTCTGTCTCTCTCGCCCTCTCTCTCTCTCTCTTATGCAGACACACACATAGCCTAACAAAACACACCTGCCGCTCGTGACCCCGGACCCCCTTTGGGCCTAGTTTCAATTAGCTGTTTGTTTTGACAATATCCAATCATCCTGGGAGTTTAGCAGCCTCTTTGTATTCTTCTCTCTCCTCTCCACCTTCTTCCCTTTCATTGCCTGTCTCTTGTCACAATATGTCAACTAACATCTTCATTCATCCCTCGCCGTTGAAACAGATGGGATCTATGTCATGATTATACCCGCATATTAAGAAGATAATTTACCCCATTTGTATTCATGCTCGCTGGCACATCCCTTCCAATTTGTTGCTAATTACTGATAATGCATTTCCTTTCTGCGGTTTGCTGGCTTCCACTCTTGCGTTTAGTTGCGCTGACAAAACTGTGAATAAAATACCATCCTATTGACTCATCCATATTTACCAATACGCATAGTATGTAACTATTGCTGTATATTGTATGAAAACCGCATCTGCATCTTTTTATTTCTTATAATAATAATAATATAACTTTCACGGAACTAATAATAATGGGTGTGGCCTCATATACTGTTTCTTTCTGTGCTATATCATTTATTTTTTACCATTTGCCAATATGTGATTTTAGTGGACTGCTATCTACCTCTATGTGTTCTATTTTAACTGTTATGCGCACTGTATATGTTGTATCTTGCTAATAGTAAGTATCATTTTTTGTCATGTATCTTGAGTGTTTAGATATTAGGATTTTCCTTTAATTGCTGTATTTGATATGTACTGTGTGTGCACAGGACTCTGTGTGCCCAGGGACTACAGATGCAAATGAGCTTTTAGCTATCTCTGGTGCAATATATTTATTGTGTACTGTCCCTGCTTCAATAAACAATAAACAATAAAGATAAAGATACACTTACACCTATGTTGTTGAGGTGCTGGCTTACAGGACATACACATCAAAAGAAAGGAGAAACCACACACTCAGGACTCTGATGCAAAAGTAGGAATTTTATCGATGTTTCGACATAATGCCTTCTTCAGGATCAAAAGAAAATCACAGCATCTCAGTGACAAACATGTGTTCCCAATACATGGCGTCACAGGGAATCAGTGTAAGCTTAGAGCTAAAATGTCTAGAGAAGCCATTCACATGCATATGTCCATCATATTAAAGGACGCACTAGATTCACAACAATAGTCTGAATGTGAGACTCTCTCACTGAACAGAGCTGTATAGCAAATGGGTCAGAGTAAAAAAAGAAAAAGGAAAAGATATGGAAGAAAATGGGGAGAAATTGAATCATAGGAGGACACCAGGAGAGGGCCAAAATCGTGAGGTTGATTGGTAAGTAGCTTATGTTTGGATGTCAGAGGAGGGGGAGAGTGGGTATGTTATTATGGAGCGGGGGCTCCCATAGATGTTTTGCTAACCCTAACGAGCGAACCCTAAACCCAACCACATTTCTTCTGGACAACCTGGACCATGAAGGTTAATATTTAAAGGCCAGACATTCCTGATGATCCTTAGATATATTACTCATGAATGATGTGTCCCGAAATGTTGGGGTAAAATCCCCATAACTATATTAATGCATGTGGCAATAAGCCCAGAGTGTGCACAACACCAGATGTTATCTATAATGCATGCAGCCAAAAGCCTAACATAAAATGTCAGTGTACTTAGCAGACTTAACACAAAGCCCCCTGGGACATCACACGGTATCAAAACGCAACGATAGGTTCACCTGCCTGCATATACATGGGGACTTTGAGGCATTTTAACTGACAGTTAAAATGGCTCTCTGGCTAACTGCTGTGCAGGAAGTTAGGGCTTACCACTTTACAACCCTGACCATAACCCTACGCCCACAATGCCAACACAAACATCAAAATCGGAATCAGGATCAGTGTAATAGCTAATGGGGTGACCATCCGCACACAGTTTTAATTCGGAAAGTCCGGTTTTGAAATACTGTGTCCGCCCCTAAATACAGCAAATATAGTACAATGCCAAGATCACGACTTGCTCATCTGATCACGTCACTCCTTGTGTGTGTGTGTGTGTGTGTGTGTGTGTGTGTGTAGTCTGATAGTGTTATTGTATAAATATATTATTGTATTACACATTTTTTACATTTTATGTAGTGTTTGAGACATTCAAATCCAAAATGATGCAAACTCAAACACAAAGATGAAATAAAGAAGATTGGGATGATGGCACATGTGGACAGGCTGCAGTCATTGTGTGTGTGTGTGTGTGTGTGTGTGTGTGTGTGTGTGTGTGTGTGTGTGTGTGTGTGTGTGTGTGTGTGTGTGTGTGTGTGTGTGTGTGTGTGGGTGTGGGTGTGTGTGTGTGTGTGTGTGTGTGTGTGTGTGTGTGTGTTTGCGTGCGTGCGTGCGTGTGTGTGTGTGTGTGTGTGCGTGCGTGTGTGTGTTAAAGAGGCACTAAGCTAAGACTATGCACTTTGTAGTACATTGTTTCATCTCAGTTTCTCAGCTGTGACACCACAATGCAACAATTGAATTATGCCTTTTTATGGGTATTTTTCTTCTTTTTTAATATTTTATTTTCAATTTTAACAATATATGTGAACAAAAATGAACAAGCTCAGACACAGTAAAGGAAAAATATATATACATATATCAACAGTTATCATAATGTGGTGCTACCATCTATATAAGGTGCTTATATACTTGTAAGAGATGTCGCGCATGGGGTCCCACGCAAGGCGTCCAACAGAAACCAGCCAGGCAAGTCACCCACCCACCTAGAAACGGGTCCCGTTTTTAAGTGAGTTGGTTCTCAGGGATCTGAGCCTCTCCATCCTTATAACAAAGATCATGTCCGTCAACCACAGTTGGAAAGAAGGTGAAGAGGGGGACTTCCATTCTTTCAGTTTTTTGGTAACAGTTGTCCCCAGTGTCAGAGACTGTTGCACAGCTGTGGGGAAGCCCAGAGAGGTCTCAGAGCAGCCGAAGATGGCGAGTTCTGCCTCCGGCTGTAGGGTTAATTTGTAGGCCTTAGAGTACCAATCAAATATTTTGGCCCAGAATCCCGACAGTGAAGGGCAGAACCAGAAGGCATGAGACAGTGTGCCCTCTGACATCTGACACCTGTCACACAGTGGTGAGACAGAGGGGAAGGTATTTCTTCTTCTTCTGTTACACAGATATCATGATGTATCATAGATAAATTGTCTTACAATTGAATGTATCGAGTGTCGCATAATATATGGTGATATTATTGTTATCATGATCAACGTATCGTGATAGTATCATATCGTGTGTTGCAAAGCATAGTGCTTTTTGTTGTTATGGAAATGGCCACCCTAATCGCCAAGTACACGTTTTTGACAATACAAGACCCACAGGACACCACATACATAGTGCAAAGGGAAAGTACAAGACATACTATGATTGTATATTATACTATGACAGTATAATCACCTTTTATAAGCATTAAATGAAAGCAGTGTGCCAGGAGTTGGCTCTACAATGTTTCAAGATTTACATCCTGCACTTGCTCCAATGATAAAAGAATAATGAATAATATACTTTATAGAACACTCCAAAAGGTGAATACTTTACTGGGTAATATCAGCCCAAACATCTGACTTGTTAAAGATGCATCCCACAGTTGCTATAGCAACTGGCGAGCTTGGAATTGTAAGGTTGTATCTGGGTGGAGTGCGGTTGAGCGTCAAAGATTTGACATGATCAGCTGGCAAAAATAACATAACATTCAAAGATCATGGATATGTGAATAACTCAATAGGCCTAGTGTTAGAAGAGTGTCCCATTCCCTTCATTGAAACCATATATAGATTCACCCTATTTGCCCACATTAAATTCAGGTGTGTCAGGTTTGGACGGTGTCCAAATCAAAACTTTGACGCACAATCCAAACTCCTAAACGGCAGTGAGCAGCTCTCTGTCTAGAGCAGTGTCCCCAACCTTTTCTATCTTAGGGCCCACTTGAAAATCTCAAAACTTTTCGTGACCCACCTCCAACCCCATCAAAAAATACGGCCAAATAATGCGTTCTCAGAGCACATTTTATTTTCCAGTCACTAACACAGCATCTGAAACATGTTGCAGCATTTTCAGTGTTACAGTTTTCAAAGAGCCGTCCACAAGCAAGGGTTAAGAAAAGTGTTAAATTTTTTTTTTTTTTTTTTTTTTTTACCTTTATTTATACAGGGGGAGTCTCACTGAGAGCAGTCTGATCTGCTGGCCACTGATCAGCTCCACTGGAGCGGTTGGGGATAAGGGCCTTGCTCAAGGGCACCTCAGTGGTGGTAATGAGGGAGGGGCAAGCGCTGCCTTTTCACTTTCCCCACCCAGATTTATCCTGTCGGTCCCGGGGATTGAACCGACGACCTTCCGGTCACAAGCTCGCTTCTCTAACCATTGGGCCACCACTGCCATTTTGGAGGCCCACTTGTAATACTCCCATGGACCACCAGGGGGCTGTGGACCACAGGTTGGGAATCGCTGGAGAAAGCTGGACTCACCAGCGTCTGATATTTTCTTCTCTCATCTCTTTGGTTTCCTTTTGGTATAAAGCCCCACAGACTGGCTGGTTGTAAACATATACCTGCAGCCAAGGATGTAGTCCCTCATAGACTCTTGCCCAGGATGGGAGAGGTTGTACAGCCAGCTGCGGGGATAGGGCGCTCCAGGTTTAAGGTCGATAGCACAAGCGTAGGGTCGGTGGGGTGGCACAGACAAGGTATGATTTTGGGGACTAAATCATGGTAAACCATGGGAACTGATGACAGCAGACACCGGCACAGGGGAAGCAGGAGTAAGCGCAGCGAAGTTTGCATGGCAAAACGTACTCCATATTACCTTGCCAGTGGACCAGTCAATGTGGAACCCCCACTAACAGGGCTAACCAGGGATGACCAAGAACCAAGGGGGTACCAGGGCAGTCAAATACATGAAAGCAAATCTTTTCCTGATGATTCCCAGAAATGCAAAGAATATTCTCAGTAAGGCAGGCGAGGAGCTGGCCATTGAGGGCGCTGGCTTCACGGCCAGTGGGGAGGAATGGTACCCACGGCCAATTGAGCCACAATCCCCACGATCCAAAAAGCTCTCATCTCCCCCCGAGTCAACGAGTACAGGAAGGGTAATGGACTGATCCTGCCACTGGAGGGTGGCATTAATCAGCGACCGGGGGAGATGGGTAGTTGGTTTGGCTCAGCAGTACATCCTTCTGGATTTATCCATCCAGTGTTTTCCTACATTCTTTTTATGGCATCATCAATGTCAGAGATCTTGTCCTTCAATTGGATCCACTGGTCAGGATTCAGGGAAATACCTTTTCTGCCTGGCTTCATCTCCCCATCTTGGTTCATCCAGTACTCTCTGATGTCAACCAGAACTGTGCCTTTGAAGTTCCTCACGCTGACATACCTCGTCTTACTGATCTGGAACATGTTGTCATCAGAGTTGCTGCTGCCTTTTGAGGCGCCGCCTGGGTTGGAGCCCTCTCCAGTCTTTGTTTTCTTGGCCGGTTTCTCTGATGCAGCTGACTTTTTCTTTCTCTTAGCCTTAGTCTCCACTTCGCTGTCAGACTCACTTCCAGATGTGGTTGACAGCTCTTCCTTTGATTTGGGCATTCTGATCGTGTGTACTAGTAGCTCTTGTACTCACTGTTAGGCGGGAGACAAGTGGGTTCACGTGGAGACACTTGAAGGGCTTCAAACACTTGGGAAACTGGAACTGGCTACAGGCAACTTGGAGAACAAGGAGTAGGCGTAAGCTGTTGCAGTAGTTGACCGAAAACTGAATTTTCCGATCGAACACTGAGAGCTGGCAGAGCTGACTCTTATAGCTCCTGAACAGTGACATCATCGACGATTTATGACATCATCACAGACAGTGACGTCATATGTGAGTGACATCATCAGTGGAATCATCAGGGATGACATTATCATAAATTATTACACTGTCGACATCATCATTCACTGTGGCATTATCACTGTTGACATCCTTGGTGACCTCTTCATCAGTGGTGACATCATCTAACAAAAAGAGTGAATTCTAAATGTGACGTGGTATTGTGTGAGTTACTGTAACTTCTTCTTGTCTGATGAGGTCATATGAGGTTGACTGGACCATAGAGCCTCTGACTAGCATGCACATTCAAACACGTAGGATCCAAGAGGTGTTTAACCATTTACTGCGTGGTAAGAAGACGTGTGTGTGTGTGTGTGTGTGTGTGTGTGTGTGTGTGTGTGTGTGTGTGTGCGCTACAATCCAAACAGTTAAGTGGGGGTGTGGTAACGCAGACTGTGTGGTTTTTCATCTATACACATGTCATCATCAGTGTTGGGCAAGTTACTCTGGAAAAGTAATTAGTTACTGATTGATTACTGATTACTCCTTAAAAAAAGCGCGTTTGTTTTTTCATCGATGCACACATATAAGGTATACTACAGACACTGCAACAATCCAAGGCAGCAGTGTCCAAGCCAACTCTCAAACAAAGGATTGAACTAAGAGGCTTTTAAAGGCAGCATGAAGGTGGGTGGAATCAGCCCTGATCATTTGCAGGTGTGTGCTGCTGACTGAGGTGAGTAGGCAGAGGTCAAAGGTGAGGCTGTGATGAATTGTGGCAAATTGAGTCCAGAAGTCAGTCTTTTCAACACTGATATAATCCCCCATTCTCTCTGTCTCTTTTCCCCACATCTATGTATCTATCTATCTATCTATCTATCTATCTATCTATCTATCTATCTATCTATCTATCTATCTATCTATCTATGTATCTATCAATCTATCAATCTATCAATCTATCTATCTATCTATCAGCTGCTGCTCACCGCGGCTGCTTTCATCAAGTCACCGTCATTAAAGAGCTGCAGTGATGAACCAGTGGAGTGCTTAGGTATAATCTCCTTCACCGCCCACAGGCCTGTCCATCAGTGCCCACTAGACGGTCATTACAGACACTAGAGCAGCCCACTTCAGCTGCCCTCTCTCTCTCCCTCACAGCCACTTCTCTGTTCTCGTGTCACCCAACAGATATACTTTCTGCTGTCCATCACAATCGGAGCGATGGCACAAAGGCTCGCAATAATTGGAATAGCTTTTATCTGGGATGATTACTGGAACGACACGGTATGCTCGTAAAGCGTGGCGGGGGGGGGGGGACGGGCGGGGGGGGGGGACGGGTGGGGGGGCTTAAAATGTGTCGGTTGTTTATTTAATTCTCCACTTCCTGTTCTATAATGATCTCTTCCCATTGATCGACGTGTCAAGACGCCACTGGGATGTAGCAGCCGCGACTTCGCGGTGATGCGTGACAGCGCAGACGTATCTGTGTTAGCGCTCCTGTCATGTGCATCGGGCCCTTCTCGCCTCGGCGGCATGCACTCGTGTATTTCATACTTCAAAGTGTTGCTTGTCAATGTCGGCGCTAAAATCAGGTTAGAGAGCCTGGGTTTGAAGGCAGCCCAAGACATTTGTCAGATGTCATCTCTCGTTCTTTCCCAGGTCTCTCTCAATTCAGTTCAATTCAATTCAATTCAAAGAGGCTTTATTGGCATGTATGTAATAACAACAAAATTGCCAAAGCGTTTCAGGACAATCAACAAAAGATGATCTAACAACAAAGTAAACGCAAGTAAAATACAAAAGTAAATAGGACAGAATCAGTTCATCAGGTATGATACTGACAGAGCATGAAGGTAACATCTCTTACAATACACAATTGTACTACTATATATACTACTATAAATTACAACAGTATTATTACCAATACATACAGTGTTAGTACAGTGATGAACAGACAGTTGAGAAGTAAAACAGGTGATAAAAGTAAGGAAGAGTAAAGTAAGGTGAGACAGGTCATTGTGGGCTGTCTCTCAGTTTGTGACAGGCGGTCAGGTACTGTGCAGCTACACCTGCTGTCAGTCTCTCTCCCAGCACGATCTACACCTGCTGTCAGTCCCTCTCCCAGCAGGATCTACACCTGCTGTCAGTCCCTCTCCCAGCAGGATCTACACCTGCTGTCTGTCTCTCTCCCAGCAGGATCTGCTGCTGGACACTCATTCATGTTTGTGAAGTTGGGGATTAATAAATCAAATGTCTTAAAGTAATCTGCTCTGATGTTATGATATTTGTCACAGTTCAAGAGGAAGTGCATGTCTGTCTCCACCTGTCCTGTTACGCAGTGGCCACATATCCATTCCTCTTTTGGTAGCCAGGACTTTTTATGCCATCCTTTCTCTATGGCCAGAGTGTGGTCACTCAGCCTGTATCTGCCTCTGCTTTGGGTCTTTTACCCTGAAAAGATATTCTGCTAATTAATTAATTAATTAACGGTTTAGGGCCAGATAACAATGAAGTTTGTTTTGTGTTTGTGTTTGATTGGTCCAATGTTCCAGATAGGCATCCTTTGTTTATTGTATAATTTGGTTGACTCTCATTGGTGGTTTTGGAGCCTACCCTTAATCATATTGTATGCCACACTGCTCAAACGCACACAGATGTCAAAAGGTTGAACGTTCACATGAAGAGTCGGCCCCTTTGTTTTGTTTTGCTGTTTTCTTCAGTATTTACTGTGAAACCCTGTAGTTGTCCACATTCCTCTTATTTCACTACATTTAATGCACCTGGAATTAAAAGTGATTGTTCTACAGAGTCTTTCAAATAAGTTTCTCCCCCCCTGCCCTAGGCTGATTTCAGGTGCAGAAATGCCCTTTTTGGATATCGAGACAAATTCTAGCCATATTCTGGAACATCAAAACCCTGTGTGTGTGTGTGTGTGTGTGTGTGTGTGTGTGTGTGTGTGTGTGTGTGTGTGTGTGTGTGTGTGTGTGTGTGTGTGTGTGTGTGTGCGTGCGCGCGCGTGCGTGCGTGCGCGTGCGCATGCGTGTGTCGTCTCCTTTCTTCAGCCAGAGTGAATTACATTTCAGGTCTAATAATCACATCCCGTAATGCTGCGTGGTCTCTGAGACCATGGCAGCTGATCATAATGAGCTCCTGGAAAATACATTTGTCTAGACAAATTGTTTCCCAGGGAAATATCTGCTCGCCTGCATCAGCTGGTGTCTCCAGTCAGGCCCTGCTCGCCTGCATCAGCTGGTGTCTCCAGTCAGGCCCAGACGCCCGGCAGCTGATCAGCCCGCTGTTCATGATACAGTCGCCGGTTTAAATGATACTTCTGAAATACTTTGAGGAGATCTTGAAGATGGGCTGACAGGGGAGAGACTACAGCTTAACCTCATGGCCTACATACACGGAATGCCTTGTGGTCCGGACACCTGTCGGGATGGCGGAGGAACAGAGAAACCTCATGAAACTCTTCAAACATATTTCCTTGCATTTTTATGCCTCCACCTGCAGTGTTTTTAGGTTGTCCATCTGATGTTCATTAACGCCGCGTTAACGAGCATCAGACTACATATGGCATAAGGCGTTCCTGAGATATTACCACAAGAACGCCTTGACGGAATTAGTTCAAAGTTGGCTCAAACATGGACTCAAGGATGAACTGTTTCGTTTTTGGTGGTCAAAGTTCAAGGTCACTGTGACCTCACGACTGCCCGTTCCATGCTCGTAAACGTGATATCTCAGGGACGCCTTGAGGGGATTTCTTCTCCACTTGGACCCAAGCATGAACTGGTTAGATTTTGGTGGTCAAAGTTCAAGGTCACTGTGACCTCACACGTACGTCCGTCTGTTCCATCAATGAAGGGGGACGGGGCTAGGCCATGGCTAGGGATAGGAAGGTCATAGAGTCGGGATTCGAGCTGATTCTTAAAACTACAGTTGGTGCTACTCTTATATGAGTGGGCAGTCTATTCCTGCGTGTCTCCTCCAGCATTGCCATTCTCTTGTGGTGTGTGGCAGGTACACATTATTATTATTTTTTAATCTGTTTATGGGAAATGCGTGCCGCATAATGACTTTTAGAGCAAATGAAACAAAACAAAGTAATCCCTTAAAGTAATTATTTTTAAACTGTATTGAGAATATACAGTACCACCCATTTAAACTGTTACTGTCATGGAATACAGTTATATTATATCTCATATTTTGTATTTTATTTAAATACTGTATTTTAAATACATGAATCCTCTTACTCCCCAACCCTGGTCATGGTTAAATAAGAAAAAAACGTGCAGCCACAACTGTTGGGGCTTGTGGCAGAGGGGTTAGGCGTTTGACTTCCATACCGAGGCCCGGGGTATGATCCCTGGGTGCCACATTCAAACAGTTAACATACCTTTTTGGTATTTAACTATAACCTAACCCTAACCCTTTTTATTATTGAACTATGACCTAACCCTAACCCTAACCTTAACCTTGTTTTACTTGCCTAACTGTAACAACCAGACTTTGGGACATAATTCTAGTTTTCAAATCATGTATTTTTGAGAGACTGTGTTCCCCCACGGATGCTGGGATGTATAGCTGCAGTCTCAGCCAACAATGAGCGGCAATTAAAAATGAGAGGAGGAGTCAACCTGTGGCTTAATTTTGCTCTGTTTTGTACTGAAATTTGAACTGCTGGGATTTAATCTAACCTGAACTTTCCTACCCGGTCTCTGGACTTTCCTCGACTCTGCACAGATTTTTGGTTCTGTGGACTCATTCTCTGGTCTTCAACAAATCTGTGGACAAACTGGACTTTGCACTATTCTATGGACTGATATGCATATGAGCACTTTTTTGATATGGCAGTTGTCTTGTTGTTGTTTGTTTGTTTTTTTGTTTTCCTTGTCTTGTCTTCTGTCTGATTTTGTTTTGTTAAACTCAAAAATGCTATAAATAAAATACATAAAAAAAAAAAAAACATGCTACTTTCATAATAAATGATGCTCTCTGTTGGTGTGAAACATTGATGACAAACACCGACCTTTTGTGAAGGTGCTGCGTTGAGGGTAGCCAAATGAGAGTAGGAGAAAACAACAGTGAGTCACCGCCAACAGAGTGAATAATCCCACATATTGCAGCCACCTCGAATAGGCGTATGTCACACTGAAATAAACAGAAGAGGCACAGCTTGTAGTATGTGGGCGCCACAGTCAACAATCATCGTCATCGCCACCTTTTCACCCTGGCCACCTACACGTGCACACCTCAGACACGGGCGCACCGATCCTCCTACACACACGCATACGAAAATACACACACTTGTACATTAAACACACACACACACACGCACGGACTTCAGCAGCGAGGCGGCTGGGTCAAATGCAACTTTATTCCCTCACGCCCACAGTCCTCAACTGGCAAATGGTTGTTTTGTCCTGTATGTATTTGATAGCTGGTGACATTTTCATCCCTGTCTTTTTGAATGGTGGCCATGCTTAGCCACAATACTTAGAGACGGATGTGCACTCTAACCTGATGATCCATTCCCAGAGGCTGCTGATTTCGACAGCTGGCTTCTTCCAATAGGCTGTCAGCAAGCAGATCCCCCTAATGACATCACTGGTGGTTGTTGATGTGTGAGGTAGAGAGAGGCAGACAAACATACATGCACACACACACACACACACACACACACACACACACACACACACACACACACACACACACACACACACACACACACACACACACAGACAAAGCCCCACCAAAAAATGTAATGGTAAAAAACAAAGATATTTATTTCAGACATTTTATGCTTTATTGACAGATGTATTGTGAGTGGACATAGAGGTGTGGGAGAGAGAGAGAGTGAGAGGAAGAGAGAAGAACATGCAACAAAAGCCCACAGACTGGATTTGAACCAGGTCACTGTGAGGCTCAACTCATGTGCCACCAGGGGATGGACACCTTCTGGTGTTAATTAGTAATTACTTTATTGAGCAGCCAATCAGTATCCTCCAACAACCTGCTAGAGGTTTGAACTAGGGGTGGAGCCGAACCCGGTATTCCGTAAAGCACAAATATGTGGGTTTTTACAAATGTTATTTATTTCATACAAATATTTATACAATTATTTGTTTCCTCTGCCTCTGTCTGTGTGTCATGGATGTGTAAGCCTGAGCTATGTGGGTCTCTCTGTGTGGCTGAGTGGTGAGTGCAGTTGTCTCTGTTCTGATAGACGAGGGATCAAAACCCACTGTAGGAATCCTCCATTGCAGTATAGTTTATTGAATAATGTTTATGTTAACACTTTAATATCCTCAAATTAATTAGAAGTGTAATAAAAACTAAAAGAAGATTGTTACGCCTATTTCCACTTTTATTCAAATACAAATAACTTTGCTGCCTCAAAAAACATAGATGAAAGTTCAGTCTGTACACATTCAAGCTTAGAACACACAACCTCTCCCTCTGGAGGCAGCTGACATATACAGTGAACCACAAAGGTACTGCCACTGATGTTGTATTTCCAGTGTTGGGGAGTAGTGAACTACAATGTAGTTGACCTATGTAGTTGAACTACATTTTGCAGTAGCTTGCTGGTAGTTGAACTACATTCATATTTGCGTAGTGAGTCAAGTAGTTACACTTTTTTCTGTAATTTTGGTGTTGTTTAACTACTCAAACTACAAACTATAATTTTGGGCAATAAAATGAAAAGAACAGGCACGGCTCCAGGATTTTTTCTAAGGGGGGTTTGGGGGAGGCTAGACCAATATGTGGGGTGGGGGTGCTAAGAAACAAGAGTCTTGTCTTGTCTCCTCCTTGTCAGACCTACTTCAACAGTCAAAGATCAAGGTTTAAAGCTACAATACGAAAATGTTAGAAAAAGAAGTTGGCTATAGCTCGCTCAGATAACTATGTGGATGTTGTGCAGTGTCTGAAGGTTGTTAGTTCAATCCCTACCTCATGCGGTGCTTTTTTATCATCAGTAGTTTGAACACTGATAGAAATAATCTGATGAAGGAGGCTAGTCAGTCTCTGACTCTAGCTCAGTCGGATAAACAGCTGCTCACTCGTTCAATTCCAACCTATCACACTCTATGGCTCTGTGTTGTCAGTGTGAACACAGTGTGTAGAATTCAGAAGACAAACAGCTCATAGCTCAGCAGGTTGAGTTGCTCTGTCTCTGTTGCTACCTGACAGGTGGACTATTGGTTCGATTCCCGATGGAGGAGACATCATTACAGCACAGCCCTTGTTTAGCTTTAATATCCTCAACTTAATTAGAAGTCTAATAAAAACGAAAAGATTGTTACACTTTTATTCAAATACAAATAACTTTGCTGCCTAAAAAAACACAGATGAAAGTTCAGTGTGTGCACATCCAAGGTTAGAACTCACAACCTCTCCCGCTGAAGGCAGCGGACATACACAGTGAACCACAAAGGCAGTGCCACTGAGGCTGTATTTCTCTCTATATGGCTGTATTTCTCTGTGTATGACTTTTGAAGTGCCAAAATCTGGAAAAGGCTACTGTATATTTTAGCTTTTAGTCAATTTAGAAATAGTTAAGTAGACTCGGTTATGGCAAGAGATACATTTCAGGACTTCCAAACATCAATTTAGACTATAGATCACCTTTCTAAATTGATTAAAAGCAACAATAGAGTATAACAATTTCCTGGTTTCAGCCTCACTATTTATATCATTCATGCTAATTTCCAGTTTTGGTGGTTAATTAGCTCATTATGGTAATTACTCAAATTGCCCAACATGCAACTCTTAGCAACCAAGTTTAATTTCATCCACTAGGCATAAATATGACATTTCAATCACAAAAGTTAATAAGAAACAACATTACTGGGTCGAAGAAATTTCCAGTAGACTATTGTGGAACCTTGCCCCTAAAGCCTAAAGAGTAAATGTGGAGTGACACCAGAGGTTTAGCACAGGTTTAAGCAACCACCAACACCCTCCAAGCTGAATGTACCGATGTACCTGAAGGAAGCCTCACTCTCATGTGAGTGGGAGACTTATAGTGAGAGTGAGAGAGAGAGAGAGAACAGAGTTCAGCCAAAATCCCGCTGTAAAAAGTTTGACCTGTCTGGTTTAAAAAATGTTACATTTCAGCTGTCAATCAACATAAAGCTGGAGAGGAAGAGAGAAGAACATGCAACAATATCCCGCACACTGGATTTGTAGCAGGGTTACTGTGGGAGGACTGAAGCTTACATGGTAGACTACACACAAGCTGAATTTAACTGAATGTATGTAGGTTTAAGCAACCACCACCACCACCCCAAGCTGAATGTCCTGACGGTACCTGAAGGAAGCCTGGCTTTCCTTTGAGCGAGTGACAGCGACAGAGAATGAGAGAGAGAGAGAGAACAGAGTTAGGCCAAAGTGCCGCTGTAAAAAGTTTGACCTGTCTGGTTTTTAAAATGTTACATTTCAGCTGTCAATCAACATCAAGCTGGTGTGTGTGTGTGTGTGTGTGTGTGTGTGGGGGGGGGGGTTGGTTATAAAGTCTCAGATAAATGTAATGGTAAAAAACAAAGATAAAGATTATGTTTTTTTCCCCCCAGACATTTTATGCTTTATTGACAGACGTATCGTAAGAGAAGGACACAGGAGTGTGGGAGAGAGACATAGAGAGAGGGGGGGGGGGGGGGGGGGGGGGAGAAGAACATGCAACAAAAGCCCACAGGCTGGATTTGAACCAGGTCACTGTGGAAGGACTGATGCTTACATGGTAAACTACACACTCAACTCAGTGTGCCACCAGGGGATGGACACCTTTTGGTGTTAATTAGTAATTACTTTATTGAACAGCCAATCAGTATCCTCCAACAACCTGCTAGAGGTTTGAACTAGGGGTGAAGAAGAAGATTACTTCATTCAACAGCCAATCAGAAACAATCCTCCAACAACAGACAGGTAGGTCTGTGGGTTTGGCTGTGTGACCAGTGCAGTCTGTGTTCTGGTAGACCAGGGGTCAAAACCTGCTGTGGGAACCCTGCTTTGCAGGATAGTTTATTGAAGAACATTAATTTTAACACTTTAATATCTTCAATTAAATAGAAGTGTAATAAAAAACAGAAAATGTCATGTGTGTTACTGTATAGCCAGCCTATTGCCACTTTTATTTAAATACAAATCTTTTTACTACAGAAAGAGTGCACATCCCAGGCTTGAACTCACGAGTCTTACCTCAGTAGACAACTGACATACACAGTGTGCCACCCAGGCACTACCACTGCTGCTGTTTCTCTTCTATTGTTGGGCAACTTGAACAATTGATCACCAGAAATGGCTGTAATATAACTGAGCTTCTAGTTAACATAGTAAGCTGATCTAAGCGTCTAAGTCCATGTGTGTGTGCTATTCATGGTGCAGCCATGCAGCCCCTTCTCAGCAGCAGGGCTGTCTGTGGTGGCTCAGAGGGTTGCGGGAGGACCATATCAGGTTCTTCTTAGGTGATGTCATACCTACATCTCATGAATCCAAACTGTTAAATGATGTCATGACTACTATCATGACTATTCGGGACCTATAAGAGTTGGCTCTGCAGTTGTCCATACTGTTAGGCATACCTTGAGACTGGAGGATTTACGTGTAGATACTTGATGGCCAAGACTGGGAACGCTGTAGCACTTGATAAGCTGAGTATATATATGCAAGGTTTCGAAGCTGGGAACTGTTGCAGAAGGTTGCCCTGAGATGAATCTATGGACAACTGCAGAGGACTAGCAGAGCCAACTCTTATAGGTTCAGAATATGACATCACATCATCACTGTCGACATCCCAATGATGACATCCTAACAGCGTCCAGTGATGTAGTCAGATAGTGATGTAGTCATGACATCATCTAACAGTTCGTATTCATGAGATGTAGGTATGACATCGCCTAACAGTTCTTTCCTTTCAGAGACCCGGGTTCAAAAGTACCGTAGTTGAACTACTTGACCCATGACGCAAATATGAATGTAGTTGAACTAACAGCAAGTTACTGCAAAATGTAGTTCAACTACATGTAACTACTCCCCAACACTGGTGAAATGTAATCCTCTGCACAGATGATACTATTTACTTGCATTTTATTCACTCGTTCTTCTACTGTTGATATAGGGAGCAGAGTGAGAGTGGAAGAAAGATAGAAGGAAGATTGGAGAGCGAGAGAGGTAAGGCTAGAGAGAGAGAGAGAGAGAGAGAGAGAAACCAGTTGATCTGGTTCTGGCAGGCTTCATCTTTGTTGCTTGCTTAATGATGCATAGCGTGCAGAACACAGAACAGTCAATGAACCGTTACTATTCTCATCTGTATTCATCAACTGGACCTGATTCATTTCACCCACTCTGAAATCTAATGTAATCTATGCAAAGCCTGAACCAACACTTGCAAGAAAAAGATAACAAAAATAAATATATGCAATTTCTACTTGTGGAATCTGACATCTTGGGACAACAAATCCTCTCCATCTAAATCACAAACGAGATGAAGCCAAGGCGCAGCGTCGCAAAGAAGCCTGTAATTAACATTTGCTCGCCCTCTATACTACGCTCCTAATCTGTCGTAAAGGTCACGTTCAGCAGAGCAGTGAATTTGCACTTTTCTGTTGGAGTACAGTTGGACAGCTCTGCTCTCGCCTCTCCCCCTCTCATACCAAATGGTTTCACATGAGGACTTGATGGAGCTGCCCTCTTATTCCCACAGTCTTCACACCTTCACAATGGATCACAAGTGAATGTGAGTGTTTCTCCTCAGGTGCCCCTAACGCCCCGCTGTGCTTTCTCAGAGCTATTTCACCACTGGGATGTTTTCTATAATTGACACGACTGCCGTCAATTTTGTACCCTCGATCCCCCCCCCATTGTGTGTGTGTGTGTGTGTGTGCGTGTGCAGTTTGGCGTCCAAAGTCTGATGACATCATCAATTCCCATGCCCCTCACACTAGCTGTGGAGCCCAGAGAGCGGTTCAGCAAATGGCGTTTATTCTTTACACTGTGCCCAACATTGTCCCCGTCATCATCGTCTCACAATATCATACAAAATGCCACACTACTGTATTGATAACAATGAAAATAGAGACAAATATACAGACACGTCATTTTGTACAACATAAGAGTTCAACACACATCATGGATCTCGCCATGTTCCGTTGGTATTTCTTTCATTTACAAATAATACAAATTGAATCAAACCGAATAAAATGACGTGGGTGTCACTGTGGCTGTGTTACAGCGTGAGCTGGAGGGTTGAGAGCGTTGTCTTCATGATTCTAGTTGGTGTTGAAGCTGTGGGTGGTTGATGTTTTGAGAAGAACCAGGAAAGCCTTTCCAAGTAGTTAGAGAGTCCATAAGCCAATGATCATGCATGACGTCAACGTACTTTACAATTTATGTACATTATATATTAAAAAAAGAGGAAAGCATGTACCCAGAGCGAGCGGCAGTCCATCACACCAGTCTTCTGTTGTCCCCCCTGCACAGGATCTTTTTGAAAGACCTCCTAAAGTCATTGTTGAAGATGGTGTAGATGATGGGGTTCAAGGCACTGTTGCAATAGCCAAACCAGAAGAAGAACTTGAACAGGGTGTCGGGCACGGAGCAGGACTCGCACAGGGCCATCAGCGTGTACGTGAAGAAGAAGGGGAACCAGCAGACGACGAACACGCCGATGACCACGGCCAGGACAAAGGTGAAGCGCTTCTCCCGGTTCTGCCGTCCCTTCCAGCGGCTGCCCTTGGTGCTGGCGACCCGCTTGGGGACGTTGTCATTGTCCCCGGGTTTGATCTGGCTCAGCTTGCTCGTCCCCTTGGAGGACTTGTTCTTGATGGAGCAGGGGTTGTGCACGTGGTGGTCGGAGGACGACGACTCTTCCATGTCCACCCCGTTCGCCTCGCCTTTCTCCTCCTCTCCTCCTGCCACTGCTTCCTCTGGCTCGCCATCCCGCTCTCTAAGGGTCAGAAAATCAAGTCATTAAGAATCGCAATTTGTATCTGCCAGTTTCCATATATATATATATATATATATATATATATATATGAGCTATATAATATAATCATAATAATATAATAATATATGTATAAAGATAATAATAGATAATAATATACACTTTATACACCGCCTTTCTTAGCACACAGCAGACTGGAGTAGATCCTGAAATCCCCCATGTACTGAATCGAGAATCCATTTTGAATCAGGAATCGTTTTGAATTAAAAATCCATTTAGAATCGAATCGTGACAGCAGGAATCAAAATCGAACGGTGACACCGAAAGATTCACGCCCCCCTACCGCTCGCCGTTGAGCTTCTCGTGGCAGAGGCGGTCCTCGGCCACGCCCCCGCCCAGCCCGTTCTCCTTCCGGTCGGCGGCGGCCGCGGCCGTCATGGGCGTCTCCCTGGGCGGCGGCCGTGTCCTCTTCTTGGCGATCTGGTAGATCCTTATGTAGACCAGCACCATGATGACGCAGGGCAGGAAGAAGGACCCGATGCTGGAGGAGATGATGTACCACTTGTCCTCGTTGATCCTGCACATGGGGCCCTCCTCCTTGGCGCTCTCCTTCTCCATGCTGATCAGTGGCGGGAAGGAGATGACCGCCGCCATCACCCAGACGATGACGACGATGCACTTGATGCGCCGCGGCGTCCGCTTCAGGTTGTACTCGATGGCCTGCGTGATGGACCAGTAGCGGTCCAGGCTGATGGCGCAGAGGTGCGCGATGGAGGCGGTGCAGAAGAGGACGTCGAGCGCCAGGTAGATCTCGCACCACACCTTGCCGAAGTACCAGTATCCCATGAGCTCGTTGGCCAAGGAGAAGGGCATCACGAGGGTCGCCACCAAAATGTCCGCCGACGCCAGGGAGACCAGGAAGAGGTTCTGCGGGGCCCTCAAGGCCCGGCTGGTAAACACGGCGATGACCACCAAGACGTTGCCGAACACCGTGAGCAGGATGAGGATCCCCACCAGCACGGTGAGAGGCAGGGAGGTCTGGATGCTGTATGGCGCCCTTCCCGCAACAGTCTCGTTGGTCTCGTTGTCGCACCCCATCGGAGCGGATTGGCCCACTTCCTCCCCGAGTTCACGTGAGGTTAACGACAAATATCATCCAGTGAAAAGAGCAGGGGGCGGGGCTAGTAGCTCACAGCAAGGCTGGAGAGGGGAGCTGGATCGCTCTTCTTCTGTGGCTCGTATGTGTGTGGGGGGCTGGAGAGGGGAGCTGGATCGCTCTTCTTCTGTGGCTCGTATGTGTGTGGGGGGTTTCTCCTCTCATCGTGTGCCGGCCCCTCAGAGATCATCTGCAGGAGGGGCACATGCAGGCAGAGAGAGAAAAGCCAGCTATTTCAATGCCGTCGACACTTGATATTAGCATTCCCATTATAGCCTACCATATCCTATTGTTTTTGTTATTATTATTATTATTATTATTACTATTATCATTATTTATTTCATTATCAGTGTTGTCTCTTCAATAAAGGCAAATAAAGTGAGAAATAACCTTACCTGAGGCAGTAAGTGGTGACAATCTCTAGTGTGACAGACAGAGATTGCAATGCCATCAACACTTGATATTACCATACCCATTATGACCTACCATATCCTGTTTGTTTTGATTATTATTACTATTATCATTATTTATTTCATTATCAGTGTTGTCTCTTCAATAAAGGCAAATAAAGTGAGAAATGATCTTACCTGAGGCAGCAAGTGGTGACAATCTCTAGTGTGACAGACAGAGAGAAAGAAACTGTCAGTAGGCAACTTCTTAAAGCACATCAATAAGCAGCAAAGGCAGTCCACTGCGTCCATGTGGAGGATGAAGTCTGAAGTGTGCGTTCATGGTCTCTCTTCTCTCTTCTCCCTCTCTCTCTCTCCCCACAGTATCTTCTCCCTCTCTCTCCCCCACAGTATTATCTAGCGGACCTAATAGAGCGATAATCATGTTATCCCGGGTGCTGCTGTGCTGCTGCCTGCCTGCCTGCCTGTCTGTCTGTGTGTGGAGTGAGTCTCTCTCCTCAGTGTTTCTCCGTCCGCCACTCCCTCTCTTTATAGCGCCCACACTGCAAGAAGTGTCCGCCTCACAGAGTCTGGCAAGGTGTGACACAGCCTGAGGGAGTCCAGCTATCCAGTGGTTTTTAAGCATTATATTGGATGTGTGTGTGTGTGTGTGTGTGTGTGTGTGTGTGTGTGTGTGTGTGTGTGTGTGTGTGTGTGTGTGTGTGTGTGTGTGTGAGAATCAAAATTCGACTGAAATTTAATTGGAAGCCACCGATCAAATAAAATAAGATGAAATAGGCCTAAATAAACAATCATTAAGCAAGTGGTGTTGGTTACCATAGCCTTTAGTGTGTCCAAATCATGGTCCAAATTTGATCTCTGGATTTTTTTTCTTTTTTTTCTTCTTTATAATGAAGAGCTTATTCAGCAAATTCACCAGAAATCTATTTGAAAGCCAGCAGGATAAAATAAAATAAAAAATTATAAATAAATAAATGAAACTTGAAACAAGTAAATAAATAAATCTCGAAACAAGTGAAACTGGAGACACTTAAAACATCCAGTGCGCCCCCCCCCCCCCCCCCCCCCCTTCCACACACACACACACACACACACACACACACACACACACACACACACACACACACACACTCACAACTGCAGATTTTTTTTTAACAGTGAACTGGCTCTGTGACTAAACCCCATGTTCAGATCACAGTAGGCTATATGGTTCAGATAGACATCTTTTTGCAGTGTGCCTAGACTCGGTTGCTTAGCAGCACAGAGCCACACCACGTGGATATTAAGCGGGGCTTTTTATTACTTTACCCCAACTCCATTTATTCGGCGACCTTTATATACAACAGGTGTTCCCAAACCTGTTCCATGCCCCGAACCCCTCAGAGTGACTCACAAGACCCCCCACAGACAGAGCCCCATCAGCTACAATGATGCCCCGACTGAGGAAACCATCTGATATTGACTTTCCAGAATTGCATAACTGTCTCTACTAGCTACTAGGTGGAGCTGAGATGACAAGGAGGGCACTCAGGGCAGATATATAATCACATTTTACATTCTCCCACCGTGCTGAAGTCTATTGGAAATAAAACTAACCGAATTAAATCAAATTGTTGCCCATTTTATTTGGGACACGGACACACCTGAAGGTTGGGTTGAATTTCGGCCCACATAGACCGCCGTTTATGAAATTAAAACAGAATGCCCTGCAGCCCATCACATTCCCACCTAACCTACCTGCAGGTTAGACAGCTGCTTTAGCAAAGGGTAGGGTAAACACATTTCAACTATTATCTATTTTATTTTATTGTTGTTTTCGGAATAGCCAGGCTGCTGACATAAATAGTTTAGGCTACATATTACGCAGGACATGGAGCTATATGGACTTACAACGAGGAGAACTTAATTCTTTGTTGAAAATAAAAACTTTTCATTCGGGATTGCAGGTCGTTGTTTACCTTCATGCGTCCTTCTGGCTCTGGGGGGTTTGTTTGTCGAACGTGGTGAGGGAAGTGTATATCCAGCTGAGTCTGTCCACCTGTGGCTGCGGGCGGTGGGCTGCCCACAGAGACAGAGAGCTCTCTGGTTTTCTAATCAGCCTGTAGATCCTGTCCGGGCCGCAGGCTCAGGCTGGCAAAACACCAGCGGCCGTCAGGCGACTGACTGGACGTCGGAGTGTTTTCAGTCAACATCACTTGTTGTCGTGGCGCTTGATGCATGATGAGCGCAGACAAAGCGCAAGGATACAGTGACACCTGTCGTCTCCTGCAAGAGGCTCCGAGCTGCACGAAGCTGATGCCCACTCCTCTCCTCTCCTCTGCATATACAGGCTGAGACTGCAGCAACCTGCAGGCCTTCACACAGGCAGCAAGCTACTCACATAGCCTAGGCAGTAGCTACGGATGTTTGTTTGGTAACACTTTACAATACACAGATCCACCGACCTTCAAAATGGTAAATATGTAATTATAGCCTACAGAGTCTCCCAAACTTCTCAGTATTGCAGGCTACTGGAGAATAGTCGTGATTAGAGCAACTTCTAGCCTACTGTAGACACCTCTTCCAATAATAGTTAATAATCCGTGATTTAACCAGCAGGTGGCACTGTTGTACTGGAGCAGGCGGTACACAGTCCACTGTCTGCTGTGAAGAGACAGTTTCCACATACGACCTGCACTACCTTTTATACTGGTTTTCAGCAGGCCACAGGGCTATGGTTTATAATGCGGCCTAACTAATTCAGGGAGGGATAGAAATATTTAACCCATAAGGCCAGAACCAATCAGGGTAACATGATTATTGACAGATGTATGTATTTGGGTGACAGATTAAATGATTCTATCAATAAATGTTATTTTGAACCTTTATAGTCTCTCATGAGTAGCAGCACATCTGCGTTACAATATTGTTTTGAATCTGAGACTGCATTTGTGCTCTTTGCGGTGTTCAGTGACAAAGAAACAAAATACTCAATTATTACACATGATAAATTTGTAAATATTTATCGGTTTATTACAGTTAAAAAGATGTATGTACATACAGAACATCACCAAACATGGTCATTTTCACCCATTTGCAAATTAGCACTCTTTGCAAACTATTTGTTTCAGGATAACTGTCTTACAATGGGGCGGCATTGATTAAGTTTGTCATTTACAACCAAGCAAACAAATCATTGTTTTTCCTCTTTTTCATTTGCCAAATAATACTTAGTAAAGGCATATATATATCCAAAAACAGAACAACAGAAGGATGCTTCATAAAAAAACAAATTGTTCTTGAATTGCTGGTCCGTATGGAGGTTCCCACTGCCACCAGATGACATGCGCGTCTCTTTGTCTGTATAAACACCTCTGACTGGGTCTTGGGCACCATCGCTGACTCGCTGAAGACTCACATAGAGGTAGTCCAGCCCATTCCCACTCCAAACACTCCCGCTTTGGCAACCTCCTTAACGCTCCGTGGAGCCTCCCGCGTTTTATGGAAGGCAGCACGGGCCAACCATTAAAAAGCACTCTGCAGCTGTGGGTTCAGGCAAAGGTCAAGCACGGCCTCGGGCTCGTCATCCACAATGAGTGGGGAAGTACCGTAGTACCTCCCAGGTTTTGGGTTGGGGGCATGGGCTTGAAGACCCCCGGGCCATAAAACGCCAGAGGCTCCACGGAGCATTAAGGAGGTCGCCTAAGGGGCTTGTCAAAGTCTTTCTGTGAGACGAGTTTGGAGTGAGAACGTATTGGCTAGTCATGTCTGCATCTGCACGTCCAGACGAGAAAAGAAGTGACCGAAAACTTTGCCGTCTGAATTGAAATCCGTGGACCCGACCCAGATACTTCCACCGTCGTTTATTTTAAAAAGCGATTATCTGTCTTTGTTGAGTAAATCAAACTGTTGTAAAGGTTTCGCTTGGTGCACATAAGGCAGTCGAGTTAATGTATGGAGATACTATAGAGGGTCTGTGGGTGGGGCTTTATGTGGAGGTGGGTGGGGCTTATACAGGGTGTCAGGTAGAGGAGCAGTACTGTACAAAAGAGCTGGGTACCTCGCATAATTGCATTAGAGGGACATTCCACTAAAACTGATGTATTGATTAGTTGTTCTGGAAAAGCATTTTACTCAAGTTATGACTTTGCGATCAGGACAATGTCAGTATACGATATATCAAAATTAATTGCCTGAGAGAAATAAAACGTTGAGAATGACGGTCATGTAGATTTAAGATTTTCTTTTACTGTAATGCTTGGAATAGATATGGGTATATGGGATCTTGAAATAGATGTAGGGAAATGTCCATTAACATTTTGTTCAACAGTCCCGTCCAATTTGATGTCATAGGATGTTTATTATTTTCTTTTTTAATAAAAGGTCTGCCTGTGCAGAATAACAATGCAAGACAATTTTGGTGGAATTCCCCTTTAATGCCAAAGACGAGTGAGACGCAAGCTAATGCACATCCACCTGGTAGCATAATGGCATTATCGTCCATTGCACTCTTTGTCTTTTTGCCAAATTCTCATCACATTACAGAGTTTGTAATACTGCTGAGCCTACCTTAATGTCACATTACTGTACAGAGCAAAAAAGAAAATAAGACGGAAAGAAACCCAAATTTACACCGTAACGACCAGTTGCTTGTAATCAAGTACAGTCAGTGGCCATAGACACAAGGAATAGGCAAAAAAAACAAAACAAAAAACATGAAGGCTGCTTGTCAAAGTAGAGTAAGTAGGTTAAGCATTGCCACAAAATGCTTTGATACCCTTAGCAATATACAAAAAAAAAGCATTTGCAGATTATAGCCACTAAATCGAAGTCCTCTATGTAAAAACGCCCCCGAGTCCGACCCAAACAAATCATGTCAAATGTGTCTTTAACATGCTTGTTTCCTATACAACATAACCAGGCAAGAAAGAGACCACAGTATAAAACAAAGAAAATGGTGTTTGGGGGGGACAGGGGTGGGGGGGGACGAAATGACCTTGATTCTGAGATGCACTCCATGGCCTAAATTCAGAGACGATAGAAAAATAAACGCCAATTATACTCCAATAGTTTTTGGATGCTCCAGAATGCATTCCATCATTCTCATCATCATGTGACCACACCTCCGACCAAAACAGCCCAGTTGGGAGATCTCCACCTCCTCCCCAAAAAAGCACATTTTAAAAACTACATCCCCGGCTCTGATAAATGCTCTGTGGTCGATCGGCCGGCCGAGCTTCCTTCTCCTCCTCTGTACAACTGGCATTCTCAACCTTTGCTAAAATGGCACGTGTGGGGTGGGGGAGTCAAAACAGAGAACGTAAAAATGGGACACAGCGCCGTCGCTGCGTACCTAATGCACATCTCACTTTGGAGTACTCGTTGCATTTTCCACACAATTGTTTACAGCTAAAAGTAAATACACAAAGAAAAAGAAAATATCCTCCCAAAGCCTTTGATATAAAACCCAGGAATGCAATGCCTCCGGTGTATTGTTGAGCGTGAACAGAGAAAGCCCTTTTTACATGTTTTTTTTTGTCTTTTACTGTAACTGCGTTAAGCTCAAATATGCACCTTGTTGTGTCGTCTCGTTGTTGTTGGGTCCAAACGATTTGATCTGTTTGAAAACCACTGGGCCCCCGTTGCCCCCGACCGCAAAAGGTCAAGTGGATTTGTCCCCCGCCAGGTTTTTGTTTTTACCCCGAGTGGACTGGAGTCTGTATCAGTGTTGGGAGCAGTGGAGCGGTTTCTCCTCCCTCCTCCTCGTCTTGTGTACAGCATAGGTTTCAGTTCACAAAAGCAGCAACAGGTTCTGCTGTTCAATTAGAAGCAGCCCTCCCCCTCTCCTGTGGATATCGGTCCACATACAATCCACAAAAAAAAACACACCAAGCTGCTGCCAAAAAAATAAAAATAGACCCACACATTTCAATACAAAATAGAAGAATGATTGAATATAGAGTTTGGACGCAACGCATTTTCAGAAAGAAAAAAAAAAAAGTTTGGTTTGATTACCTTTGTTGGGATTTTTAATGTACAGTCACTTGAAATAATACTAATTGAATACACATTTCATCATTTAGAAAAAAAAAAATTAAACAAAAACACTATTCAAAGTAAAATGATTCATCATAAAACAATGCTGATCTGAACTGCAATCTGCAATGATTCAACTGAAGCCATGTCGCTAGCAATGAAGAAAGCAGGATATGGGAATCTGAAAACGTCTTACAGTTCAACAGAGCAAGTTCCATTTAGATGGACAGGATGAAGCCTCCCCATAGAAAGTTACTAGTATATTCTGAGCTTGTGAAACTCAACATTAATATTTAATTGACACAAATTTACATGATAAACTGTTCATTTAACAGATAAAATACTTATTCATTTATGGAAGAAAAAAAAATGCCCCCATCCAAAATAACCAATGAGAGGCTATTGTGTTTTCTCTTTCTTTTCTTTCCGTAATATAGAAGATGCCAATGTCTTAAAAAAAGAAGAAAAAAGTGCATAAGAGCAGCAGCATTGCTGGGACAGTGTGGGACAAATGAAATTAAATAAAAGAAAAATGCAGGGATAATTTTCCATTACATAATAAGAGGATTCTTTATAGGAGACATTGCCAGAAAATTAAGGATACAACTACAAAAAATGAGCAAGTATCTAAAAGTAGAATGGCAGGGAGGAAAGGAGGGATTATTGTCAATGTTTTAAATATATATATATTTTTTTCTCTGACATGCTCACCCACTTGTTCGAGAGACCGTCTTTTAAAAAGGTTTGATATGTTGGTCAATGATCAGCTGGATGACAGCTCTGCAGCCCAACACTGAAGATCAAACAAGTAAACATAATAACTAAAAATTGCACTCAAGGCAACAACCAGGATTTGTATACATACGGTATATAACAATGTCTCCGATCACTTATCCCATCACCTATGTATGTTTTTCATTTTCAATACCTTTTTTGTCACACAAAAGTCATATATACGGGGGGCACAGCACTGCCCGTTTTGGAGAATTTTAAGTCCAACTTTTTTTTTATTAAAGCATTTATGATTTGCATGTGTCGTATGTATGTATACACTACTAGATTAAGGTTTAATAACTACTGCTGCTATTTGTTAAAAACATCTCCGATCACTATAGGGCTGTGTATCTTAAAAAAGCATCTGATACCAGTACCCTTAAAGTGATATCGATACCAAAAGAGTACATCATTCAATACCTTTTTTGTTTTTAGCCATACTTTTGAACGTTTTGGTGGCATCTTGGCACACTGAACTGACAAATCCATCACATACATACGCTGTTGCGGTAGGTAGGTAGTAGGCCAATCACATCACAATAAATGGAGGACCACTTGTGGTGATCGACTGCGAGCAAAATCATACAAATAGTCATTTTTGTGTAGATCTGTGTACAAAAAGGATCGAATGCAGGTGTCGTTCGACTGGAGAAGTTTCAATACTACTTGGTTCCAGGTTTCTTTTGCCCTACCAATCACCTTATTTTAAAACGGATTGGAACAATTAAAAAAAGGGAAAATAATAAAGTCAGAACAGCAGTAATTAAAAAATAATAATAATATTGAAATAATTTATACCTTTGTATTCTCATGGACAATTTTGTTTAGAAATGAACCATCGGATCATTCTAAACATAGGCACAGTTTTTCAACATTTAAAAAATGTAAAAACTAAAACTAAAAAAATTATAAACACACCATCATTAGACCTTTGTTCTCTATGGTCAAGAAGCTATTAACATAAGTTATATCTTTAGTCGACAAGCGGCGGGGGGAAAAAAGTGGGGGGTAGAATATCAAAAGAAAATGGCTAGATGACAAAGTTAACATGAATTACGGCGGCAGCAGTAAATATGAAGTTCCAAATATTTTTTTTGTTGGTTTTTGCATACAATTGTATCTTTGCTCACGTAATAGATGCTTGTAATTACTGTAAATACATTGGCAATGGGAGCACGGTTTATATGGTTAAAAGACTTTCCACTTAGCTCACAGTTACTCCATAATCCATATATATAGATATTTAGTATATACTATATATCTATATATATACAGTATAGACATACTGTATATATCTTAAGTTTTGGCAAAGAGTTGGAAAGATTTGTCATCTTACATGATTCGGAATGAAAGAGATGAGTGGGAGTGGTTGGGCTCCTAAAATGACGGTGATAAACTCGAGAGTGACGCCGAAGTCAAGTCTCCACAGAATGGCCTCGTTTTTGCCCGAGGAGGGTGAAGGAAGGGAACGTTTCCCTCTTCCTCCTCCTCTGTTTGCCCCGCCCACACTGCCCGTGGCCAGTTCCTCTTCTTTACAGTGTAGGACACGTAACGGGGCGGGCGAGAGGCTGCGTGGCGGGGCGTAGCGGGACAGGGCTCGGGTGGGGAGGGGGGTTGGGTTTGGGGGTGAGCAGGGCTCGGGGCTCAGACCATGGCCCGGTACGGTCCCTGCATCTTGAGGAACTGGATGATGAAGGAGGGCCCCCCGGCCACGATCTGCGGCGGCAGGTGGCTGAGCGGACAGTTCTCGATGCTCATGATGGACAGCTTGCTGCAGAGGGCCAGCTCGAACGGGAGGCTGTGCAGGTTGGGGTTGTCGTTGAGGTACAGCTCCTCCAGGTTCTCCAGTGTACCTGAGGACGGAGGGGCAGTTAGATCATGGCTGTCCCATTTGGGGCCTGCGGGCGGCGGGCCACTCCCTTTGTGTTGGGCTGCCACGGATTTGACAAAAAGAAAAAGAAAAAGAAAATCTGCAGCCAACATTACTCTTCTTCAGAGGCACTCTAGCTGGCAGAGTTCCAGCTAGAGTGATGATACTATATTACATGAAACTAGAAGAACTACTTGAACCAAGAATGATTATATTACAGCGTGCTAGGAAAATAAAAAAGAAATACAGTAAGTAAGTAAACCATGAAAGGGAATTAGTAGAGATATGACGCTGCGAGCGATATTAGGCATTTCTTGGGAAAAATAAATAAAATGTTTCCACAACTTTCCAGACACTTTTGACTGTCATCTTACATTTGTTTTTTGATAATTTTTTTTATTGATTTAACTCTTTTTTTTAACATAAAGAAAGAAAAACACACAACAACTATACATATACACAAGCAGATTCACTCAAAACATAATCCCCCACCACCCACCCACAAATATATTAGCTCACAGTACTATATATGCCCTACAGCAAAAAAAAAAAAAAAAAGATAAAAAAAAGACAACCCAACCTAGCTATCATGGCGACATCCATGGTCACAGCTTCAAGAAATGCGTTCCATGCGGTAATATTTTCTACTTTATCGCACCTGCACAATATGTTACTCAGTTTTAGCACTCGTATGCAATTAAACAAATCAAATAAGCGTGGGAGGACATGCATGGCTGGGTGGGAGAGACGGACAGATGGAAAAATAATGAAATCCAGGTACCAGTTCGGAGAAAGAAACATGAAGGACCATAAACGGTGAAGAAAAGTTCTTCCTCAGGTCTCAGGTACAATGCACAAATTCAATAGCAACAGAATTAAAAACCATGACAAACTATTGGCCAATTAAAAACCATGACAAACTATTGGCCAATTAAAAAAACATGACAAACTATTGGCGGTGACGTCGCTGATGATGCGGTCATACGTCACGCTGGAAAATTGTGGGAGATAAGCGTCTCTAAGAGCAACCTAAAGCCCTGCAAGCCAGAGGTATTATTAACTCTTGGGCCCAGTTTGACTACTCTAAAAATACACTGTCCCTCACCTCCTTCCTCCACCTGGTTTAATCTGTGGCTTAAGTCTTGGCCGCAGCAGCCACCAGCCCACATGTAGCATGTTGGATCAATCAGTGCTCACTCACAGGGAGAGCAGGAGGGGAGCATCACAGCCTCTTAAGCTCCTAAATCCTACTGGTGGGGTTTCAACTTTTATCCAAGAACAATGTGCTACTGCTCAAAGAAAAGAGAAAGCTAAAACTGAATAATTAAACTGAATAACTTAAATTTGTTCTACAAATCCATCATTTGGCAAAAAGTGGCACCTAGTCTTACTATATGTATATATATATATATATATATATATATACACACACACACACACACACACATAGCACATCATGGTCTAAGTCCATGGCACAATTGCGTTGGGGGTGTGTCCAAGTCCAACGTTGCTAGATACAGGACGCAGACTCATGGGCGCAAATTGGTTGTATTTATAGGTGTGTGAACCCAACCAATCAAAGTGTTATCTATCTCACATTCCCTTTAAAAGGCAGGTGCGCTTGCACCTTGACGCATTGCTATTTAAATGACGGATTCAGCAAACGCATATGCTCGTGCGCAATTGCGATGTGTGAAGGTAAGATGCATGTATTTCCATGACTTTTTGTTGGGCTGTGCTTTTTACATATTGGTTGGAGGTTGCACATTGGTAACGACGTGTGGTGAGGGTTAACCGGACATGCACGTTGTGCATTTGGCACTGCATAATAGTGAGGGGGAAATTGAAATTCTCCAGACCAGCACCATGGTCCTTCTAGTGTTGAGAGAAAAAAAATACACCAAAATACTGATATTACAATAACAAAGACGCCTATGCGGGGGATTTTACATAACGCGGTGCCATTGAGTGGGTGAGTTGCAGTGTTTCAGTTGAAACCGGCCGCTATTCTGGCTACAGCTGTGGAGAAAATAGACCATAGTTTACCTATGTTGTCTGAAGAGCTATCATACTCTTGTTTGGCAGGCGATCATTTAATTTGTGCCTATTCACAAGTTTCCTGATGAGACCGTGGGCGCTTCCATGACACCCTCCCTCCTCCCTGTTTCCAGCTGCCGGTTGCCTGTTTCCGCCCAGGACCGTTCATAGCGAAAGAGACTGAAAATAATCATAATAATTGTTGTGACTTTGTACCTACCTATGTCTTGTAATGGAGCCCCCCAGCACAATCATTTCACACGTGCATAATTGTATAACGGAGTGACAATATCTTGAATGAATCTTGAAAGAGAGAGACCGCTAAAGCTCCGTTCAATGACCAAATAATAAGAGTTCCGGTTTGGACGTTTAGCCTTGAAAACAAAAGCTGCCGCTATGCAACCACATACAATGTTTTTGCAATTTCAGCTCAAATAAGCCCATACAGTACGAGTGAATTGACATTCACCTTGTTTTTGTAAAATATCGCCGCTATGCAACCACACAACATTACTATTTTTAGCCATTTCGGATAAAATAAGCCAAACGTTCGCACTCTTTGACAGCAGCGCGCACGTCCTTGCTAGTGACATTTTTTTAAACAGGAAGTCGACAACCGGCAACCGCTGAGAATCATGGGAAACGTAAGTCCAGGAATAAGGTGAATACAGTATATCTATTTATATTAGCTTTCCTACTGTATGAGTGAAAGTGGGTCATCTCATCTGTGTGTCTCGCGTGTGCGTAAAGGCACGACCTGAGCATGAACACCTCGGCCCCAGCGCAGAGTGCGCGCCCAGTCTGCGGAACTCCGCCTCACGCTGCCTTCCTGGAGTATGTCCTCCTAAGCTTAAGACTAACACACCCACGGGCGCACAGATGACTGCAAGCGCGTTTACTATTTAGACAACGTGTGCTGCTGGCCGTGACAATGACATTGCGTCGGTTAGGAAACTAGCAATGACACTCTCGCTGCGCCTTGTGCCGCTTTTGCGCCGGGTGGAAAATGGGGTCCATCGAGTTCTACAGGGGATCTGTAACAAACATAACATCCCATCATTAACCCCCGCCCCCCTGGAGCCTGGCAGAACCACGAGTCTCTGATCTGAGTAGTTAATGAGCAAAGTATTTACCAATCTCCTCAGGCAGCTGCTGCAGTAGGTTCTCCCCCAGACCCAGATGAGTCAGGTTGGTGAGGTGGCCGATGCCTCTGGGTAACGTAGTCAGCTGATTATTCGTCAACACAAGTTTCTAATGGGAGAGAAAGATCATATCATTTAAACCATTGAATCTTTCAATCGTGCGTTTTTATTTCAACAATCAACTGATGCAAAACCTATAAGGCATCATCACCACATCATCACAAAGTAAAACTCAGTCTCCTTTGGTTGACGGCGACATTATGATAAACTGGGCAGATGCACACTTGACTTGACCACATCTCATGAAATGCCGCGCCACGCCCGCTGAACTGGCAGCGCTCCTTCCTACCGTGCCTCGTCATCCTCATTCCTACCGTGCCTCATCATCGTCATCATCATCCTCATTGCTCATTTCTACTGTGCCTCTTTGCATACACAGCTCGGCCGCTCAACTGTTGAGCAATTGTGGGTCGCCAGATTTGCATAATTATATTAGTAAGATGTCAACTAAGAGCATTAATACACATTATTAACACATTAATACAGAGGGCTTAAAAAGTATGCCGCATAATGATAATCATTTGTAACTTATTTAGTAACTCAATCATCAAATTTCCAGCCATGACCTCCAAAGCACCTGGAAACTATTTAAAAACACAGTGAATATTAGATATATAACTAGGAATAACCACCTTGCGATTGTATGCCTCCGCCACAAGTCAAGTCGCATGTCTGTCCAGACAAGCCCAAATACCTTGAAGCCCTCAGCGCAGTGACACTTTGGGGGTCCCTCAACAACAACATTCATCATGGTATCATCAACAATCAACATGGTAAATAGTTGCCTGTCGGCAGGCGTGTTTGCGGTATGTTCAAATGCAACTTTTTGGCCGCGACACAGGAGACGTGAGGTGACGCATCGGTCGGCCTCTAGTGGCCGCTAGTCCCTTCTAGTTCTCCCGGTGTGTCTCTGGGGCTTTAACAAGCACGGGACAGACGGACGTACAAGCCGAAAACATAACGCCTCCGGCCACGGCTATCGTCGGCAGAGGCATAAAGATGGATGCTATATACTCAGAGTAATAATAATAATGAATTTTATTTGTATAGCCCACTTTACAATCAAACTGACATCTCAAGGTGCTTCACAAGAGAAATTCAAGCACACACAATAAAAGATTAAAAACACTTAAGTAGAGGATTAAAACAGGCCCTAGTCGAACGCAGCATGTAAAAGGTGGGTCTTTAGGCTGCTTTTGAAGGCAGCGAGGGAGTCCGAGGCCCGGATGGATCCTGGGAGCAGATTCCACAGGCGTGGCCCCAGTGCACAAAAGGCATGATTTCCCATGGTTGAGAGCCTTGTGCGTGGAACTGCAAGCAGATTTTGGCTGCCAGACCTGAGAGTCCGGGATGAGGTGGTGTAGTGTTTACATGGCCTCTGCCTTACACACCATTTCCTTGACTGCACTATAATCACATTGATGTGCATAAACATAGCAGTGTCTGCTGAACTGGGCAGACAAGATGCATCCTTGTTCATGTAATATAGGAAGTTAACATAGTGGCGGGTACAAAGAACTAGCACACTGATAACACTGGCACTTCTCTTTTCACATGACATGGGGTGGAATCAAATGTTTTACAGTACAATGAAGAGACCTGCGTGTCGGTAAGTTCTTACCTGTAAATCTTTAAGGTAAGCGATTTCGTTAGGTAGCGATTCCAACTTGTTCTCCTCCAGGTCGAGCTCTCGCAGCTTTCTCAAATTCCCAATACCATGTGGCAACTTCTTCAGAAGATTATTGGACAATATTAACACCTGTGCAGAGAAGGGGAGTTTTGTTTACAATAAAGAATAGATGAAAACTGACATCAGACATCATGGCGCGTAACGTTCTGAGCCACGTTTCCCTTAGTGTTCATCAAATTAAAACAATCCACAGGAAAACAGAATTCATATGTCTTTGTTCAATGATCTCAGCCTTACGTCCGCACGCCCCCAGCGCCTGAGGGTCTGAATCACAAGTCAGCCATTTCCGGGTTTTGCCGTCGGAATTCCTACGGTAAAATCTGATTGGACGTTGGCTGTTGCTGTTGCTCTCTACGTGCATTGGTGCATCGTTCAAAATGTACCACCCGAAGTGTTGCATCATGCCGTCCGTGGTTGGTCAATTCATATGTCTGTCATGCATTTTGTTTTGGTCTTAGGAGGAGGTCCTTAACCACTTTTCAAGAATTGTGCACCAGACGTCACGTAGATATCAGCTACGGCTGACTACTGCAAGACTAACAGCCACCTATAGTCACCGTTTCACTAAATCAATACAGTTTCGTATTTATTAAATACGTATTTACGTATATACTGTATTAAATACTATTTATTTAACAAAGTGACTCTTGTCATTTTTTATTGAACAAAGTGACATAGTCTCTATCACTGTCTCGTGGATGTGTAGTGAATGCTTAGCCACCATGACCGTTTACAGTTTTGCGGATCAAGACTGACTGCTTCTAACAGGTCTGTGCAGTAATCTTGTGTTTTTAACCAAACCCAAAGCTAAATACCAGGAATCAACATTCCTTAGTGAAGTCCCAGTGCAGCTATATGTGTTAAAAGGTACACCAGCCTCCAAATACTCTACTTGGAATAATCATTTGTGTCTGGTGGCTTTTCCCACACAAAAAAATAAATTACCGTATCTTGTTAAAATCCTTAAAATGATTTCCCTATTTTTGCCTTGTTAAAAATACTAAAGCAACCAACCTGTGTTATCTAGAACATTTAATAGCCAATCACAGCATACAAACAAGGGCTTTAAGTGCTGAATACTGTGCAGGGATTGGCTCCAGTATTTGGGATGTCACGAATCATGCTCCAGGGATGCAAAGTCATGGAGAGCGAAAAAGGTGACAGATATCGAGGCAGACATAAAACCACTCGGAAATCCTCCTATTTTGGGATGAAAAATGTGCCTGTCACCTAAAGGTGACTAGTTTGCATCCCTGATGCTCGTTGAAAATGGCCTTTTCAGTGAGCACAGAGAAAACTTTCCACTTTCAGCAGACGATTGTGAAAACAGACTTATAGGGTCATTCTGCATCATTCTGCACAGCGAAGCTCAAACATTCAACTGAAGGAACAAGAAGAAACACACATCTTTGACTTTAGGGAGTCTTTAAGATGTGTCTGGAGAAGAAGCACAGAGCAGGAGATGAAGGCTGAAGGGCTGTCATGGCAACAGCTTGACCGAAGGGCACAGGACCGGTGTGGATGGAGGGCTTTCGTCGATGGCCTATGTTCCTCAGGGAATACTAAGGCCTAAGTAAGTAAGATCTATCTACTCCGGTCGGAACATAAGAGTCACTCTCCATATTTTGTCACAGGTTGAGAACTCAGCACCACTTCAAGAACTACCTCACATCACCTCCAGCGGGTGAATCACATCCCCTCTCATGTGCTTTTTTCATTGAATATAAAACTTATACCTTCCATATTGTTTTGCAGCACTGCTCTATTTGATCATTCTAGACTCGAGTATTGTTACAGCAACATGGCTCTGGCCCTTATGCCTGAAGTACACGGTATGCGTGACAATCCAAACTTGTTGCAGCATGGTGTTTTACACCAGGTCTGTTCTTGTTCTGCCCGTAGTCTATCAGTTGTGTTGCACTCATCTACATTTGACCTATGGGTAAATAAAAACATCTAGTTTTTGCTTATTTTTCTATAAATGAGTTGTACCGTGAATAATATTAAGTTAAGTTATCCTTTATTTATCCCCATGGGGAAATTCATCCTCTGTATTTGACCCATCCTCTACTAGGAACCTTCCTAGAACTAGGAGAGGTGGGCAGCTGCAGTGCAGCGCCCGGGGACCAACTCCAGTTCTTTTTGCTAGTGCCTTGGTCAGGGGCACTGACAGGAGTATTAACCCTAACATACATGTCTTTGATGCACCATATAGGGAACTATATATAGAGTACTTACGCCACTTTTTGTGAAAGCGACATTTTGTTTATCGAGATGTTGATAAATGACTATAGAGACACTGCATGAAATAGGCCACGCCCATCACGGAGGAAAGCTCTGCATTCATTGCCATAAACCAGCGTCATTTTCCTTGAACATAGCTAAAAGCCGTTGTGTGGTGGGCTGCGCAGACAACAAATGTAAAAAAAAAAAATAGCCATTTAACATTTTTATTTGTACTCCTGAGCAAAACAAGGAAGTCGTTGAGAATTGGTGAGAAGACAAATGTGATTCTAGCTGTCAAGGAAGTAAGTTGGAGTGTTCATCTTCCGTATATATGACCTTTGTGTGCAACACGTGACATAGGAGAACGCCAGGATTGGGGGTGTTTTTGGGCGTGGTTTCTGAATGATGATGCACTCCGCAGTGTCTCTATAATAGGCTAAATGTATTGATATCCATTTATATAGCTCAAATACGCAACAGACCACTGTGTAGTCCAACAAAAACAGAAGCCAAATAGAAGCCATGTGTGTCTCCCAAGTCGCGCCTCAGATCGGGCAACGTGTTGCGTACGCAGCCAGTGGGTCGGCTGCGCACTGGTAAGCGGCTGCGTATCGGATACGACCATTCCAAAACAAACGGTGCGGCGGAACCGTTAAACTGATAATCATTGGTTGTTTAGAGTGTGATCCAAGAACTGAGGTCTATTCTAGTGTTGCACTGCCAGCTAAATGCTTCAAACCCACACGTGTATCCAAGACTCACCTCGAGTGAAACAAGGCCACAGACGTCCTCCGGGATCTTAGTCAGCTGATTGGTGGCCAGATTCAGCTCCACCATGCTGGTCCATGTGCCAAAGTCCAGCGGCAGAGACGTCAACTGGTTGTCCTGAGGAAGATGACCGCATCGCTTTAATAACACAAACCCCTGGCAACCATTCAGAGCGACACAAGGACAGTGCTGTTCAAGAGGCTAAGTAAATCAACTGCAGCGCACTCTGCCAGCTATGTCACCTGCCCTCACAATCACAGTTTTATACAGATCCAAATCCTTCCCAGATGCAGCATTGTGGACATTAAAAAAAGGGTGTTTTGTCCATGCCCGCGGCCCAAAGACTCAAATGACAGCCAATACAAGCATGCAAATTTAATTTACCAGCTCAGATTTACCATCTGCTTACATTTCTCACCAACGTTTTGAAGAATAAAACCTCACCGTTGCTCGTGGAGGTGCATCTTTCCACTTTTTGACGCAGAAAAACACCACAGCTATGATAAGAGCGTGCACTTCTACCTCACCTTTAGTTCCCATACAGCAACATACAGTATTATACGTACTAATACCAGAAAGATAATCTCCCCATCAATATATGAATATATGTATATGTGCCACATTTTTTGGAAACAGAATTTTAAAGACACCAGTCTATTCATGATCTGCGTCGATCCTTCCTTCAGCAAGCCTCAGATGTATCTCTCAAACAAACACCCACCAACCTTCATGTTAAGCTTGCTCAGCACTTTGGCCCTGGAGAAGATGCCGAAGGGGATCTTGTTGATACGGTTGTGCTCCATGTTGAGGGAGTAGATGGTGGAGAACTGCGAGGGTCCGCCCACGGGGTACGACTGGAAGCAGTTCCTCGCCAGCGTCAGACTGGTCAGGTTCACCAAACTGGACAGGAGGCCCTGGACGAGCACCGAGACAGAGACATGACAGGAAGCGTATGATGAAGAGGGGACATAATATAATACAAGCTGCATGTTTTATACAGGATGCATGAGTAGCCCTTACGCCTATGGGTAGGCAATATACATAAATGATGACATACAACAGGTATTTAAGAGAAACAAGCAGATTTGGCACATGTGCAGTGATGACATAGAGCTTTGTGGACATGAGAGCATGGTAAGATCCATAGTTAAAATGTCAAAATCATAAAACTTGACTTCATGAAGCTCGATAGAGCACAGGTTCAAAGTGTTTGACTTGAGGAAAAGCTGACTGTTGAGGATGTTGGCGGATGGCTTATAGATAAACATTAAAAGTCAGCTTTTACATTTGAAATTAAATCCCTTCCGATGCTCCACCACTCACCTCCGGCAACACTGAGATGTTGTTGTTTTCTAGGTTGAGCTCCTCCAGTTCTCGGCATTTGGCTAACGATCTGGGGATGGCTGACAATCTGTTGTACCTCAGACCTAAGCGATTTATGCTTGCCAGATTGCCTGCAACAATCAAAGAAAAACCATCTCAATGACAGTAGCAGCATCACACTCCATTTTGTGTATCTGGCTTATTTGTTATTTCCATGAGCCTAGACCAGGGGTGGCCAAACTTTTTTGGTTGTGGGCCGCATACAGAAAAATATCGCGGGCCAAACAATATTAAGCGCGGCAGTTTTCGCGGCCAAAAAATTGGACCAGAAAACCCTTGTGCCATCAAAAATTGAATTTCTACCTAAATAAATATACGACACATAGTTTATTGATGCGCTCACCTATTACAATGGGTATTTCTGTATGTTATCAAATTTTCTTTTCCTGTGCCAACAGGTTAAGAAAGAGATAATTTAATATAACATTAGTATTAAACATTAATTCATTTCTTTTTTATTTTTTAATAAATAGACCATGTCAGGGTGCCCAAGTATAACCCATTTTCAATGGTTTTAAATTGAAAAAACGAAATGGGGGGAATCCGTTTTTTTGTTTTTGTTTTTGTTTTTCTTAATGTTTTTGTTTTTCCGTTTTTTCCCCCGTTTTCGTTTTCGTTTTCAACTTTGAAACAGAAAAACGGAAAAACGTTTTTAGCAACAAAAAAAAACAAAAAACAAAAAAAAATTATAACTTTTTTTTTTCTAAATTCATGGCGGGCCACTTAAAAACGGGCAGCGGGCCGCAGTTGGCCCGCGGGCCGTAGTTTGGCCACCCCTGGCCTAGACGCTGGAGGAACATCTCTCACCTATAGTCTCTGGGAGGTCCAAGAGCTCGTTGTGCTGCAAGTCAAGGTTGGTTATCTGTGTGCAATTCCCAATCTCCTTGGGTAGGTGCTCCAGCTGGTTATGGGCTACGTCCAGAGTAATGAGGTTACATAGCTCCCCTGCAGAGGACGCACAAGAACATACAGAAGACCATTCCAGATGCTTCAGTCTTCTCAAGGTGAGTGGTCGTTCACTTCCTCACATTTACCCCATCAACGTTTTTTTTTTCTCATTCCCTCTGTACAGAATCAGGATAATATTGATCGCTAACGCACACAAACCATACAGGCATTTGTCGTGCTGACACTGATACGGAGCTTTGGACAGCTTGCCAAGTGTCACTGCCACAGCAGGATCTCACACGCAGTGCAAACAGACATACTACGGGGGCTGTTGGACATATCTCTTACATTCAAAATTCATAACTCTTACATTCAAAATTCAATCAGTTATAGGAATGTGCTTTGGAGTAGTGAGGTATGCAGTACGGCTGCAGCTGAAGAGGGAAGTGTAATGCGTGACGGTCAGTGCTGTGGTCGGCTCTACCATGAGAACGTTCTACTGGACACAATGAGAAGTGTGAAATAAAGTATGAGCGAGGGAAAACCCACATTCACAACGGAAAATCAACATCAGCCAAATGCGGTTAGATTTTGGCTGTGGCTAGCAAGTCTGTCTCGCCTACCTGCCAGTTAGCTAACCAGCCATCATTTAGAGGTGTAAGAATCTAGCTGGCTGGTAAATTGGCAAAAGTGTCTGGTGAATTTTTCTGATTTATCAAGTGCTATGGCGAGTAGACTAAACGTTTGCTTCGTTCCCACCCTTCCTATATTTCAGGGAATCGCCCGATCCCCGCCCCCCTCCCACTTTAGGTTTTTACCCACCTATCTCCGCGGGCAGCTGTTTAATCTTGTTCTCGCGGATGCTGAGCATGGTGAGCTTGGACAGGTTTCGGATGTCCTTCTCCACCGCCGTGATGCGGTTGAAGCGCAGGTAGAGCGTGGCCAGCGACGTGACCCGGTAGACCACGGCCGGTATCTCCCGCAGCTTGTTGTGCCGGAGGTCCAGCATGCGCAGCTTCTTCAGGGAGTCCAGCGAGTCGGGCAGGCTGGTCAGGGAGTTCTCGCTCAGGGCCAGGGTGACCAGGCCCGAGAGGCAGCCCACCTCCGCCGGCAGGCTCTGCAGCTTGTTGCTGTACAGGTAGAGTTCGGCCAGCTGCGTCAGCTCCTTGATGGAGGTGGGCAGCATGTGGATGGACCGCTTGGACAGGTCCAGCCTCATGGAGTTCTCCTCCCGGCACTTGTTGAGCTCTTTGATCACCTCGGCGTTGCTGGACTTCTTGCGCGTGCCCGGCGCCGGGTTGGGCCGCTTTATCGTGTTGTCGACGGAGAAGGCGACAGCGGGGGGTGCGCTGCCGGTGTCCTTCTTTCCTTCTTTGGCATCTTTCCCTTTGGTCTTGGTCTCCTTGCCGCCGTCCTTCACTAAGCCGGCCAGAGCCTTGGCCTCCTTTTCCCTTTCTTTCCCCGCAGGACCGCCTTTCGGCTCCTTTTCCTTTGAGTCTTTTTCTTTGCCTAAAGTACTGCTCATGTCGACGTTATCGGGCCCCCCGCAGAGTTGCTCATGGGAGTCTCTCTCGTCGAGATGACTTATTCGGGGGAAAAGGGACGCGGGTAGCCAGGGAGGCTTTTACAGAAGGATACGTTGATGCATCCCTGTGCAGGCCTGCACATTTATGATGATCCTTGAAAAGAAAGGCCTTGTGATCCAAAGGGGTTTCGATACTTTGTTCCTTGGTTAAAAAGCCATGGGAGAGAAAATCCTTTGAAGTAGCTGGATTGTGGCATCCGCGGGCCACATGCTTCAACGTTTGAAGAGCATACAGTCCCTGGGCCTTCAGGTAGAAGTGAGTTCAGGTTGCAAAGGTCATCAGGGTTTTCATCCTGTGTGGCTTTGCTGTTCTGTTGGGGGGGGGGAGAGAAAAAAAATTCAGTCTTACAATTTCATATTCATACTTATTACATTTTCAGCAATTAGGGGACACAGTTATCCAGAGCAGTTTACAATCAGTGAAACACCAGCAGGGTTCAAGCGTAAGGATTGCCTGATGGCTTGAGGCCAGAGAGAGGTGTAACAAGAGACTAGTAGGGATGTACCGATAACCGTGAGATACCGTGACATCATGCCACCACGGTTATCGTACCGTAAGCCTTCCCTGCAATACCGTGCCCACGATATGTTGTGCAATATGCACCGTGCTGCACGTCACTACAAATCTGTTCATAATGGAGGACCCTTGTGCAAACGAAACGCTCTCATATTAGTTTTAGTTTCAGTTCAATAAAGCAATCTTCTTCTTCAAAGCAAAATACTTGTTTGTTTTTGGGATGGGGCATAGTACATTTAATTAAAATGGTGTTGGGCTGAAACAATACTGTGAAATACCGTATATGTGATATTTTGGTAGATACCAGCGTACCATACTGTGAAATTTCATATCATTACACCCCTAACTAAGACAGCGTATTGGTCAGCCTGAGAGAAGAAGAGAGAAAAACATTGTGTTCATGCATTGTCATTTGATGAAAAGCCATAAGCTCTGACTGTCTCTGTGCTCAGACTGTGTCTGTGCTCAGACTGTGTCTGTGCTCAGACTGTGTCTGTGCTCAGACTGTCTGTGCTCAGACTGTCTGTGCTCTGACTGTCTGTGCTCAGACTGTCTGTGCTCTGACTGTCTCTGTGCTCTGACTGTCTGTGCTCAGACTGTCTGTGCTCTGACTGTCTCTGTGCTCAGACTGTCTGTGCTCAGACTGTCTCTGTGCTCAGACTGTGTCTGTGCTCTGACTGTCTCAGTGCTCAGACTGTCTCAGTGCTCAGACTGTCTCTGTGCTCAGACTGTGTCTGTGCTCAGACTGTCTCTGTGCTCAGCCTGTCTCTGTGCTCAGACTGTGTCTGTGCTCAGACTGTCTCTGTGCTCAGACTGTGTCTGTGCTCAGACTGTCTCTGTGCTCAGACTGTCTCTGTGCTCAGACTGTCTCTGTGCTCAGACTGTCTCTGTGCTCAGACTGTCTCTGTGCTCAGACTGTCTCTGTGCTCAGACTGCGTCTGTGCTCAGACTGCGTCTGTGCTCAGACTGCGTCTGTGCTCAGACTGTCTCTGTGCTCAGACTGTCTCTGTGCTCAGACTGTCTGTGCTGAGACTGTCTGTAGTCAGACTGTCTCTGTGCTCAGACTGTCTCTGTGCTCTGACTGTCTCTGTGCTGAGACTGTCTGTAGTCAGACTGTCTCTGTGCTCAGACTGTCTCTGTGCTCTGACTGTCTCTGTGCTCTGACTGTCTCTGTGCTCTGTCTCTGTGCTCAGACTGTCTCTGTGCTCAGACTGTCTCTGTGCTCAGACTGTCTCTGTGCTCTGACTGTCTCTGTGCTCTGTCTCTGTGCTCAGACTGTCTCTGTGCTCTGACTGTCTCTGTGCTCAGACTGTGTCTGTGCTGAGACTGTCTGTAGTCAGACTGTCTCTGTGCTCAGACTGTCTCTGTGCTCAGACTGTCTCTGTGCTCAGACTGTCTCTGTGCTCTGTCTCTGTGCTCAGACTGTCTCTGTGCTCTGACTGTCTCTGTGCTCAGACTGTCTCTGTGCTCTGACTGTCTCTGTGCTCAGACTGTCTCTGTGCTCTGTCTCTGTGCTCAGACTGTCTCTGTGCTCTGACTGTCTGTGCTCCGACACTGGCTTGCTCTCCTCTTTGTTGTGTTTTGACTGACTGAGAATGGAAACCAATAAATTAGTCTGGGATCCATCAACTCAAGAGTTATGTGGAGTGGACATGGTGACGGCTACTTCAAATTACAAAGAAATAGGTGTTTCTTGTTTCATTGGGTTATGATAAATCAATCCTGTATAATTTGCAAAATTTCCAAAGTAAAGTATATCAAACTGGCTCCTTTTTTACAGTACACTTATGGGAAACCCACACTGACAGACAAGAGCAAGCAACACCTAGTGTTTGTATGGTGGTAATGCAGGTAGCTGGCAATCACTGATCAGGTCTGTCTGAGTAATGTTTTGGCAGGATGAATTAATTTCCCCATCTGGTTTTTATGGATGCACCTATATCGGCCGATATTGGCCTTGTTGTCTGCCATCGGCCTATCATATTGGCCTTGTTGTCTGCCATCGGCCTATCAGCATTGGCAAAAAGGATGCTGTTCACCGATTGCAGTGGCCAATATTTAGCATCATCCTATCCTAATCCATCATCCTCATTTATCATTCCACCCCTACTGATGATGTTGTAGTCAATATTTATGAACATTTTCTAGTAGTAAGCTATATATCCTGGGAACCCAGGAAAAAAGGTGTCTTCCAATTCCTTTTTAGGTAGGTGGATAGGTAGGTAAATAAATAAATAAATAAATAAATAAATAAATAAATAAATAAATAAATAAATAAATAACCATTTAGACTTTTTTCTTATTTATTTTTAATTTTACAGCATGTCCACTGTGGTGGACCGCGGGACCATTTTAGTGTGAAAAGGCCTCCAGGGGGCATGGAGCTGCAGAAGCTCCTCCCCAGAGGGTTTGACGTTTTGGGGGAGGGGGAGGGCCATCCAACAACCAGATAATTTTGCTCCAAAAGGTAAATAGTTGAGGGAGGATGCTGCTGTGCTGAGCATTCAGAGGGGGCAGCATCGAGGGAAACCATCACAAATGAAATGATGCAATATAGGGTGGAGCCTTTTGGGGGGAGAAGCATCAGGACCTCCATGCCTCCTGGAGGTCTTCTCATGGCCCCGTGGTGAGGTCCACCACAGTGGACATTGACATTGTGTGTGCCATTGCAGTGTCATGTTTTCAGACACTGCAACGTACCCAGCTGTTAGTTAATGCACTTCTTCTGTCAAATCAACCTCCATCTTTCGTGCAGCAACACCATATCTGCATCATTTAAACACTTATCTCTCTTGCACCCATCAAATCATGTGGTTTAGAAGAGACGGGGTGTATGTGTTGTGTCATCATGTTTACAACACCGCAAATGTGATATCACCGAGAAGCCCAGGATGTCCTCTACACACTGCAACAGCTTTCTGCATTTTAGCATACAAGGTTGTTGAAATTGAGAACATAGACTCGTGTCCACTACAGTGGACACGAGTCTATGTTCTGGGTCCCAGGAGGATATTAGGCTACCAACAGTAAAGGAGTGCCAGAGCCATAGTGCCCCCTGACAATATTCCTTATGCAGCACAGCAGACAGAGAAAAGAAACATCTCAACAGGTTTGGTTGGTTGACAGTGCCATCAGATACTTGGACCAGAGTGTGCTGTGCCTACGACAGTCTAAATCTGTTGAATGGACTCGGCAATAACCTCCCAGAAACTTACTCCTACTAAACAAACATGGCCCAGCGGGTGTTGACACTACTGTAAAGCCTATAGCCCCACCTAAACGTACATTCAGCTGTTTAGCTCTCCCCCATAACGTCTGCCGCACAACAATCGCATTGCTTATTTTTATGTCTGAAAGACATCCAGACTAAAGACACAGGCGTTTTGGATCTTGACAGGACAAAGTGAGCCGTCCCGTCTCTGTTCAGTCTCTGTGGCTGTTGTACCTCGGCGTTGGTCTGTGTAAAGCTCTCTCCAGCGCTGCTACAAGCTAAGCCGTGGCAAACAGAGAGGCAGGTTGGGCTGGGGATCAGAGCTAAGTGAAAAGGTTAGGGGCTACTGAGAGTCATCTTTAGAAGTGGCCTTCAAAGCCATCAAGTGCCTGCAACAACAGGTCCGATGACCTTTTGGGTAGGAGCAAAGGCGGGGTCAATAGCAGCAGCAGCACCCTTTCAAATGATAGAGTACTTGACAGCCGTGTTGTGTAAATATTAAAAAAGGCAGCCACCACTTTTGCTGGCCATCATAAATAAAGCCATGAACATCCAAACTGTGTGCATAAGGCCTACCTGTGTTAGAGCATAGCCAGGCCAGCCCCATCTCAAAGACTATATAAACCAAACCAAACTGTGCAGGCCAGCCCCATCTCAAAGACTATATAAACCAAACTGTGCAGAAACAACTTCCATGTATGGTTCTGCTCTATATGGCCCAGCCCTGGGAGACCATCGCCTGAGAAACAAACTGTATTTAGAGTCACTTCACTCACACTTTGTGCCATCCTCTAGTCTGGCCTAGTCTCAACTGTATAAAATACAAAATGAAAACAGGGGGGGGGGGGGGGTCTCAAACCAGTGGAGCAAATTATTTAAATTAGTAGCTTTTTACTATTGCCATTATCCGTAAAAGGTTAGACTTCGGCATGTGAACCAAGCTTAGTAGTGTATTATTGTAATCCAACCTTTTTTATCCTAGACCCAGCTACTCTTCAGTCATGTTTGTCCTGATCATTGTCCTGAACATGAAAATAAAGGATTAGCCAAACCTATGTAGGTTCAATCTTAACCTCATCTCTCAAATGTACATTAAAGGATTTTCTAACAGCGCAGTTTATATGCAGGTGACCAAAGAAGCTCTCACTCCAGAAGAACAAAAAAGAAAAATAACAAAAAAAAATCACTTGTGGGCGATTGCTGTTAGAAAAAGCAGTTTCCAGTTATGTTTCATCCCTGACAACACACCAAAACCAAAGCTTAGGGCCAAGCTACAATTCACTCAACACATTTCACAAATTTCTATGAGGAACAATCAATAGGAAAGAAGATATGTATGCATTTATTTAGATATTGACAATATTAGAGTAGTATGCCAATTCTGGTGGTTCTTTTCAGGCCAGTCATTATGCCTTCCACGTGCAAGAAATGCCAGAATTTTCCAGTCCCAAAGGAACTGATTGCACCAGTCGAATATTACTCAGGGTTTTCCATAAGTGCCAGCTGTCAGCCAAATGGGCGGACATTAAAAACATTTCCAGACGGCTAAATACTTACTGTCACAATAACCGCAATACCGTGCTATAGACAAGCCAACCACGATGGATGCAAGCAAGCAACCACGCTGTGTCCACATTTTTCCTATTTTCCCACGGCGCAGCCGCCCGAGGGCGTCATGCAGTAATTCAGAGGTGTCGCTTCGTGAGATGGCCTCTAGTTTCCCGGCTGGGCGGTGTGTTTGGGCCAATCACGGTGCTTAAACATGGCAAACTCCACTCAACCAGGACGCCGAGCGACAAATGCACATTCAAACAACAAGTACAGTTGACTCTTAGCCACGGAGCTGACAGGTTGTGTTGTGAAAATGTCAATTCAAGGAAAAAAACAACACATTCTTCCCCATTTTCAACCTAATGTGAGTACAATGTGTTCAAGTGAATTCAACTTGTTTGTTTCTATGAAGTAGCTCTGTTATGATCCGCAGTACCTCTGCGGATCCCCTGGGGGCACCAGACCCCTGTTGAAGACCACTAGTGGAAAACGGATTACTCTTACCACCCCATTTATTGTCATTTGCAGCGTATGTTTTTCCATGTTCTAGGCAGGGGAAGTGTTCACAGCAATCAGTACAATGTTAAATCACCTTCTACCCTCATTTGTTGATGACCAATGTTGGAGCCTTTGAATTGCATGGATGCAGTGTTGTGGTCAAGTTGACTCCTGGACTCATTTTCAGGACTTTTTTTGTTTTGTTGTAAAAGCCCACAATAATTTGACATGATATATTCTTAGGTATATTAAAATATACAATAAAATAAAATATACAATATATATATATATTCAATTTCGTGCAAGGGCAGGCACGTGTGTTCCACCTACATGTGGATTCATGCTCATGTTCAGTAACTCCAGACTCAGACATGGACTCATGTAATGGGACTTGACTCAGATTCTTCTTTGGTGACTCGGACTTCATCACTGGGGGACTTGAGACTTGACTCACTCAAGATATAGTGACTTGACTACAACGCTGCATGGATATCACAACTGTCAACAACAGTCTTATTTATTTTAACTTAACCACAACTGTCACTGTGATATATCCATTTTGTGAGTACCATTAAGCTGCAGAGACTAGACTCTATAGGTCTAGTAAAGGACTCTTTTTGAGAGGCTGTGTACGTATCAACAACACCAAGGAACATTACAACAGGCATGGAGTTCTTGCACTTTTAACCCACATAGATTAATGCCTCCATTAAGAGATGTCTTGGGCCCCATCTAATAATAATGCAAATGCATTTATGACTGCCCATGTTCCCCACATTGTTTCTCCATTACAATGACTATTTGATCAAATAAGAAATGCACCGATGTTAGCGAAGTCATCGTTACAATTCAATTACCAGTGAAAATGGAACAACCTAAAATGCTACAACGTGACAAATGCACTACACCAGATTACTTCACGAAATATAGTATGCAAACTAGCGTTAGCTCCTGTTTCTTTTCATTGTCACCAGGATTACAGACAACCTGTATTGTAATCTGTGTAGTTTGCCTTGAATATAACGTCACTGTGTCCTAGCTAACGTTTAGCAGCTGGATATTTATGCATTCCAATTGATTGGTAGCAAGTATCTAATTACAATATTCCCCTCTGACATTCATTATTCAGAAACACTCCGTTGCAGTGGCTGTCTAAACCTGCTAAAACGACTGACAACAAGGCAGGAAATAAAATAGCGAAACGTCAACAGTGCAAACGTCAGTATGCTAGGTTGCTAACTAGCTCACGTTAGCCGACAAGCTAGCCGACAAGCTAACTATTTCAGCGAGCGATCCTTTGAGTCAACCATGTCCAAATTAACATCACTGGCGAAAACACATGAAAATACATATGTGCTGTGGTGGTCAAACGGCTGTCAGGGGTTTCGACCACCGACAGATCGGTTCACATTGAGCGAATGTAGCCCAAGCTAACGGTCTGACAGTGTGTGGCTGTTAACATTAGCCTAGGCCCGAGCAGAGCAGCTGTCAGACGTGGAGCAGCAGCCCGAGCAGTGAGCTCAACCACGGAGGGACAACGCTGCTGCAGCCAGTCGTGCGCAATCGGGTACGCCGTCTACAACTGCACTGACACCCCGAAGAAGGACAGCCGCTGTGTGCGTAAATATTCTCGGGTTCACAGCGTCGGGACACCGAGGCCTTTCAGAAGTGATCGCCGTTCAAACGCGCCGTTCCCTCGCCTCCCTTGCTGAAATATTAGTGGTGGAAAAAAGAAAACACAGATTGTGAAAACAGCGGCCATTCCGAAGCTGAACAAAAGAGTGCGTTCTCACCCCGCAAAATGACACTGCCGCGTTCCACACCGAATCAAAGGGTTGACGAGTGTGATGTCTGTGATCTCTGGAATGGATCGTAACCTTGTTAAGGGGAAAGATTCGTTGGTATGTGATAATATAACTGTTTTACCTTCAGAGGTGTGACTCCGCCATCCTTGCTTCCTCCTCTTTCCTACACTGCTGTTGCTCTGGTCCCCTCCCCTGCCACCAAATTGCGTCACTCGCACGCCTAACCAATGTATCACGAGACTTTGAAATACAATCAAATATTCCTTGATAAACAACATACATGCACATAAATACAGTATTGATGGAGTGTAGATTTATTCTGACCTTTATAAAATGTGATTGTTGGGGAGGTTGTTGCTAAATCTACAGTGTAAATTCAATGAATATAAAGGCCATCACACATCATCACACATTCAAATTACGGAATAATTTAGCTGTTTGTGCTATGGTTTGTGCACAATAGTAAGTTCAACGTTTATTTATTTATTTATTTATTTATTTATTTATTCGTGACCTGTGATATCACTATGCTGCTGGAGTCAGCAACTATGATGACTGGGATGCAAAAATGCGATAATATCTAGCTAAATTTAGTGTGCCTGCTGTGCATGTAATGACAATACTCCTCAAAAATATTGATTTCCTTTTATTTTACTAATAACTCGTACAAACAAGAACCACGTGAATCCGTAAATGCAATTAGACATAACCAATTATTCACAATATTACTATTAAAATATTCAGGCATGAATTGTCGAGTAGTCCCTTGAATGGCCTCCAGATGGCAGTAAAGCACCGCACCTGGAAATGAAAGCAGCACACAGAAGAAAGTCACGTGATTCTCACGGAAGTGTTGGCTTGACAACCGACAACCACTGTAATCTCATTTTCGCCTGGTGCTGAAGGTGGGATTTTCCAATATTTAGCTAGCGTTAATGTTTTGATTGTGGTTATTCGATCATATAGAATGATATTGATGTCTAATGTTAGAAGTAGCGTTGTAAACTAGCACAAACAGCTGATATCATAATCAAATAATGGCAAATTAGCTTTAGTGCTAGGTAAATCTAACGCTAGCTAACTTTACTTTTAAACTAGTTGGCCGTAACGTTGCCAATCTGCTTTTACATTCGCTACTGTACACCTAGCTGTAGGGATAACATAACGTTATACAGAATTACAGGTCCTGCCAGATATGGTTGGCTCTAAAATATCGTGTTGTTTACCCAATATTAATGTTGTTAATGGAGCGACCACCATGTTGAATAACGTTTGGCTATGCGTAAAATATGATCAGCAGTGTTGTCAGATTATGACCAGTGTGGTAAAGATGGCCTTCTATGATTTGAGACTAATATTTTTCTATTAGCCTAATTAAGTAGTCTATTTTTTTTTATCTGACCACACATAAGTAGCATTTGTTTTCTCTTATGTTTCTGATTTTTGCATCTCTATTTCAGATTTATTTTGGAATTGCTTATTTACTTATATAATTCATCATTGTGTAATTAGATAGGTAAAACTAAATAAACTGCAGATCAAGCATGTGCCCCAGACAGCATCTTCACGGTAGTTTGGAAATGCTGGGGAGCTGCACTGGGTGACAGGATGAGAGGCCAGAATGATGATGTAAAATTATGCTACCATTAAGTAGTGGAGTCCTGCATTTGGTTCATGGATATGTCAGTTCAATCCACCATTCATTATCAATGAAGGGATAGTTGCTACGCGAATGGGAAATATGTTGGGTATAGGTATACCTATACCCAACATATTTCCCATTCGCGTAGCAACTATCTTGATGATCTTTCAAATCTTTGGTTTCTAGCCTTGTGAGAGAGCAGCCTAGTCACAAATACAGAGTCAACTGTCCTTAACTTTAGAATAACTTTTGAATGGTTGAATTCAGTGCTATTCCCCAGTTCATTCAAGCTAGGAGATAAAAATGCTAATGTAATACTTGATAAACTAATTTGTCTTGTACCTTTCAGCTATTACGCACTCAGAAGACGCAATGCCTGAAGTCAAGTCAATATTCAGAGAAGTTTTGCCTAAACAAGGTTAGTACAGCAGCCATTTGGCCAGCCCTAGTCACAAACAAGCATGTGTTTGTTGGTCCCAGACAGTACAACATGGGAACTGTTTGCACTCACAAAACCAGGCACTGGGTTCTCAGTGTTGTGTGCTGCCTCTTCACGGTCTCTTTCACCAGCTCACCACCACTGCCATTGTTGCAGTATAAACAAAGTTGAGCTGTATTAAGTTGTGAAACGGGCTCAGTACCAACATTTGGATTGCACAGTCCTAGCCTGATATCAGACTGAATCAGTCAACTCGTTACACTCAGTCAGAAGCAAGCAGCCAAAACTCAACTCTGTGGAGTGGGTGGATTGGAAGGTCTGGACCCAGGCAAGCACAGTGCAGCTGCAGTGTTAAAACTGTAATGCATTTGACCAGTAGCACTTAAGCACCAGATGTGGACAAAATATCCCATGTAGTGAGACCAATCTGACTGTGCCACTAGCACTGATGTGTAAAAACAGACCATCAGTGCTACAGAAAATAGAGAATTGGTGAGCTTTGGAGCCATTTGACATTGCTGAGAACCAAGAAGCCTACAAATGTAACAGATTACACCCATTGCTCTGTTGTGACTTTCCATCAGGCTACTTCTACGCTGCTAATTTAAATTAGCTAAAGGCCCGCTTGGCACACAATACTGATAAATGTTTATGCTACTTATTTGAAAAAGAGAAACATTTAGTTGCAGTACTGAAAACAAATATTTATTTGCAAAGCTGATGCATTTCGGCACACGACATTTGAATATTTGTGTACTGCAAGTGTTGCTGGAAGTTACTCTTTTTAAGTGTTAGCTGCCCACTCCACGCACCTCGTCAGTGGTGTTGTGCCATAACACCGTTTCATCTTCTGCTACTTATTTGGAAATACAATTTGTATTTGTATTGTGCTGCTGGAGGTCTTTGTGAAATATGGCCATAATCCAACCAAATCTCTTTTCAACATTCTCTTTGCCAAGTTTAGTCGTACGACTGTGATCAGTTATGGCAGTGTTGGCATCTTTTTGTTTTTCTGGCAATATCCAACAGGGCAGCTTTCCATGGAAGATGTGCCTACCATGATTCTGTGTAAGCCCAAGCTGCTCCCTCTCAAGTCAGTCACTCTGGAGAAACTGGAAAAGATGCAGAGGGATGCTCAAGAGGCAGTCAAACAGCAGGAACTGGCATCCAAGGAGCAGTAGAAGCCCAATGGAGGAGAATTGGGAGAGACTCCCAATGAAGTCAAGTCATCACAGCAGTTTATTTAGACGGATGGCAAAAATCCAGCGCTTCCTAGCACTGTTAACATATCAAGTACCCCTATGGAGAGTTAAGTGACATCCTGTTATTGTGAAGGGTTCCATATGCCTGAAGTGTTGCTGAACTGGATGAAACCTCCCACCCCCTGAGGTTCCAGAGGGATCATCCTTTTGCCCACTCCTAACCACGTTTTGACCAAGTGTTGCTGTAGGTGGATGGGAGGCCTAGCTCATTATGCTAGTCATTTTTGCTTTTAATAAATAAAAGGTTCAACTTTGGATCATCAGTGTCATTAGCAGGGTAACTTCCCATGCACTGTCATGGAAACCCTGGGGAAGTCACGGAATTTCTAAATCTCATTTTCCGGGCCTTGAAAAGTAATTGAATTAGTAAAATATGTGGATGTTTTGGAAAAGTAATGCAATTGTTGTGTGATGACACTGGACCAGTAGGACATGCTTCTCTTTATTGTAATTTAGTGCTTCTTGTATTTTATATTAATATGTATATATGGAGGAAAAAAGATCAATAGCTTCCATGTAACGTGAGGCAGTGACTCTAAATCAATACCAGAAATTATTGCTACACTGCACAAATAGGACACACCTATTTATTGGATTTTAGTGCTCATTGTAATTTATATTAGGATTTTAATGGAAAATTCATGTTTCATTACAATAGCTTCCATGTAATGTGATGCAGTGACTTCTAAAGCACTTAAACCCAATATAGAGGTGTGTGTCCTATATTTGTCCAGTCTAGTAATAACTTCTGGTATTGATTCAGAGTCACCGCCTCACATTGCATTGAAATTCTATTATGGATCTTTGGAAAGTCATGGAGAAGTTTTGGAATTGTATTCATGAAAATGTGTTTGAACCCTGCATTAGGGACACATCAATTTCATCTCCATGGTTGGGTTGTAATATTAGTTGTGTTGTAGCAATCTAATGTAATTTGGCATAAAATATACAAAAAACAATGTCTGCCCAATATTTTTCTTGTTAAGATAAATAGGCAACCTCCCTAAGTTAATAAGGGTTCCAGTGTTAATATTCTGACATTCACAAAACACAAGTCTTAGATTACGTAATAGTGATTTATTGAACAAACAGGGAGCAATACTTGGTACATTTCACAAACCAGTATCCCCCAAATATAAAAATAAACACTCTGAACACCATTTTTGTGAAATTGTCCCAACTGGTATTTCTTTTTTGCACTGTACTGTTGTTGTCTTGTTGCCTTCAGTAATAATGACATCTTTGTGTGATTTAAGGGTAGAAAGAAAAAGTCTTGCACAGCATAGAAACAGCAGCCAGTTAGGGAGCCGGTATTGCTTTGAAACAACGTGCCCACCCTTAAGTTTGTTTTACCCTGTTATAAAGCTCTGAACACAAACCAGTCATTTCAATACAAACACTGCTTTCTAAAAAACAAACGGAGTGGCAGTGAAATCAAGAAAACACTGTACAAAAAAAACAACGTGGAATGACTGACACTGAGAGGAGTGGCACTTTATGGGTTAGCTTATGTCATATATATATTGAAACACCTTGGAAAAAGGTGATCTACTCGTCTTCAATTTTAATAGAAAGTGCTGTTATATTTTTATTTTTTTTACCCCCACCCTTGTTTCTGAAATGTACATTCACTTGACTGTTAGAAGGGGGGAAATTGTACCCGACTATTATGACAAAAATATGCTAAGTAAAAAGTAGCTTCCCCCCCCACACTTTTCGGGAAATCTGGCACATAAAAGGGCTCCTCAGTAGCTTTCAAGTTTCACACGACCGCCGTCTCCCTCGCTCACAAATCTCTTTCGGCCTCTGAAAAGATAAAAAACAAACATGCAAGTTATGTTACCATTTCCTTCCTGTCAGAAAGGAGTGTGAGTTGTGTGTCTGGGGTAAGGGGGGGTAAGGGGTATCCCTGCATATTTGAATATTGACTCATTCAGCATGTGCACTTACCGACAGGGACAAAGATCCCTTAATTTTTCATCAATGACTCCTGTGCTGAAACTTTGGTCAACAAATTGCTCCAGGATGAAGTACGCTCGAGGGACATCGATGTTGATTTCAGCAATGTCCATGTAAACTCTTTCATAGCCCTACACACACACACACACACACACACACACACACACGTGCAGATGACTGAGCGGTGTCTTGCAATAGGGCTGTAAACAACAAATGAGCTGTTACTAGTAGATGGCTGGTTCGATGCATGACTGAAACACCAGGTGGCGCCTTACCCTTTTCATTTGCTCCACAGTGATAATGGACGACACCCAGAGACATTTCAGTAGCTGCAGAACCATTTTGAATGTTTTCTCTCCTTTGGATTCCAAGACCACGATGATTGCCTGAGGAAAACGAGATATGTATTCACAACCTTGGATTAAAAAAGAAAAACTCATAACCTTTGTGTGTCTGCTAATAGCGAAGCAAGATTGCATTCATCGATTTCATTACCAGATGCAAGAGGAGCTCACACTCACCAATGTTGGGGGGGTCAAACTGATTGGAATACAAAACACTTTGTTTCTACACCAGACCAACTACGTATGCAGTATGTACCTTAATGTATGTGTTGTAGACAGATGTAAAAAGCACAACCATAGATGGTCATTTGACTATTCATGTCTTCCATGAATATAAAAATTAAAAGAATATTTGAATATGAAAATGTATATTAGAATTTATTATTATTATTTAATTGTTTTTATTTATTTATTTTTACATTTAACCAGGTAGAAAACCTGGCCAAGAGGGCAACATAAAAACATACATTGTTTTGCCTGGTTATTTAAAAACATTACAAAAGTATAGGCTACTACTGTATTAGTACTGACTGAATAAATATGAAGAAAACAAAACAATGTTTATGTTGAAAAAAATAATATATATGTTCAAATAAATAGACCAAGTAGTTATATAAGCTCTCTGTTTGTATTGGTTTGCCTTGCCACGCACGCACAAAATATATATATATTTTTTTAGTATTCAAATATATTCGAACGAATATGTTTTGTTTAGAAGGAATATTCGAATATGATTTTGGGGCAATTTTGACATCCCTAATGAGCGGTTGGTGCTGTAGATGCGTATTCACTGTAGGTCTGACTGTAGGTAGACTGTAGGACAGGTCTTTACCTCATAGACAAACTCGTGGTGGAAATGGGGAACCTCCAGGTCTCTCAGGCAGCTTTCAGCCTCCTTGGTGTCTCCAGACAGGATGTACTCCTTCAGCAGCAGGTTCATCTGATGGGACAGAACAAAGACCATGGCAATAATTCACCTATGACAAGAAGAATAAGAAGTTTGAAATACCCTTTCTTGCACAAAGAGCAGTGGGGAAAAAAAAACATTAAGCTGGGCTCAGATTACAGTTTTAAAATCCTAACCAATTTTGAAATGAAATGGAGGCGGAACACTTGCTTTGGTGTGTCCAGTAGTTTGCAAAAAAATTAAATAATAATAAAAAAGTAAAATGCCAGACGAGTTTGGATGAGGAAATGGATGGAGAGACAGACATAAAGCTGGCTGTCCATTCCCGAGGACGAGTGAGACAGAAGCGAGTTTGTCATAACGTTGGTAAGGTTTACCTTTGCTAGGCAATACGGTCAGCTGCCTCCGTTGTACAATGTTGAAAGTCATAATGACGTGACGTTGGCGTGCAGATCCTCGCAAATATCAAACGGGGTTAGAAATGATCTGGGCGACTCGAACAGTTCGGATGGGTTAAACTTTGATCTGTGCACAGCTCACATGACCAGATATGCTGTGCCAGAATTTGGTTCTGACCAAGACCGATTTTCGGGAGGGGCAAATTGTGGGATAAATTGGCGAAAAACTCCCGTAATCTCCTCCTAAATCTAATTAGACAATCAGCTAGAATCAAAGGGAAGGCATGCACTGCTAGCTCTGTTAAAGCTCTCTCAGCAGAAGAGCCGTTATTACCAATCACTGCACCACACCTGCTGATCTGAGAAACCCCCCTGTCCTCTGAAGCGGTAAAACTCTGAAGTCTAAAAACGGTCATTTGGCCTCGTGCTTTAGAGGGAGGAAAGACCTGAGAACTCTCTTAATTAAACAAAGAGTTCTGCATCGCTACAGTGTGAAGCAGCATTTGCACAGAAATGACTGATTCATATAAAGAGCTTTATAACACAACATTTTGATGGTTCAATAATCAGTCTCACTGCATTGGGGCAGGGGGATATACTGTATGAACTGAACAAGGATATCAGACAACCATGGCTGCTAGAGGTTTGGTCTGCTTGGCGTCCTCTTGTTTGACCTCACCTCTTTGATGAGCTGTGTGACAGGTCTCTGGCCCCCGCCCGTGCCCCACAGGTTGTCCAAGCGAAGACCTCCCATACTCATCCTCAGCAGCACCGCCGCCCGGTCCAGTGCCGCCCTGCACAAACAAAGACGAGGACGCTTTGTGGGGGTGGAGACGGCGACGTCCCGAATATTTTCCACACATATTGCATGTCAAATAATCCTCGCACTATCCTAAACTCTTTCCCCCATCTCTTTAATCATTTCTGATTCTTATGGACCTGTGTAAGTCCAAACCTCAAAGAGAACATCAGTCTCTCCTGTTCTTGCACACCCTCACTACTCTACCTAAACTATCCATATACATGGTTAATTTAATTCAGCGTACTTTTTCCTCTTAGAGAGGCTTGCTTACACAATCTCTACATGGACTAAAGCACTCTCCACCACCAGCTTGAGCAGTCATGATGATCCCACCCACGGACAGCCTGTTCAAAAACTCTGACATCATCTCTAAAGATGTTCACGATTGCAGCATGAAAGGGGGGGGGGGGATGGAAGTATGGACGTGGGAGCGTGACAAACAGCAGCGTACCTCGCGTGGTCACAGTCAACTCTGCCTTTGTAGCCCTCGATGTAGCTCTTGGACAGGATTTGGTCTTTGACAGCCCGCGCGATGAACTGGCCCACCAGCTGGAAGGCAAACACATGAGGGAGGGGGGAGGAAATGTAAACAATCCAAAACAAATTGCATAACGCCTCATCAGGCTGGGGAGGGACGCTCCCAGAGAGCACAGGTCAAGCTCGACTCGTCAGGTTCAAGCCTGCCTGTGTATGTATGTAGGCCTGTGTATGTAGGCCTGTGACTCATCAGGTTCAAGCCTGCCTGTGTGTGTATGTAGGCCTGTGTATGTAGGCCTGTGACTCATCAGGTTCAAGCCTGCCTGTGTGTGTATGTAGGCCTGTGGTGTTTTGCTTGCCAGGTTTGCTGCACGGTCAACATGTCTTGAGGACTTACTGTCTGCTACCAGGAAATCAAAAGGTGACACATTTGGACTGCAGCCACATGCCGTGGCCACGGGCCTAACTTTCATGCATGATTTAAATACATTTGGCAGCTAAAATAAATATAAGCTCTCTCTCTCTCTCTTTTAGTGTTGCACGCTTGCACCATGGAATAAACATTTATGCATGATTAGGAACACTGTGTGGCACATTTGCTGTGAAAATCTCGTTAAGTTAACTGGCACAGACCTGCAAATATATTATATTATAGCAAATCATAGAAACAACACATGAGTTACTGTCAGTTTGGAGGACTGGAGGCCCCTCAAAACCACTGACAGGACAGATGATGGACAGTGGCCTCATGGGCATGGGCGTGTGCATGTGTGTGTGTGTGTGTGTGTGTGTGTGTGTGTGCGTGCGTGCGTGCGTGCATGCTTGTTTACAGTAGTAGGGGCCAATGACTTGGGGACACCAAAGCGCTGGCTTTGCTCTTCTGATCTGGACAAAGCCTGCGCTCGTCAGCGGCCATTGTTCCTACACAGACGAGAGGCAGCTCCCATCTCATCTGACCTGTGGCGGTGGCTAGACTGGCAGGCACACCAGGAGACAGAGAGGAGTGTGTGTGTGTGTATGTGTGTGTGTGTGTGTGTGTGTGTGTGTGTGTGTATGTATGTATGTGTGTGTGTGTGTATGTATGTGTGTGTGTGTGTGTGTGTGTGTGTGTGTGTGTGTGTGTGTGTGTGTATGTGTGTATGTGTGTGTGTGCGTATGCGTGCAGTTTGAGAGTGAGAACCAGAGAGAGGGGGTGGGTGCAGGGCAGGGCAGCGGCATAATGCCCCTTTAAAACAACAGAGGAATGAGAGTGGGACAGAAATGGGCGAGCGAGAGAAAGTGAGACAGTGTGAGAGGAGGGGGGGGGGGGGGGGTGGGGGGAGGAGAGAGGAGAATGAATAACCCTGTTAGCCTCCTATGCTGAGTTAGCATTTAGCCGGCGCACAGAGACAATGGCCAGAGATCTCATGTCTGTGTGCAGGCTGAAAGGAAAGAGCTGAAATAGACACGCGGGGGGTTCACCCACACACACACGTCCAAACCACAGTGTGAAGGTTTCACATGATGAGCACACAGCTCACACAGCAACGAGACGTTCAGCTGACGTAGTCTGAAGACTTGTTTGGTGTTCACCGTATTGGGACGAAGTGACGGGCGAGCCAGCCAGCGCTCCACAGAGTCCCCACTTTCACAGCAGATGCATGAAACATGACGACCTCAAACATGAGGTGACATGCAACATTTAGAGAGGAGCGTGCATGCAGCCATGCACCGTGGGATCCAAGAGGGGATCGAGCCGTTACGGTTCTTTCCACAGATCGTGCTTAGAACTTTCTGTGTTCCTTAAATTCTTTCCCCATTCAAGGACCACAGGAATATTGGCCATGGAAATAACCTCCCTAGCCCTTCTCACCCTCTCTGACATTCCTCACTATAGGTTGCGTGCGATGTTGTTCATCTGGGAAGGGAAAAATGTGGGTCGTGAGGCTAGGCCAGTTGAGAACCACTGTTCTAGTTAATAACACGGATATAATCTCCAAAAACATACATGAGAAAAGGATGACAGCCGCGGGCGTTTGCTTTGTGTAAATATTATGATGAGGGCGGCTAATTCATTAAGTTCAACATATGACTTGCATCATGAGATTGGAAATGACAGCGCCTTTCGACTCCCCCCCTTTGCAAATTGGTAACTCCAGCACAATATTTCCAATTATTATTATTATTTAAAAAAATCTTTTTTTTTCTTTTCTTTGAAAATACACATCCTTAAAGGGATACACCACTTTTTTTGCAAGTTTAGCTCATTTGCCACATCCCCCCCACATAACCAAGATACACCATGCCTTACCGGCACTGTCCGCTCAGTTTACAGTGAGCTACAGTCGTGAAGTTAGTAATTATCGCCATAGAATGGAGGCTAATGGTACAGCTGTTAAAAATCTGCCAAAACACACATCTCACGGCGCCAAAATACATGTTGTGCTTCGGGTACTCGCCACACGATGAAATGTTAATCCAAAATGCACATAATCTGTCTTTTTGGAAGGAAAAGAGGTCGGCGGCCATGTTTGGAAAGTAGTGCCGGCTACCTCTTTTCCTTCCGTTCTCACTTCCTCATCTCTTCGCTTCCCAAGAATGGTCTGTTTCTATAATATATTCAGAACTAACAGTTCTCATTGGCCGCTGAGGGAGAGCCCGCCCCAGGCTCCCAGCGGCCAATCAGATTAGCGTCCGTGGACCAGCACGCTAGGTTGTGTCCACAACTAACGTTAGCAACGAGCTATCGCTAACTTAACGGTTGCTACGTTAAACAGGACATCTCAAAATGCCTAGACTTACCGAATGCACCTCCGCAGTTGCTGGATCACGTACAGTTGCCATCGCTCCAGCTAGAAGTGTTAATTTTGTGGCTATAGACAAAATGGTGCAGGTAGCTTGTGTGAGAGAGACCGTGCGCAGTATGCTTAAGGACCCGCGTGATGTCACATTAACCCATCTGGGGGAACAGAGTGTAAGGGGGCGTGGCTTGAAGGAGACTGCAGGGGAAAGCTGGATAGGGACAAATCCAACTCTGGCAGTTCTGAGGTTGTGACCACTCATTACAGGGAGGGATGACAGCAGTATATATGCATTTACAAGTAAAAACAGCTTTTGCACGGAATGGGACCTTTAAGGCATTCTCTGAGTCTGGACTATGCCTTCTCTCAGTGTGCGTAGGCTTTGTTTTGTTGGCTTGCCTCCATACTGTCGTCCCACATTCCACACGGTTCGGCACTGGTGCAGACGTCGGTTGAACGCTGTAAATGTGTGCGGGAATTTCCCACATTATGCTACATTTGCGGGAAATTGATGAAATTATGCACAATACCCGCGCAGCGCAGAATTTTAGGCCCGGTGAATTACACACACACGCGTGCACACACACACACAAAATCCCTTTCAGACTATGCACCTGCGGAGCTCCGGGGGTGTCCAGCACCAGGTCCGGGAGCTCTTGGAGCAGTCTGTGGAAGGAGCTCTCCACGTCAGCGCGGGTCAGGATGGGCCCGCACAGGTCGGCCAGCAGCCTGGAGGTCAGCTCCCGCTGGCTGGCCTTGGCCTCCAGGGCCAGAGACACGGCCAGTGAGGGCACCCCGATCCGCATGGGGCCCAGGTTCAGCTCCGCCAGCAGCTCCTGGAGGTGGAAGAAGGTTAATCTTCATGCATGCAGTCCTAAGCTCATTACACACACCAAGAGCGATGCGATTAAACAGCACGAAATTGCGAGGCGAATTTTGACCCGCCTGACAAAATCGACCGTGGTCCGAAAAAAGTAAAGGCCGTAATATCGCTGAGTGAAACGTCACCATCGATATGCATGGTTGCATTGACCGGATATAGGTTTGAAAAATATTACTGACGTGCAAATTAATAGCACGGAAAGAAATGCCCCCCATTGTGTAAGGACCTTTATCTTTTGATTCATGTTATTTTTACAGTAGGGCTGAAAGATATTGACCCCAAAATATCTAACTGCAATTATTTCACCAAATATTGCAATGTATTGTAAACTGCAATTCATATCATAATTTTTTCTTGTCATACATTTTTTAGAACTTTAAAATGTTTAAGGAAAAGTGATTTTGTAAACACAAAAATAGATGTCAGTGTGCAGGACTTACTGAGTTTGACGAGTTTAGAAATAAATAAACAAATAAATCTGATTAATTGTTCAGCACTATTTCACAGCACTTTATGAAAAATGTGTTTGGCATGAAAGGTGCTCTACAAATATGGTTATTCTGTGTCGATTAGAATTTCAGTGAGAGATGAGGGCGAGTCTGTTGACAGGCTGTTTCCTGCAGGATCTCAAGCACTTACCGCTACTTCGGTTGTGTCGCCGTGTTCAAAATACTCTTGCACTATGGGGGTAACAGTCTTCTCAAAGTCACTCTCGTCCAGCGGAGGGACCACCGTCTCATACACACAGTTCTCCTGTCAAACACAACACAGGGTCAGTCTTCTCAAAGTCCCTCTCATCCAGCAGCGGAGGGACCACCATCGACTCGGTGGAGCGGGCGGATTTGAAGGGCTGGACCCAGGAAAAACACAAGGGGCAAACTACCCTTCAAAACGCTTTCCGATATACAGTATTTTGAATTCTGTCACACCTCATGATGCATTGCAATCTTGATCCACTTTATCTGTGAGTGATTAATTCTGAAATTAACACCCAGTATTTGATTCTACACGCAAAACGTGTGGGGCGACATATAGGGACGAATTATGGTTTACCAACCTTTGGCAAGTGAGCCAAACGGTAATTTGTGACATTGGTTGATACTGTATATTATGCAGATGGAGTTTGGAAACAGCACAGTTTGTACCTGAGCTCCATCATAGTTGGGGTCTTTCACATCCACCTCCTGCGGCTCATACACTTCACCGGACCGGCCCCACACACCTTTGCCTCCGGCCCCACCTGCAGACAAAGGTCATGCCGTATATTTAGATAATTTTACAATATCAGAACCGTTCATGTTAAGACAATGAGGCAAAAAACAAATGCATCAAAAGATTCAGTGGCCCACATATATCCTGGTGAACTGAAACATGAGTTGTTTTAGAAAGGAACAGCTGAGACACACTGTTACTGTTGAACAAGAGCTCAGTGGAAGCCCAGTCAGCACCCTGAAATATAACCCCTGAAAAACACCTTCAAAAGCCTTTTCACAGCAGACAGGGGGAGGCGGGGCCAGAGAGCATGATGTCACACATCCAAATATCACAGAGACATGGAAACAGAAAGACGGTGCTGCTGACTTTCAGCACTGGAACATCTCAAATATAAAACTGGATTGATTGATGTCACGATACTAGAATTACTACTTCGATACCGATACCCAGGAAAATATTGATACTCAATACCATTTTCGATACCACGCGGGGGGATGACAACGACACATCAAGAGGCATGAAAAATAAACAAAGACAGATGGACGGACAGACGCACGCTTCTCCATAATCTAGGCCTGATAAAACGCATTAAAAACTTTGACCTGACACAGCAGATTACACCTGATCTAGTCATCAGCCTATCATAACACAGCAGATTACCCCTGCTCTAGTCATCAGCCTATCATAACACAGCAGATTACCCCTGCTCTAGTCATCAGCCTATCAGAATATTTTGAAGTTGTTGAAGCAAACGATACCCACCAATGACAGGGAGGGAGAAATGGTATGTTTGATTTTTCATTAAGAGAAAGCACTGCTGATATTGATACAGTTGCAAATTAGTATTGTATCCGTTTCATTTTTTTAGTATTGATACTTATCAATACCTGTTGCAAATGAGTATTGTATCCGTTTCCAAATTTTTGTATCAACTTTTATCGATACTTTTGACAACCCTACTGCACACTCATTGTATTTGTGATACCTGCCCAGTGCATCAATCAACCAAGTTGTATTTGTCACATGTAATCGTAAAGGTGCAATCATAGTGAAATGTAATCCTGTCAGTTCCTTCAAAAAGTAATAGTTGGTAATAATTAATAAATTAGTAATAATATGTGTATGATTGGAGGGGGGGCCATCAGTGTCCTCATTTAGGCTCCTATTGGCCTGACGGTAGAAGCTCTTCCTGAGCCACTCAGTGCTGGCCTGGTGTATCCGGTACCTTCTTCCCGACCGCAGCAGGGAGAAAAGGCCATTATCCGGGTGTTTGGGATCCTTGATGATTTTCCTCCTAAGCCTTATTCTTACAGCACCTGGTGTAAATATCTTTTGGGCAGGGCAGAGCACCGCCTGCTGTGTGTTCACCAAACGAACCACTCTTTGCAGGGCCTTGTGGTAGGTAGGTAGGGGATAAGTGTCTTGCTCCAATCAAAATGGCGTCGAGGATCAAACCTGTGACCTTATAGTTACAGGACGGTCTCTGTCTGTAACCACAAAGCTACAAAACCACCCTCTATCTGACTATATGATGATCTGAGAGAGGAAAAACTCTGGGCTCGTGAGCAAACGTAAATAAATGAATATTGGTCAAATATTAATATTACCAATATTATATGATTTTAATATACATATCTGTGTGCAACCTGTATCACTTCCCAAGCTACAGTGTTTGTGAACAACACTCTGGTGATATATAATCCATAGATTTGGAAGGGACGACGGGTTCACGAGGGTTAACTTAACACACAAACAAACATATGTTGGGTCTCAGCCAGGTCAGCAGCAACAGATTGCAGACAATGTAAGAAGGCCCAAACCAAAGCAGCTTGTATGATCAGTACTAAACCCTCCTTAAATCCCACCCAATATGTGTGACACATTACATCCTGCTATATTTAGCTCGGCCCACATAGGCTGTGCTGTGTGTGCAGACCCATCCCACTTCAGCGTGTGAACATCGTGTACCGCGAGCAAACACTGTGTGCTCCAAGCTTGCCCTCGCTGCGAGATTCCACACGTCCGCTCGCCCGCTAACGTTTCAAAACTGCAGCGCAGCAGGGTGAACTTTTTAACGTGGGAACATGATGACGCTCAAACTGCCAGTTCTGTTGCATAACCCGAAAAATTGGCGCACGGAGAAACTGCTCTAGTTCCAGGGCCCACCGCCCCAAAGGAGAAGCAAAGTGACTGGACTGTACTGCTGACTCTGCTGCTGTGCGGGGGCGCGTGTGTGTGCGCGGGCACCACACACACTGACATCACCGAATGAGCGACCACACAAGAGTGACAGCTGCTGGCCCTTTGGAAGATGATTGACGTCGTGCACCACCTTCTGTTCTCCTAAGTTTGCAATGCATTCGTGTTAAAGAGGTTGTTGGGGGAGGAGAAGATGTGTCAGAGGTGCACGGTCATCGTATCTTTGCATTCATATGCAAATTGCAAAAGCAGTCACAGACTTTCTAGTAAACCATTGGGCTATGCCATGGCTCAGCTGATTCCCTTAATGCCGTTATCACAATAATAATACACTTGACTTAGCCACAGCTATCACTGTGCCCTTCAATAAGCATTGCACTTCAGCTATGCAAAGGGAACAGATTACAAGTCCAATTCAAATAAACACAAAAGGACAAATCCTACATAGACCTTAAGGGTCACCAAACACCATTTCCTCTCAAATAAAAGCCAGGGTTCCATGCAGGCACCCACACAGAAGTTTAACTTTGTGAGAAGTAAGTTCTAGTGCAGTCACACACCTAACCAAGATTAGTATTTGGCCTCTAGTGGAAAATTCCATGAAAGCCCGACCAAGCAGATGCCAAGGAAAGAGAAGAGTGTGTTTAAGTGGGCGTGAGCTGCTCAAGATCACTTTACCATTTGTTTACATGCTAGTAATTGGTTTTACTGCTGCTAAACAGCAAGTCACCAGCAGGTGATGACAACAGTCGGTCAGACCATGTGGTTCACACCCCAAACCAGCTGCTATTGACTTATCTTTCACTAGCCCATGATAGCGATCATTAAGAGGTTTTCCTTTGAAAAATACTAGAGTTCAACACTTTAGGCAGCAAGACAAAGTACAGTACAAAATCAGTGTTGGCCAATGCCATACGAGTCCAACACATAACACAACATCACAATGACCTTCATCAAAACGAAAATTATTTATTTGCTTATTTAAATATTCAGTCGTAATACCTTTCTTTGGCAGGCCCCTGCCCTTGCCTAGCCGGGACTTCCTGTCCAGCAGTTTGCTCTTGGGACTGGTGGGTGCCGCCTGCGTTCCCCTGACAGAGTCCCCGTTGTCGCTGAGGGAGTCTCCCCGGCCCGAGTCCCTGGACGAGTTCTTCCTCAGCCTCCGCTTGGCCTTGGCCTTCAGACGCGCCTCGTGGATGCTGCTGGTGGACGAGGGCAGCCAGTTGCCGTTGATCTCGTTGTTGATGTTCTTGGTGGCGGTCACCGCTCTGTTGTCTTCATCGCCAGATGCAAAGGAGTCACTCAGGTCCTCGGGCTCTATTGGATTTAGAAGATTGGGGTGGGGTGGGGGGGGGGGTGAATTGGTGTTTGAGTAAATAAAGACTGAGCAAGTAACTTCTGACTCCTTGTGTGGTTGTGATCAATGATCAATATGTCCCACAACAGAGGGACTTAATGGCACCATTTGAATTTGTATTGTCATTTTGCATTGCTGATTGGATATATTACATCTCCCACAAAATGTAGGGTAAACAGCAGAATCAAATCTGCTGGTGACTTCAATAGACATCAGGCACTGCAAGCAATCAACCACCATCATCACCATCATGACACAGCCCCAGACAGACAGACAGACAGACAGACAGACAGACAGACAGACAGTGCCCCGGATCAGAGACAGCTGATGAGGCTTTTAAATCCAGACGACTGGTTCTCACACTTACCAACGGGGTTTGCGTTCAGCCAGGCCACGCAGTCAGTTGCCATGTTTTCCAATTGAAAATGTAATTTGTAGCGGAAGTCAAAGAATATCAGTTTGATATACCTGAAACAGTGCGAGAGAAACACAGATTTAGTATGCAGACATACGTTAACGGCATGCCCAGACACGCAGTAATGCAACAACAGCCGCACCCCTCCCCCCTCATTCATTCATAGTCACTCTGTTGATAAACAATAGCTAACGTTAGCTTAAAATGTTCGCTGCACTGTCAACGGAAAGAGCTGCGTCAAAAGGCGAGCCTCTCTGTCTGCAGCATATCTAACCTAACTGCAACGACAAAACAAACGCTAGCGTTACTCAACACACCACTCAGAAATGTCCGTTTACACATAACATTAATTTGGCCGTTGACTCGACATTTCCCTGTGGTAAACGTTCGCAAACTAAACAACGTCAGAGAAAACCAACAAAAACAAACAGCTCGTGCTTTGGCTACATCGTTCGCTGTGTTGTGTTCACCTTAAAATAGATAACAGTGTCAGATTGAAAACTAAACCAATTTCTCCGTCTTTCAAATAGCTCAAAAATAAAATCACTGACCGTCTGTGTCCAAGCTCCAAAACCCTGATACGAAACGAACGCTGCTGTTTTTGTTTGATCTACCCAGCAACGTTTGGCACGTAGTGCTGTGTTTTCCTTATCTGATTGGCTGGAGGGACGTAGGGTTTAAAGCAAAGGACCAATGAAAATGCAGAATGGCTCTTTTTTCTTCTAGCATTTTCTGCACGGCCTGTCTTGCTAATAAAATGCTGCCCCCTTTGTTTGGGGTTGCAGAACAGCACTTTTCGATTATGTAATGTTTCTGTTTGTTACTGCGGTATGACAACGTTTGAAGATGATATTATGATAATGCTAATGATGATGATCATAATAATAATAATGGTGGTGATGATGATGATATTTATTGACTCTGCCTGGATGAACAAAATTTGTTATTCCATCCAAGTAGGCTAGGCCAACCTAAAAGAACAGTTTGTACAGGACATTATGTTCTGTAAACCCAGTGTGACCAAATTCACACAACTTTATGTATAATGTAACTCTTTACAACCCTCTTCATACATTAGTAGCTATATTCCACAGCATTGTTACCTTTTGCATCTGAATTTAGATAGAGGATACAGAATATTGAGCAGTTCATTACTCTGCATATTAAAGCCATATTAACAGTATAATGCATGGTTGTGGAAAAGTTGTATTGATAACAATAATAACAAAGATATACTGACTTTTGACTATCTTAGCGTCGTGTCCAAACAAGTTCAAACTGAGCACACATCTGCTTGGACCTAGAAGTTTTTAATAGATGTATGTGTTTTGCCTCAACACTTGGGGGAGCTCTTTTCCAACAGTCCTGTCCAAAGTCCTCCCATAAACTCTCTGTACTGTACATCATGTACTGTAAAATCGTGCAAATCCTTACAGTACATAATGACGTGAGGATTTTCATAATTGTATTACCATCACACCTCATTGTGCTTTAAACTTAAAGAATGTTTTATATTATGTCTAAATGCATTAACTTGTTATAGCTTGTGTGAAGAATCTAGGCTACAGTGTAGATTCTTCACACAAGAATTTCACTAGTGAATTTGCTAGTGAAATTGTACTTACCATATTATTTTATATACATTTCTAATCATATTAAACATGTTCACTATATTGCACTGCTCAAGTTAAAAAGTAATTGGGTATGTCTTTCCCCAAAATACTCATACTAGCTAGCACAAGTAGGCATACTGTATGTACAAAACAAAACAAAAACAATAATTCCTCAGATATATTTAACACACTTTGCATGCTTCAGCATTTTTTATTTTCATATTAGCCCATAGCCCATAGGCATTTTTAATGAAGAGGAACAACTCATTTCAAACGTTTATTCAAGTTAGTTTTGCATCAGAAAACATCATTTATGAAAAGTTCATCAAAGAAAAAGAACACTCTCTTTGATGTCGGAGGATCGGTATTCACAGTGTACAAAACAGAGGATGGCCTGAAAATCCTGCTGAAACAACCTCTGTTGGCTGTCTCATCAGTCATCTGTCTCACATGGTCCAGTTTAAGGTTCTCGACACTCAACACATTCAATATAATGTCAGACTCAAACATGATTGGGACTGTCTTTGAATTGAATCCAACAGAAAAGCTAAAAGAGAACAAACATCTTTTTGCATAGTTGCTCTATATCATTTATCCAATGATCTCCATTTTGGACTGAGTTATTTCAGTGTACAAACAGGCACAAGAGGAAAGGGCAAAAAAAAAAATGCGAATGCCTCCAAAACCACCAGTTATAAATAAAAAAGGATCTGTCTTATACATTCAAATCTGTTCAACAAATGCAACAAACCTGAGAATTTGCCTCAGTTTCTTGTTAACTGAGTTAAATCATTCTTTGGCACATATTTTCAAGTCATTTTTGCATCTAAAAATATATCGTTATATTACCGTACTAGTCTAATCCAAACTATTAAATTTAGGTTTTCTCATGGGAAAAATAGATAAAAAAAACAGCAAATGGACTCAGATGAGCCAATACTGTATCATACGTTTTGTTTGATCAGTCATCAAATATGACAAATACATTTCCACTGTATAAGATCAAGAAATTTGTTATATCCAACACAAGTCTTTGGTGGAAAAAACGTTGATGCTGCACAATATATCAGATTAAATAAATTGTAGGAAAATTGCTTAATACAAAGAAGAAGAAGAAGAAGAAGAAGAAGAAGCTCTCAAACACTAAAGCCTCACTATACATTACACTTCTATTATGTACAAAGTAGGGCATCAGTAGCTGGGACTGTCAGCAACAATCTAGACATCCATCCAAGCATTTCCATCCAAAATCGAATACTTATCGAAACCAGTGCAATTTACCAAATATTATAGCTTTAGTATGCCATATTAGCCACATGTGCTGGCTAATATGACACTGTCCATGGCTGTCCATAGCTTGCCACCAACAACACACACATTCTGCTGTTCACTGTACAGGAGGTCAGAGGTCAAGCTGTAGTCAATCTGAAGAGGAGGGTTCAGTGAGCATGCCGAGTAGACTCTCCTCTGCCAGCTCAGACAGGTATTTCTGCAGAGATGGAAGAACAGAGAAAATATTCATTTCCCCAAATAATTTATATGAAATCTTAAATTGTGGCTGATCTGAGTGCACAGATGTCTACTACTACTAACTCAAGGTAAAAAAAAGAAAAAAAAAAAAAAAAAAGTTTTCTCCACATTAGAATAAAATCACCCCCAGGTGTTGAAGTAAGCGGTGCAGGTTGCGCAGGTTGGCCCCTTCTCCCCTGCCCCCTCTCCATATGCATAGGCTACTTCTGAATGGTCTATCGGACCAGTGGTGCCCAAGCAGTAGATTGGGATCTACTGGAGGATCTCAGGATGCTTACTGGTAGATCCCAAAATCATTTTTGGACGAGTGTAATTTTGTATCGTCAGTGTCTCGCATTCAACTAGTCAGTCTGCATGTTTATTTTGTTGCTACATCTATATATGATACAATTGAGTATGTGGACTTTGTCTGTTTGTTTGTGTCAAGTTCTGTGTTCGGCCACAGCTATGCCGTTTTACATGCGATCGGGCTGAAACCGGCTTCAGGGTGTGTAAAGGGCCCCCGTACGGGTGACCTGACGGAGCCAGATTTTTTAATTAGGCTAATTAGCTAATGATGTGTTGTCATCAGTGATGATGTCATCGGTGATGATGTAAAAAATTATGTCATAAGGGCGCGCGCACACACACACACACACACACACACACACACACACACACACAAGGAGGCATTGTGAGACTGATCAGTGACGTCACACACACACACACACACAAGGAGGCATTGTGACAAGACTGATCAGTGATGTCATAGGGGGGCACACACACACACACACACACACACACACACAAGTAGGTATTTGTGACATCACTGATGCAATAACACTTAGTGAGCAACACACACACACACACACACACACACACACACACCTGCGCGCGCCTATAGGGCAGGCGAGGCCGAGCCTAGGCCATCGAGCGCGCCTAGCGTGCAAGATGCCTAGTAGGCAAAATGCTGGCAGAAACCACCTGATGTCCTTGGCGGAGATAGTTGCTTTTAACTACGTGTTCGCGTGCGCATAATTCCTGCAGGCCCTGACATACTTTTCCTGTGTGCGTTTGGAGCATATGCATAGCAATTTGGATCGGACGTGCACGACCGATGCCCCAAGGATGCCTCAGGATACGCATAGCAAACAGCACTCCGGCCAACCTTTCAGCAGATGGCTCAGTGTAATTGCATGGCACATGTAGATCTTGTGCTGTTGAAAAATGTAAAGTAAATCTAAAGTAGATCTTTAGTGTAAAAAAGGTGGGCACCCCTGGTCTATCCTCTCATCATGCTACCAGTACCAACAGACTTTGCGCTACAAACGGACACCTTGTTTCCCTAGCCCCGCCCCTTTCTTGACTACTTACAACCTTTCTTCGTTCCTATCCCTAGCTACAGCCCCTTTTCCCTAGACCCGCCCCCTTCCTTGCGGCGGCACCACTTACACCCTTGACTATCATTGGTGGTTAGCCTTCAAGAAACCAAATCAAATCAGAGCAGGTCAGATCAGATCAAATAAATCCTTAAAGTGAAACTTTATACATAAATAATTCAACTTAAATCCTAAATCCAATTAGAAAAACTAAACAGAAATTTTAATTTTAATTGATTTTGTGATCAGAATAAAGGAAAAACAACTATTACAACCAGGGCACACACACTGACACACACACAGAGCTTTGATAGACAGCACAACTGTTTTTAAAACTTTTTTTTTCCGTGAATGTAATCCATCAAATGTTGGGGAATGTCTGCTCCTCCGGCTCGGCTTAGCCGTGCAGAGGAAACACTAGAGGGCTCACTGCTGAATGGCCACTAATGAGAAACTTAATACAGTTGCAAGTTTGCATGCGTGCGTGTGTGCGTCTCTGTGCGTGTGTGTGTGTGTGTGTGTGCGCGCGCGCGCGCGCACACACACACACACACACACACACACACACACACACACACACACACACACACTCACTCACTCACTCACTCACTCACTCACTCACTCACTCACTCACAGAGACTTATATCTGCATCAGCAAGGTCTAGCATGCTGATATTAGATTTTTCTTATTCTGGGATTCATAATTCAGGAGTGGGAGATTGAATAAATGTGGACATTCACTTTACTTCAGATTATCATCGTCATCCTCCCCCTCTTCAATATTATCACCATCCTCATCATCACCTGTAGGACCAGTATCTTCACCATGCTATATGTATACACTACAGTAGGACCAGTATCTTCACATGTTATATGTATACAGTATATCTACTTGTAGTGGACCAGTATCTTCACCATGCTATATGTATATATTATATCTGCCTGTAGGTTCCTGTAGTGGACCAGTATCTTCACCATGCTATATGTATACAGTATATCTGCCTGTAGGTTCCTGTAGTGGACCAGTATCTTCACCATGCTATATGTATACAGTATATCTGCCTGTAGGTTCCTGTAGTGGACCAGTATCTTCACCATGCTATATGTATACAGTATATCTGCCTGTAGGTTCCTGTAGTGGACCAGTATCTTCACCATGCTATATGTATACAGTATATCTACCTGTAGGTTCCTGTAGTGGACCAGTATCTTCACCATGCTATATGTATACAGTACTGTCTACCTGTAGGTTCCTGTAGTGGACCAGTATCTTCACCATGCTATATGTATACAGTATATCTACCTGTAGGTTCCTGTAGTGGACCAGTATCTTCACCATGCTATATGTATACAGTACTGTCTACCTGTAGGTTCCTGTAGTGGACCAGTATCTTCACCATGCTATATGTATACAGTACTGTCTACCTGTAGGTTCCTGTAGTGGACCAGTATCTTCACCATGCTATATGTATATATTATATCTGCCTGTAGGTTCCTGTAGTGGACCAGTATCTTCACCATGCTATATGTATATATTATATCTGCCTGTAGGTTCCTGTAGTGGACCAGTATCTTCACCATGCTATATGTATACAGTATATCTACTGTACCTGTAGGTTCCTATAGTGGACCAGTATCTTCACCATGCTATATGTATACAGTATATCTACCTGTAGGTTCCTGTAGTGGACCAGTATCTTCACCATGCTATATGTATACAGTATATCTACCTGTAGGTTCCTGTAGTGGACCAGTATCTTCACCATGCTATATGTATACAGTATATCTACCTGTAGGTTCCTGTAGTGGACCAGTATCTTCACCATGCTATATGTATACAGTACTGTCTACCTGTAGGTTCCTGTAGTGGACCAGTATCTTCACCATGCTATATGTATATATTATATCTGCCTGTAGGTTCCTGTAGTGGACCAGTATCTTCACCATGCTATATGTATACAGTACTGTCTACCTGTAGGTTCCTGTAGTGGACCAGTATCTTCACCATGCTATATGTATACAGTATATCTACCTGTAGGTTCCTGTAGTGGACCAGTATCTTCACCATGTTATATGTATACAGTATATCTGCCTGTAGGTTCCTGTAGTGGACCAGTATCTTCACCATGCTATATGTATACAGTACTGTCTACCTGTAGGTTCCTGTAGTGGACCAGTATCTTCAGCATGCTATATGTATACAGTATATCTACCTGTAGGTTCCTGTAGTGGACCAGTATCTTCACCATGCTATATGTATACAGTATATCTACCTGTAGGTTCCTGTAGTGGACGATGCTGCGGCAGTGTGTGGTCTTTGCAGTCTCCTCACTGGTGTAGAAGAGTCCACACAGCTTACAGAAGAAGCCGGCCCTCGGCACAATGAACTCCACTCCTATTGGACAGAAAACACAACCATTAGGGGGAAAAGACCACTCCAGAAATCAGCAAACGATGAAAGCTGTTTGTAAACATGAGGAGTATTTGCAGTTGTATCAGATTCATCAATTAGAACTCAAATATCGCAGTCCAGTTGATTTAATGCCACACTTGTATGGAGTTACTTTTGTATTTTTATTTTGAAATTGAAAATAGACACAAAGTAAAGTTTTGGATATTGGCCAATGGTCATTCACTAACAATGTCCTTTTCATCCATTGAAACAATAATTTCCCAGATTAATATACACATATTTTTTCATTATTCATTCAAATCTGATTCATTCAGCCATCTTTTTTTATTCACCCACATTATTCAACACAGAGAGACTACAGCACACTGTATCACCTGCTGGTGAAATGCAATAGCTACATCCAGTAGAAGAACAATTGAGATATAATTTCTGTGACATTTGTTTGTCCGTTTGTTTATCAGCAGGATTACGGAAAAAACTACTGTCCCCACTTTGATGAAACTTTGTGGAAGGGTGTAGCATGTGCCAGGGAAGAACCCATTACATTTTGGATCAGATCCGGATCCGACTCACGAACAAGCGTCACAAACAAACAATTGGCCTTGGCAGAGGTCTGTGCTCTGGTCTCCAAGTGCCCTACAAGTTCTATAATGCAATAGTAAGGCAAATCATGCAATCACCATGGGTTCTTTGATTTTTTTTTAACAAAAGTTAAGTTAAAGATGCAGCGGCAGTGCAATAATTTCAACTCATTTAGGAAAGGTTTTTGATTTCTAACAAAACTAGAAGGGCACTCGCCACTCGGAGAGTGCAGAGCTCGACCTGCGAGGCCAATAGTCCAGATCCCAGATCCAGATCCAATAGTCCAGTCCTATGATATGCAAATTCTGTGAGTCGGATCGGATCTGCTCCCAAAGTTAATGCGCTCTTCCTTGGCCCATGCTACACCCTTTCATGAAGTTTCATGAAAATCCACGCAGTAGTTTGTTCCATAATCCTGCTACAGTAACAAACACACTGAAAACATAACCTCTTTGGCAGAGGCAATGTTTTTCAGTTTTTGATAGTTAGATGGTACAAAGCTTGCAGGACTGACTGAGAGCCAAATCTACTGTGGCTCCACTGCAGGCAAATATTTCTATTTTTGCCATTGGCTATTGTCTGACCGACTATGAGAAACCTGATATGCCCACTGTCGACCAGTCCGAGCATTCATTCAAACCTGGGTGTAGTTGACATCTACACGAGGAAGTAGACAGGATATCTAAATCTATTTGACTCTGTTCTATTCCCCCAGTTCTCCTCCCCCCTGACACACTAGGACACACCCGTAATCCGGCTTCCCAACCGCAGACACAGCCAATTGTGCCTAAACTGGAGGTAAGATTATCATGTTTTGGTGAGGGGTTCCTACGTATATGAAGGAAACCCACAGGGGGCACAGGGAGAACATGCAAACTCCACACAGAAAGGCCCTTTTGACGACCCCACCCGGGCGGTGGTCACTCGAGGACATGCGGATGGTCACGCACTCCTTCAGCGCTCACAGCGTCCCAGGTGGGAATCGAACCCAGGACCTTCTAGCTGTGAGGGGACAGCGTGCCCCCCCCCCCCACCCAGCCTTTAAAATAACTTTGATTTACAGTATATTGGTCAAATAAGTCAGACAGATACTGAATGACGGCAGGTTTATATTCTGAAGCTGAAATGAAAGACAACATCAACAACTAGAAACTCATCAATATTGAATCTGCCTCATGCACGTACGCACGCACGCACGCACGCACGCACACACACACACACACACACACACACACACACACACACACACACACGTGGTCTCTCTCTCTCTCTCTCTCTCTCTCTCTCTAAGGGCATCAGACAACAGAAATAGCAGCTCAGCTCATGACAGCATACAGGGCTCTCTGAGTGTGTGTGTGTGTGTGTGTGTGTGTGTGTGTGTGTGTGTGTGTGTGTGTGTGTGTGCTCTGTGCTCCATTGTTTCTGCAGCTCCCACTCTGAACTCTTGTCCAGCGGGGCTGAGGCCGGCCATGTGCTCGGCTGTGTCATTCCACCCTAATGGTAATATAAATACACTCCTCTCTGGGGTGCAATTTTCACAACCTGCTCACTGAAATAGGCCAGCAAGTGGCCAGGCATCTGATACTAACACTCATCCCTCTCCATTCCACTCAATTAGAGTGTTAATGCAACAGGTTGTCTGTGCAGTTATCAACGATGTACGATAACACTTTATCTTTAAGACCGAGGACATTGGGCTCATGACTAAGCACACCTCCATCAGTCTGGCAATGGTTAAAGTCCAGCTCGAGGATGAGAAACACCAGTTTGATTTAGTTTTTTATGGACTAGGTTTAATGCATGACAGAGAAACTTGATATAATTGTACTATTGCTGATGTTGAACTTGCTATTGAAATTTTAAATCACGACAGCCCTATTCTGTGATTAAATGATTACATTATCACATCCTCACAATATGACTGTTTAACAATATGTGTTTTTAGACAGAAAAAAATAAACTAAAACTAAAATGTGTTGTGCTTACCCAAAGGGATGCTGTGCTCACTGACGGCCTTGTCTTGCTTTCTAGTCGGCGAGGGAGCCTCAATCTCTGTGAAATGAACACAAGCTACAAGAATGTTATGACATACTTACTGTATGGTATAATGATATTGATATAAAAAAAGATCTGGATCTCCAACACTGTTTTCATGCAAATATCTGATATCTATTTCCTCAAACTACCTTTTTTAAGAGTCTCATCCTTCGGCTGCGCCACTTTACTGTTTGTCTCTGCCACCTGTACTACTTCCTGGGTCTTGCTGCCCTCAGATACACTGACGTGGTTTTCCAGCGGCCCTTGCGATGGCTCACTATTTGGCACTTTGTCCTCCGAACACGTCTCCTCCAGCGCAGCCTTGAACTGCTCACAGGGGAAGGCACCGATGTCGGTGCTCGGTAGCTCGGGAGTGGCTGGGTTGAGCGTCTGCTCTTTGGGACTGGTTCCAATGAAAACATCCTCTGCTTTCTCCGTTACAGCTGCTTCCTCATTCTCCTTGGTCTTTTCCTGGTTGTCCATCTCGGTAGGCGTCTCCTGCATCTCAGAGCAGGAGGAGGCGGGTGGTGGTGGTGGTGGTGGTGGTGGGGGTGGAGGAGGGAGTACGAGCTCCTCCACCACTTCTTCCTCCTTGGAGGCTTTGGGGCAGGGAGTGAACTCCACCAGCTCGGGAAGGTCCGGCTCGATGATCGAGTCGTCCTCCCCTCCCACTTCGTCCACAGTGACCAGTTCCTCCATGTTCTTGGGGTACCAGCACTCGCCCTCGGTATCCTCTCCGCTGTCCGAGTCCTCTGCCTGGGGGAACAGATATGAACGGATCAAGAGAAGAGCTGTCAACCCGCCCTCGCCTTGCAACTCCTCCACACATTTGGGGCAGACCCGTAGCTACCATTGAGGACACCAAGGTCATGACCTCGGTATTTTCCACAAAAAAATAAAAAAATAAATAAACGTTGTTGTTGTTTTTTAGAAAAATAGCCCCGGTCCCCAGATCTATTCATCTGTCATTGATGTTTTAATGCAACAGTTGATCGGAAATGCAACAATTTGCTTCCTCTCTGTGTGCTATAGACGGAAGAGAGATAACTCACAACATTCAGATTTTGCATTGAGGCTAGATTGGGGCTAGACTTTGGGGACAGTTCTATTGAAGTGAATAGGTAAGTAACTCCCCTGTGTGTGATGTTTGTGTAGATGGGCCATTGTATTTAATTGAGCAGTATTCTGCCATGTGACCTGTATGCAGGGGATATATATATCCCCTGCATATATATGTATATGGGGAGACATTTATTTTTTGTATCATTTTAAAGCAACAGCACAGTAAATAGGATATTAATCTAACATGATGTCTGTAGTTCTTTATAGATCTAGCCTCTTCAAAAAAATTTACTAATTTTGGATTTCTTTCTTTCTTTATATTTATATTTTTTATGAACCCCCACCCCCCGTTTCCTCCACAAATCCCTGCTACTGTTCAGGTCGTTGCACCACCCCCTCTGCTGATCTGGAGAGAATTGTTCTTTTCAGCTGAGAGCGAGGAGTTTCACCGGCAGGACGTAGCACGTGGGAGGATCACACCATTCCCCCCAGTTCCCCTCCCCCCAAACAGGCAGAGGAGGCACTAGTGCAGAGACCAGGATGCATACCCTTAATCCGGCTTCCCACCGCACAGACACGACCAATTGTGCCTGTATGGACGCCCGACCAAGCCGGATGTAACACGGGGGACTCGAACCTGCGGCCCTCGTGTTGGTAGGTAGGGAATCTACTGCTGCACTACCCAGACGCCACCCAGGTCCAACATGAGACATAAATGTGTGCAAAGTGCCTACTTACACTGTCTTTCTCTTTCTCACATTCAGTAGCCTCTGTTGGTTTGTTGCTCCGCTGAGGTGAAACTGATTTGTCTTTTGACTGGCGATCCTGGCAAAAATAAATAACATCGTTGTTGCTACAACCCAAGGATATAACATAAATAGGTATCTCAATTGGCTGGGACGATACATCTAAAATTCAAATACATCGCAATACAAACATGATATTACAAACATGATATTACCTACATTTTATTCTGCTGTAGTAATCACAAATGAGACACTTTCACAACCTCTCCATGCAGATTGTATTATTTGCACTTTGTCATGACATGTTTAAATTGTTGTGTACATTCTAGTGAGCCAATGCCACGGCCAGAAAGATTTGTCTCTAACAAATAAAGATAATTCTGCAGTCAGACTTTGTGGTTATTTAACTTTTTTTTTGTATCAAATCGTGAAGCCTATAGCACACATCCAATCGTATCATGAGATAAACACATCCTCCCATCCCTAATAGATATACTGTAGATCTGGCTCTCCAACAACACACACAACACAACACAACACAACACAACACAACACAACACACACAACACACACAACACAAACAACACAACACAACACAACACAACACAAACAACACAACACAACACAACACACACAACACACACAACACAAACAACACAACACAACACAACATAACACAACACAACACAAAACAACACAACACACACAACACACACAACACAACACAACACAAACAACACAAACAACACAACACAACACAACACAACACAACACAACACAAAACAACACAACACACACACACACACACACACACACACACACACACACACACACAACACAAACAACACAACACACACAACACAACACAACACAACACAACACAAACAACACAAACAACACAACACAACACAACACAACACAAACAACACAAACAACACAACACAACACAACACAACACAACACAAAACAACACAACACACACACACACACACACACACACACACACAACACAAACAACACAACACACACAACACAACACAACACAACACAAGACTCCACATTAAGAATCATAATATTAAGAGGGTGCAATGAAAACATTAATGATGTCCATTTACAGCGTTCCTGTACTCACATGATTCTCAGTGGGAGTTTCTCTCTCGTGTCTCTCATGATCTGGACGCCTCCTGCTGCTTTTCTTGCTCTTCCTGGCAGGGGAGCCCTGCCTCCTGTCTTCAGGCGTCCGAGGCAGCGGCTCCTCTGTCATCTCAGACTCGGGGTGCCTCGACCTGCCGTGGTAGTCGCCTCCGTCCCTCCTCTTCGACTTGGCATCGTGTCTTTGGTACGGAGCTCTGGGCTGCTTCTCTGACTTGTAAATCTGCTCCTTCATGTAGAAGTCGTCCTCCATGTTTCTGTAGGAGTTGAAGGGCAAACCTTGAGGGCTTCCTCGAGGGTACCAGTCTCTGTTGCCCCTCATCCCTTCTCCTCCTCCTCCTCCTCCTCCTCCTCCTCCTCCTCCTCCTCCTCCTCCTCCTCCTCCTCCCCCTCCTCCTCCTCCTCGTTCCTCTGCAGATCGGGGGCTGATGTGCTCCTGAGGTTTCTGGTAAGCCTTCCGGCGGTCGGCGGTGCGTCCGTTGGGCCGCTCGTCATCCGCACCGCCCCCGTTCCTCCACGGGTCATCCCTCATCACGCCATCGCGGGGTTCCCTTTCCTCCTCGCCCCGCCTCATGTGTGAGGACCAGTCCCAGGAGCCCCGGCGGGGACCCAGGCCGTTGCTGCCTCTCTCGGGGCCGCGGCATGGCGCCCCCTGGGGGCTGTGGGCTGAGCTGCAGGAGGTGAAGCTGGGGCTGTGGGAGCGAGGACTCAGAGAGCGGCTGATTGGACTGCGGGAGCGCGGCCGCTCTGGCATGTAGCTGGAAGGAGGCGATAGGTAGATTAGATGGATGAGTTTTCTACTCTTCTAACTTTGTACTTTACATTTTTCTTCTTGATATAAGAAAAACTACACTAGTTTAGCTCAAAGTATTGATTCATAACATTTTCATATAAATAAACTTGCATTATGTTATATTGCCGACTGATACAACTCAATTGCATGATTTCTTTTTTGCTTCTCCACTGACCAGACTCCAATTTCTATGATGTAGATTGCAGTTCAAGAAGCTGCATGTTCAAGAGGCTGAGATTGTAAACCATAAACATCTGAAATACATTTGATATGATTCCAAGTCGTTATCGTAAAAGAGAATATGTTCTCAATATTCTACCTCATAAAATAAAGGAAATTTATTAATTTTATATGATTGGACGGGGCAGAGGGGGGGATTATTCAAAAAGATGTGATGTATGACTGGTTCGCATCTTTTATGTACACCTACTGGTACGTCATGAAATAACAATTACAATGATGTGTTTTACATTGCCGCAAGCTGCATCAGCAGTTTGCTTGGAATCGGCAGAAGAAGAACTGGGTATGTCAGTGTGAGCAGCGATAGCCAGTAGCCACCACGGCCGAACAGAGAACTAAAGAGCGCCACCAACAGGAAGTCAAAGTTTCATCCATAGGAAATCCAAGGAAAAAGGTGTCTTACTGGTCGACCTCTTGCATCTCGTCCCTTTCCCTCTGAGAGTGGATGTCCTGGATGATTGAGTCAACATCTTTGCCTGGTTTCTTTATAGAAAGAAATCCAAATCCACTATTTCACTCACAATAATGAAGCCATATTACAACAAGACAAGCATTATAGATGGCTTTTAACCTACAGTTTCTCTTTGTCCCTCAATCTCACCTTGAGTTGCAGCTCCTTGTACCTCTTGGACATGCGTATGAGAAGTTTCTGCTCGTTGATCGTGGCTGGGGTGAGCTGGTAGTATTGAACCATGGCCTGAGCGGCCTCAACATACGCCATCTCCACAAAGGCCTGATGGGACAACAGCCAATTTAGACAACGCCCCCCCTTCTCCTCCTCCTGACAGTTTGATGGTCTTTCTTACAGGACGTCTGCACAAACATATCTGACGTAACAGATGTATTTTTAAATCATCATTACAAGGTATTGTATTTCATTGGCATAATAAATTGTCAGCATAGTTACAAGTTGAAACATTGTAACTAACACCATCACTGTAGTATCTTTAAATCTGATAGGGGTGAACATAATGTGTCAATTTGTTTTGATAAATGAAACTTAGAGCCGGAGTGAGACATCATGCTGCAATAAAACGGTTCATTAGTTATGACAAGATATGACATCATTGCATATTTGTGGTGGTGGTGGGGAAGCGGGGTTTGCACGTTGTCATAGAAATACACAATATGAGAGAATGAGATAATTCCACACTTTTGTTCTAAGCTCAAATATTCGTAAACCCTAACACTAACGCTACGGGACTTAGATCAAAACAAAGGCTACATTTTAACAATATTATGTAAGCTTTTCTAAATTTAGATCATCAGTATTGATTCATTTCAATAAACTGTGTCAGTTTTTACACGCCATCATAGGTATATAAACACCTCCGCTGATGCACAGAAGCCCTGACAAACTGCTGTACCTCCCCTTGATTACACATGCAAATACAGGTCAATTCCCATGTGCCAATATAAAGAGGATGTTGAACTTGTTACCATTAGAGAAACATATTCTGTTATCTCACTGTTGTGACTCTGACCTTTGACCCTTAATATTGGTGGCTTGTAATATAAGTTAAGCTATTCCGCTCATTCAAGGGTGTCAGTTAAGTACCAAAATGTAAATGATATATATGTGCAAGCACAGTTCCTCTCACCTAGGTGTTAAAAAAAACAACTCTCACAAGGTGTTTACTATACCTGATGGGTAGAGCGCATGAGGATGTAGTTGGTGACTTTGCCGAAGGGCAGTCCCAGGTTGATGACATCATTCTCTGTGCAGCTACCTTCTGGGAGGTTACAGATGTGGACGACGCGTCCTGTGATGGACTTCCTGGGTGGAAACGGCTGCAAATAAAGCATCAAAACAAAAGGTCTATGAGGATCTATGAATAGTGATACGAACACAACACAGACTATTAGCCAAAATTATACTGAGTGTCTGAAAACAATTCAATGGAAAACATTCACATTACGGCATTTCAAACCATACAGGAATCAAAATGATAAATGTTTTAATCGTCAAGGACTTGCATTGGTGATGTAAAGACTTGTTCACAAGTGAGTTTCACAACCCTGACACACACATGCTACTGTACAAGGACAACACGACCTGGGAATAGATAAAACAGGGTCAAGGGTAGTGCTTGAAACGAGTCTGTATAACATTCTGTCATTGTAACACTATCACATGCTGTGCTTTGTCATGCTATTGTTCACCTCTCTGCTGCTATTATTAGTGCCATGGTGAGCGTGCCACGGCGATAATGAGAGTTTTCTTGTTTGGATTTGGAGACCCGTCAGCTGACCGGCCCCAGACATCTCAGACGTTTAGTCACTAATCCCTCTGGATTGTCAAGTACAGCGCCCCCTGTTGATCAGCATCCCCACTGTCTTTGCCACAAGGAGAGTGGGCAGTTTGCTCCTTTAGTACAATAGATCTTTATTTAGACCGTGTGAGTGGGGGAAAAGTAACGTCATCTTTTAAATGACTTTGTCAAATACATTTGGTATTTGTTTTTGGCCATTTCATTGTCTTGCCTGTTTTATTACAAGGCAGTCTTTTTTCCTATAATGTTTTAACAAGTGCTATATAAATAAAGTTATTAGTCTCCCCCTCTATATCTCTCTCAGATTTCTTTCTTTTTGCTCCTCTTTCTCAACTGCCTCTCCCTCACTCTACTCTAATCTCTGGGGAGTTGTAGACTAGCACATGCTTCCTCTGATACATGTGCAGTCACCAGCCGCTTCTTTTCACCTGACAGCGAGGGGTTTCACCAGCAGGACGTAGCGCGTAGGAGGATCACAATATATTACCCCGAGTTCCCCTCCCCCCCGAACAGGTGCCCCGACGGACCGGGAGCGAGCAGGACACATACACCCACAGACAAGGGCAATAGACCCTTCTCACGGGGGCCATTTTGTGTCGAAAAGGCAGAATAAACACAGGTGCAAGCAAAACACTAATGCGGGTTTCAAACTTCCATGATTGGAATGTGGAAAGGTGAAAAGGTTCTATTGTGCCTGTATGGATGCAGCTCGAACCTGCGACCCTCGTGTTTGGTAGGCAGGGAACCTAACGCTGCACTCGTTTCTTCTGCACTATTTTTGCTTTTATCCAACCTCTTTCTTTCTCTCTGCCTCTTTTTGATCGCAACCAACTTCCACTCTATCGTTCTCTTCTCGTCTCATCTCTGTCCGTTTGTCTGTCTGTCTGTCTGTCTGTCTGTCTGTCTGTCTGTCTCTCTCTCTCTCTCTCTCCCCCTATACTCCCCCCCCCCCCCCCTTCCCCCCGGCCTCCACTGGCCTCGTGAACACAGTTGTTTAGTTGTTTAGTTGCCCCTGCTGTTCTGCCTCCCTCGGACATGTGTACAGCCACCTGTTGTCCAGCAGCTAACTCGGCCCTGTCTCTGCCCACAGCGGGGCAGCAGTGAGGGGATGATGCAGCCGTGATGAACGAGCAGCGAAGTGAGCGGATGAGAAAGGCATCAACACCCTGTGCCTTATCGCCCGTGGGCTGGGAACGCTGCGGCACTTCAGACATACTAATCACTTTGCAAATGGCGGGCAGCCTTAAGGAGAGAGAAGTGGGCTTGCGACTGGAATGTTGCTAGTTCACATCACCAGTGACACGCTAGGGGAAGGCTTGGCCTGGAAAGTGAATGAGTAACATGTGTGACTATTATGTGTCTAGCTCTATCAATGTGAAGCAGGGAGGTGTTAAAAATTAACATGCATGGCCAGTAAAAACAATCCTTTGATAAGTAAATAAAGGCATGAATAACTCAAGTCCCAACACTGTCTCTTATTTCAACCAGTGGAGCGTTAAGAGGACCAATATTGGCTCCAGTAAAACCAAATATAAATATGTATATTACTGCATTTGACCTCGGAGTAGTCGCTTATGCAATGAGGTGATTAAACAGAAAACACACATGTGAGTAGAGTCAAAGCCAAGCCAAAACCAAAGCAGTTCATCACTTCCTCAGCGATGTGACATGAGCTCGTGTAAAATAGACTATCTTTGTTTACTCTCTGCAGCTCGAATATTATGAAGGTTTATAAAGTCAAGTCAAGTCAAGTCAGGTTTATTTGTATAGCCCTAATTCACAAGCATGTCTCAAGAGGACTTCACAGAAAATATGTCTAGCTAATTCTAGCTGACACAACAGTAGCAATTACAGTAGTAATAATAATACATTGAACAATCATATGATAGAGAAATATAGAAAATATAGAAATATAGAATAGAATGGGCGCCATACTTTAGGGTAGATTGGGTGCCATGCTAAAGACACTTGACTCAGCTTTTCTTAAGCCGGCCTGATGTGGTGTGACGCGAAATGATGTGCACATCACGGAGAACGACGTTCTTAGCGATTAAACCCAGAGGGTGAATTCACCAAATCGAACTAAGTAGCCGGTGCACACATTGCAGATCTCACCGCTCATATAACATCTTTGTGAAATGTGGCAGCAGCTCTGTGGTTCGTTATATTGAGCAGTCTCCTTTCTGCAACCTTCGAGATGCAAGAGTGATCGTTCTATTAACAGCTCCGTGCCAATGGCGCTGCCACCCACCAGAATACATAAAGGGGTCAGTCTGGGTTTGCCTCAATAAACAGATCCAGGAATAGGCTGTTTATGTCCTTGGAATATTAGAGAGAACAAGAGCCTTGCTCATTGGTCCCCGCGCTCGCGCTGGTGTTTGACTTGTAAAGTGTCGGCGATGATTGAAAGGCATTACGGCCTGACCACAGCCTCAATATCGCTGTCGGGGGGGGGTTGGCTCAGGCTTTGAACAGTAGCCGTCTCTGTTGACCGCAGTGCCGGGAGTTGAGGTTGGCCCGGGCAGCAGAGGGTTGGGCCTGCACATCGGATTCTACTGACAGACGCTCGCTAAGTGTGTCAGCGACTCCTTCAAACGCTCTCACTTGCAATTGCGACTAACCCTAACCCAGTAATGTGTATTTTAATGGGAAAATACCAACCTAAGAGGCAATATCAAAAGGACTTCCCTTTCAATTTAACACCTGGGTTAAGCAGTCTTATAGTTTCTGAAGCCGAATACTTGTACTCTGATTTCTTATGCTGACAGCTGCTGGAGGTTCTGCAAAAGTAGGTCGAGTTACACACCATCGGATACGGCAGTGCAAAACGAATAATATTATACTATATGTTTGTTTTGTTTGTGCATTACTTTGGCAGGATGATGAGGGACGATTTTACAAGCAATTCAACACACAAGGTGTTAATGCTGGGGTGCTCATGCAAATTACTTCATCTTCCAAAAACACGAAAGTGCATTAAGTATAACTTGATCGCAGCAAAATCATCAGTAGGTAAAAACTCAACGGCATGCCAGGGTTTGAATAAAGCCACACCAATGAGAGTTAATTTAACACTTCATCAGTTCTATGAGTCAACACAACAACTCTACAATCAACACTTGTCAACTCCATATAATCATCACCGGAAAAAATTACTCAAACCCTGGGAAATTTGCTGTTTAAAATAAACCTTGTGTGATTAGTCTCTTTTCAGTTTGTTTTATTTTTAATGCAGGCTTCACCACACCGGCAAATTCTGCTTTTTCACTTATTGTTCTTGATTTGTGCCTCAAGAAAACAGATGCAAATACAGCAACTTCTCTCTTCCATGTGTGTCTTTACACGTCACACTCTCTCTACACCAACCCAAACCAACGACACGCATTCACACACTGATTTCATTCACTCACTGAAATCGTTTTTATAGTTTCTATAGCTTTATAATACATTAAACAATTGGTGTATGGGAGATTTAATCATCATGGGAGAAAAATTATTTCTTATTTTTTTCTTTTTTCTCCTTTGACAATCATCCCGCGACCCCCCAAAATAATCTCGCGACCCCCTGGGGGATCCCAACCCCCCCAGGTTGAAAACCACTGCTCTACACCACCAACTAGTCCAGAGGGGTAAGAGGTTTAGATGCTTCAATGTGTTCAGCAGCCAATCGTCCTGAAACACAAAACCACCTACTTTCTCTCTTTTCATAAGAGCATCAGCTGAAATTGTAATCATCGTGCATCCTGACAAACACGGACAAAAAATTACCCAATTAACACTTTTTTCTCCAATGAGTGTTTGCCAAAAGAGCGCTATGACCTACTCCATCCTCTCAACACTCGTCATCATCATCTAACTAATTAGGGATGAGTCTCCCAGAAGGCCACGCCTGTGTAGTTTGTACAAAGTGGGATCCATGTTGGAGAACCCGGTGAGATGGTCCAGCTGGTTTCACAGTTTCTCCCCACGTTCCAACACAGTCTTCATGCAGCCGGTCCCTCAGCTCGCCTTACCAGCCTCTCACAGTCTGAAACCTTACACCCCTCCGCCTGGCCCTGGGTCTCTGCTCTGACCAGCCATTAGCTGTAATCCAGTGTTTATCTCTGTTTGCGTTTTGTTACTGCATCAAGCTACTGTGCTACTACTTTACAGTAAGCTGTGCTACTACTTTACAGTAAGCTGTGCTACTACTTTACAGTAAGCTGTACTACTACTTTACAGTAAGCTGTACTACTACTTTACAGTAAGCTGTGCTACTACTTTACAGTAAGCTGTACTACTACTTTACAGTAAGCTGTGCTACTACTTTACAGTAAGCTGTGCTACTGCATGCTGCAGTCAGACTTTGGGAACAAACTGCAGTATTTGTGCAGGCGCGTATATGCATATTTCTTGTGTAAATATTGTACCCTTCAGAACTTGGTCGCCATGTTGGATATATGATGTGCTGTCATGTCTTGTAAGGCCATATGGGCTGGGCACCTAACTGGTGCATGACATTTAAATAACTTAAAATCAATCAACCAATCAATTGTTTTGCTATCCTTTAACAATTTGTTTATTTAGTGTGTTAAGGCTAATGTTTCATCTAATTTTACTGTACATGTGTGTATATGTGTGCATACCCGTGTGTGTGTGTGTGTGTGTGTGTGTGTGTGTGTGTGTGTGTGTGTGTGTGTTCACATAGCATTTTGCTCACAAAGCGCCACCTGTCATGCTCAGACAGGTGTGTGTTTATAGCGGCTAACATTAGCCCATGTGGCACAGCCTGTAAAATGTTTCCCACTGTCATGTTGAAAGCATTTCTACATTATCAAGCATCGATACTGCAGGAGTTCCACAGTGAGTCTCAACCTCCTTTAATTTTCATATTTTTCTTTATCCGTATTAGGGTATTAGGCAACCTAAATACATTTCTCAAGAATGAATGCAATTTCTGTCTCCATTGTTTTATTTGGTAAATTGCATCATTATGTTAAAAATGTGCTATATCAATCAAGTTTGAATAATTCATTCATTGTTTAAATTAAATTGAGGTCAATGGGGAAGTACCAAAAACTGTAGTTCCTCGAATGGCCACTTGAGGCTGACTACAAAAGGGAGTCATTCCCCATTCAGCCCCATGTTAAAATGCCCCAAATTTACAGCAGAAATAAACATGTTTACAGCGTGGTACAAAAAAAAAAAAAAACGGTTTTGGTCTCTATAGCTCACCAACTTCACCTTTCAGAGGGGCACACAAATTACCCATTTTAAGCAGTAAAGCAGCATAAGCTCCTCACGCAGGCCCACAGTTGAGGGGCTCCACATGCAAAGTGAATCATGGTCACTGGCACTGTCATGCCCTCTGTTTCCTAGTTCTCTCCCCCTCCCTGTGTGTGTGTGTGTGTGTGTGTGTGTGTGTGTGTGTGTGTGTGTGTGTGTGTGTGTGTGTGTGTGTGTGTGTGTGTGTGAGTGTGTGTGTGTGTGTGTGTGTGTGTGTGTGTGTGTGTGTGTGTGTGTGGTTTGAGTGTGGCTTGATTGCAGGGTTGGAGTCAGGTGTGTGGGAGTCGGGGTCGGGGAACATCTAATCATCTGCCCTCTTCAAATACCTGCCTCCAACTCCCAGAACTCACCAGATTGTAAACTCTGTTATCCAATCACCTTCTAGCAACTCCCTGAACTCTCATCCTGGCTTGCCTTAGCTATTATGCTAACCCCGTCTGTCTTTCTGTCTGTCTGTCTGTCTGTCTGTCTGTCTGTCTGTCTGTCTGTCTGTCTGCCTGTCTGCCTGTCTGTCTACAGCCCCGGACTTCTGCCGCCTAGTCTCATGTCACATGGTCAGACCCAACGTCAGCAGGCTTCCAGCGACGGAGGGTCTGAATCACAAGTCAGCATTTCCAGGTTTTGCCATCAGAAATCCTGTGGTGAAATCTGATTGGCTGGGCTGTTGCAGAAGTCAGACTCTATGTGTGCATTGGTGCATCGTTCAAAATGTACCGCCCCATGAGTCGCGTCACGCCGTCCACGGTTGGTCAATTCATATGTCTGTCACGCATTTTGTTTTGGTCTTAGTTAGGGGGTGGTCCTTAACCACTTTTCAAGAGCTGCTCCAGCCTCGCCTGCCTGTCGTCTGCTCTGGAGACTGGACCTCTCCGCCCTGTCAGCCCTCTGCCTGGACCCCTCTTCTACCACGGCTGCCCACTGTCTCAGACTGCCCGGTCTGATCCACGGACTTCCAACTCCCCTTTCCCTGGCTGTAATAAACACCATTGAACTTGCTGTCTCAGTCTGTCTCAGCCTTTGAGTCTAAGTCCTACCCTAACAGGCACGGTGTTATCACACATATGGCCTCAAATAGTTGTCAAAACCGCTGCAGCGCCTAAATAAGAATCCAGCAAATTAGGGCGCCAGTACATCCAGTCCATCCCCTGATCATTTCTCCAGATTAACAGAACACACTGCGGGACACTGCTGTGGAGGCGACACTCTACCCCTTGCTACTGAGTACAGCTAAAGCCAGACAGCATGGTTAGACACACACTCTCTCTCTCACACACACACACACACACACCCACGCACACACACACACACACACACACACACACACGCACACACACACACTGCTCTTCTTCTATGTTGTCACCCTCTCTGCGTCGCTGAGCTGGTCACACTCCGTTTGGAGTGAGATGACCGTGTGTCCAGACAAGGGCCAGTTGGTGCTGCTCAAGCAGTTTATCCGTGTGTGTGTGTGTGTGTGTGTGTGTGTGTGTGTCTGTGCGTGCGTGCGTGCATGCGTGTGTGTGTGTGTGTGCGCGTGCGTGCGTGCTTGTGTGTGTGTGCGTGCGTGTGTGTGTGTGTGTACTTGGGTGAATGTGTGCATGTGTATTGATGCACGGTGGCAGTTGAAAGCTGCGTGCGAGACACCCGTGTGGGCTTTCTTCTGCTTTGCCCGGGCTCGTTTTGGTCGCCTTTCTCCCCTCGCTCATCATCACAGGTCTGTGGCGCTCAGAGGACCCGCCTCCGTGACAGACGCCCGTCAACAGCTGCTATGTTTCAACTCAGGGCCAACAATTTAGGAGAGGCAAACTGTCGGGGAGGGCAGCACGGAGTGACAGATCAGATACTGTATGTCCTTAGGGGAGGGCAGCAAGGAGGGACAGATCAGATATGCCCTCAGGAATACTCTCAATTAATTGCAGCCACAGAGAAAGTGGTGAGATTATCATGTACCTTCGTGTCATTGCTGATCACCCCCCTTCCCCCGCCGCCCACATTCCTGGACAACTAACAGCAACAATATAGGAGGATATGATATGATGATATATATATATATATATATATATATATATATATATATATATATATATATATATATATATATATATATGATATGATATTATGTGAAACAAAGGTTACCACTGTCTGTATGTAATTTGTGGTTTTCTCCTGTCAGCTCTGGTGATGGGAGTTTACAGGCAATCATCAAAATAAATAAAATGATAAACAGCTTAAATTAATGGTTAAAGGAAGGCTTTGCCAATTTCCAATCCGCTTTGTATGATTATGTGGGTAATATGCAGATGGGCAGTGTTGACCTTCTCTTCATGTTTTCCTGCGCCCAGAAACCTGCTTTGTATGATTATAATGACAGTAATATATACAGATGGACAGTGTTTCCCTTCTGTTCATGTTGAGCTCTGCAGTTAATGCTGCCATCCATTGCACTCGGAATTCCAGGAAAAACAACCTCCGACTGGGAAAAGTGCAATGGAACGATCATTCAAGACGGAATTCCGAGTCGGAAACTCGGGCAAGATCCACCAAGCCCGAGTTTGCCGAGATAAACACTTGTGACGTCAGTTACGTCACGATCAACATGGCGGCGCACAAAGAGACATACATGGTGGTAAATACGCAGTTTGACTTCATGTAGTGTTTGTGTTATGAAACAACTTTTAGTTGCCATTTCGATTCCCATACAGTTGATTTGTGGTTGATAGAAGTCTTTGCGAGCATGCGGTACTAGCCTACTCTGTGGGCGGCCATGTTTTTGCGCGCAGATGCACTGGAACGCATTTAGAGCAGAACACAGAAATACTGCGTCAGAACTTCCGACATCCGACTTTTAACGGATGGCAGCATTATTCCAGGCACTTCCATCTCAAAATGATGCAAAATACATCATTTTGACGCAAAATGCGTCATTTGTCATTTGTGGAAGTGAACAGCTGTTCTGCTTTTCTGTATTATGCGCGTATCCACGGAGAATCGCATCGGGAGCCTTAATGACCGATACCAGCTGGAGGGGGCGGAGTTTCTGGAAGCACATGAACCGGGATTTCTCGGTGCAGAAAACATGAAGAGAAGGTAAACACTGCTCATCTGCATAATACTACCGACATTATAGTGCATCTGAAAAACACCAACTTGTATACTAATACACACACACACACGTGCGCGCGCACACACACACACACACACACACACACACACACACACACACACACACACACACACACACACACACACACACACACACACACACTGTGACCAATTCCGAAAATATTTCTGCAAATGCCCACTGCTACACAACATCCTCCCATCCGTACAGTAGCAATTTTCCTACATATCCCCATTATACCACTCAGCGGGTGTCCAGAGGTTGGCCAAAATTCAACACACATGTTTTCAAGCCAGCATTTAATGACAGTCTGCCAGGCTATTTGCTTCAATGGAAAAGAGTTGTCAAGCACAGACAATGCCTGGTGTTGGGCCCCAGCAGCTGTCAACAGGGGGGGTGTGTGGGTCCATTCCTTATGCTCTGACACAACAACACTGGCACCTAATGCACTATTTGCTGCCATTTAGCACAAAAGTCTTTACAAATAGTAATGATTTTAAAAAGTAATATCTGGGTGGCTCTGGATGAGATATAGTAGATAGAGGAGCGGCAGTGTCACTGTAATTAGAGAGATATAGAATATCAACCTAAATGTAGTTTGTACTCTATGCTCTGATTCTGCTCTAAAAATGACATAAGGAAAATAAGCCAATGAGCTCCAACAATATGACTGATGTGATTAAAATAATAATAATAATTTATTTATACAGGGGTAAGGCCCTTGAGAGCACGCTCTGTCTGAATCAAATGTAGAAGCTTACTGTCAACATTTCCATGCAGCGAGGTAAATCATGTCCGGGGATAAAACAGCTGTTCACAATATCACTAGCATTCTTTATAACCTGTCAAAAAATATGATTGATTTATATCCACAGGGAAAACTCTAATCCTCCCCAGCAAAAAGCCAAACATTTGTCTGACCTTTGACCCTGGCTGGTGCGAGGTGAATCCAGCGCCTGACACAGGATAAGTCTTCATGGCTGCAGCTGGCAAGTACGACGCATTGGCTCCTGAGGACACATCTACGAAAAGAAGGAGAAATTCAGTAGATCAGACAGTAGATCAGATAATAGATCAGACAGTAGATCAGATAATAGATCACACAATAGATCAGACATAGGAAACAACATGATAACTTATTCAGCGGAAAAGTGTTGTTATCATGGTCCATGTGTATCATCAATATTCATACAAGATTACAAAGCAACATAAAACTCTAATTGTTGTAATTTTATTGGTCTATTTTAATTATTTATTTTGTATGCGTTTGAAATTTGACAACACGATAAAGGCTATGTAGAAGAAAAACTGTGAACTGAAATAACGAGTGTGGTGGTACTCTATATACAGTATGATTTTAATTTGCTTTCAGATGTTTTGTTCAAACAAGATTTTAGTTTTGGGAAATTCACTTTTCTTTAAGGTACAGGTGCTTCCTCAAATACAACATCTAACACTAAACCAAGGTGTACTTTGATGTGGCAGAGTGGTTTAGTAGCGTGACTTGAAAGCTTAACAATGATAGCTGATGTGTCTCTCTATTGGTTCAAATGTTTCCACTCTTTTCCCTTCTAAACACTGAATCTTGTTTTGTTCACCTCAGGAGCTCCTGTGCGCCAAAGGGAACCCTGAAGGTTCATTCCCTTGCTGAGTCATCTAAAGCCTTTCCAATTGGCACCTAATAATACAACCGGGCTAAAGACCTTCAACAGAATGATGGATAACGTTGTACTGGCTGCAACACCGGCGCCGGACATAAGGGGGGGCCGTGGATGAGGGGGGGTCAAGGGGACATTTTCCAGCGCTTCTCCGGTGCTACGTTACGTGCAGTAATTTGCAGCTTACCAGAGAAGTGGTGGTATTCATGCCTGTGCAATTCAGGTTTGACTGAGGCCATTGTTCAGACTAGGAGGCCAAATCGGATTTGTGAACTTTAATGACCTATTAATGATTCTATCCAGATTGGTTTTATGAGTCTGGACGCGCCAAGTCTGATTTGTGTCACTTGTCCCAAACCACATATGGAGGTAGTTTCCAATCTGCTTTCGACTGATGTGATTCAGTGTGGATGCACGCGCTGATCACCCAAATCAGATTTGAGAGTGTCTTTTGCAGGGGGCGGGGACTTGAAGAGCAGAGAGCAGACATGCAAACACTACCAGAAACATTGTATGTTGGCTCATTGACTCATTGTATCTGGACACACAGATCCGACTTGAACACTTGCCCAAATCAGATTTGTGGCAGTGCGGACACACTGCCAAATCAGATTTGGGAAACCAATCAAGATAATGATGATTAATGACTTCAGCAGCAAATCGGATTTGCCTGTAATGTGAACATGTCCTGAGAGACCCTCCTCCACTGTGATTGGACGGCAGGGTAAAAAGCGATAGTGATGAGCTCAGCATTCTAAAGTTCAAATTTTTTCTAAAACCAGGAAAAAAAAGCCAAACATGAACACACTGAGTGCAGAAGAGACGCTCAGCTCAGAAATATTCAAATGTAGAATAGGCAAAAATAACACATTTATACTTCATGCAAAAAAAAAACTGCATGTTTTTTTTTATTATTATTACAAAAACTGCATGGGATTAGCATAAAGTGGGCATGTCTAAGGCGAGAGTTGTGCGTACCCAATAGAACCCATTCTAATTAAGTTATCTTGAGGCGAGAGAGTAAGGGACCCCTTTCAAAATGACCATGCCAGTTTTTCCCTCACCAAAACCTAGCCTAAATTTAGAGCGTTATTTAGCCCCCTTCTAGATAAGCTAGCATTACATGGTCGGTACCAGTGGATGCCTTCAGTCTTCTAGTTTCAGGATATAAGTATCTTCACTCTAGCTTTAAAACTGAGCCCGCGGCGCTACAGCCTCTGAAAGAAAGTCATGTCGGCCGCAGAAGAGAGGAATAGAAGTTCATATTGGAGGAGGGGGGGGGGGCAGATTGGTATTTTCTCAGTATTGGGGGGGGGCACGAACCCCCCCCCAACCCCCCCTCCCCAAAGAATGTGTGGTTACTCCCATGTGCATGAGAACACTGCAGACTCTGAGACACCTGATATGAGAGGTTCAGTAACATGTCTAAAGCTGAGATAGTGAGAGGAATCGTCACCGAGAGACTGACAGCAGCCACCCAAGAAATCTCAGCGGGTGTAGAAAGAACACTAGCCGGGTTACAAGGAGGAGGCTTTGGGCTTCAGGCAGGAGATCGACCGGAGATCGGATGAGACATCTGGACGTTCTCCTGCAGCCTCAAGTCAAACTAGAGAGAGAAGGCTGGTGACAGAACCGACTTCTTCATGTTTTACTAATTAAAGTCGAGCAAGATCAACTCTCTTGGAAAATAGGGCACGGTAGTCAATTATTATTATTTTTTGTAATTTAAAGTGGCCTTACTTTTCGGGTAACATACATAACTGAAGACCTTTAACGAATCGATACGATCACTGTTCAAATCGGGGGCGCGCGCACGCACGCACACACACACACGCACGCGCACACACACACGCACACGCACACGCACACGCACACGCACACACACACACACACACACACACACACACACACACATACACACACACACACACACACACACACACACACACGGCAACATACAATGGTTGCCAATTTAGGACTGAGAAGAAAAGGGTGACACTGTGCCATTTACAGACTCATCAGAAAGTCGGTACGATCATTTCAACAGATCTCGAAAAGGGTTTTGAAACTTTTGTTACTGAAGGCACCACCATTACAGTGTCTTAAAACAAGAGGAAGTGTGATTTGAAAAGCATAAACAAAGCAAAAGCATTGACTGTTGGACGCTCCCTGTGTGTCCCACCACATGCTGGCTTTTAAGACACTTTATTCCAACAGATCAAAATCCGCTGTGTCAAATTGTAAGAACATATTGCCCCTTACCCTCCAGAAACTACTCTAAAAATACGCCCTGATCTCTGTGACTCTGTTTCAAATATTCCTGCTATCAAAAAACCGACATTGTAATGTGGTCAGCATTGCAAACGGGGACATCAGAGGTGACGGATGAGTGGCCCTACCTTGATTTGCGGAAGAGTAGACCATGGAGTTATTTCCTGCGGCGTTCAGACCGTCGGACGCCCCGCTGACAGCGTAGTGAACAGCACCAGCCGTTACCACCGCCGGGCTGCAACGACCAGAGCAGGCTGATTTTAGCTGCCTCTGCTCACTCATATCTTGTGACAGAGCTCATATTCATAGAAACATTAAGACAGCTGTATACGGGACAAGGAAAAGTACAAAAAAAAAAAAAAGACTCCGAGACTCAAGAAGGATGTTTACTTTGGATTTAAAGCCATTAGGGACAGTGCTGAAACACTGAAACACAGGATTGAATTCACATTCGGTCGCAGCCGATAAACTTATCAAAACAAAGTCAAGGATCATCATAAAAGGAAAATTTCAGACCCTAGAAATCCCTCAAAATGTAAGCTAAATCAGATTATAACCAGTACAAAGCCACGTGTTACATTTATCTTTAGCCTGTCACTTGAGCAAGAGCGTCCTGGCTGGGAGAGCACATTTTGCAATCACAATGCACTTTAAACTGCTGCCCCATACGTTTAAGAGCCAGTCGTAACTCACCCCTCGTTTGCGTACAACGATCGGTTCTGCAGGTGTAGCTTTCCCTTCACGTGCTGGTCCCAGTCCTGAAAACACACACAAACACAGACACACACACACACACACAGACACACACACATACACACACAGGCACACACACATACACCGTCCAAACATAGAAGTCAGCTTGGACACACTTGGAGCACACGGCATGCCCCCCCCCCCCGAGCGCCCTGACATAGCCCTTGTATAAGCTCACGGCTGGGAGGAATTAAAGAGACAACACCTTGGAATAGAGAGTTTGACCCGTGTGTGTTGTTACTGTTACACACTCTGTGTGGGGGCAACTATACTATTAGTCTACTACTACAGTATGATTATCATTATACTGGCCCTTTAAATAATATGTGCTGTGCTTAAAGTCTGTCTGTGTTGCTAATGTAGCAATTCTCTCTTTGAGGGTGTGTCCTCTCAACAAGGAAGTCCTAATATGGAGTTCCTGAGAAGGTTATCAATGTTCTAATGAAGAGAGCAGTGTGAGAAAGCAACCTTGAAGAAACTGTTTTGTTTGAAGCCAGAAGCAAAGTGCTATCTGTGTGCTATCTGTGCTATCTGTGCTATCTGTGCTATCCGTGCAGCTGCAGTTAAGATTTGACCCTATAAAGGAGGCAGAAGAACTCTATTACTTTGCATTATGTTTTGTCCGACCTTTCTGGGGACATTTTGACATGTTTACAACCTCTGTTCTCCAAGTCTCTTTACTTAAGCGCAAAACTGCCACCACACAAGAGCGAACCTAGCAGAATTTCGCTCGTGATACTTGTACCATGAAGTGACAATAAAGTTTATCTCTATCTCACACTTTGCTACTGTGTTGTTAAAGACCCTGGAAACCGAAATCCACAAAAACCTTCTAACTATGTAATTTAGGGTCTTATGTGACCAATTGTAAGCCTCAAAAAGTTTGAGACATTAGTTTGAACCCAAAGGCTATATATCACCATTTCCCTATTTACAATTTTTCTTGAGGCAGGATTTGAATTTGGCGGTGCTTAACGGCTTCAACTAGTGTTGGGGGGTAACTCATTACAAAAGTAACATATTACATGTAATATATTACTTTTAGCAGTAACTCAGTAATATAACTAATCACCAATATGATTTCAGTACCAGTTACTCTGTCAAGTATCACAAGTTACAAATTGAGTATTTTTTTTTCAATCAAAGCACATATTTAAATAAAGATACAATCATTTCCTAATCAAATTGTGTGTTGTTGTGTTGTTGTGTTTTTATGCAAATAACCACTATACATGTAGATGACAATAACACAGGAAAAGGATAACATTTAGAATTTTAGACAGTTTACACTGACTTCAAGATGGTTTAAATTATTTTTCAGGATGGTTCCAGGGTGGCGATGTCATTCTGCTACTGCAGTTATTTTGGTGAAAGTAATGCAAAAGTAGTGTAATAAGTAATGAGTTACTCTACACAGACAGTAATATTGTAACGTAACTTATTACTTTACAATGAAAGTAACTACGGTAGTAATATGTAGTATATTACATTTTGAAAGTAACTTGCCCAACACTGGCTTCAACAGAACAGTTTTCAGTCTGAGATGCAGACAGGACAACAAAAAGTTCTATTAGCACCACGTCATCGTGTGTTAGCGGTCCTTTTGCATGTTGGAAGAAACTATTTGGTGAATGTTTTTGCATAATGGCTCAATTCTTTATGGTGTTTGTTTGTTTGTTGAGGTTTGAGCTGAGGAATCTTTAAAGAGTAACTGAACACCAAACCCAAATAACCCTGCCTAACCCTGTAAACCCTGACATTTAAATGGTACAAACATGCTACTGAATTTGCCATCTGCCATTGGCTGAGCTGTGACACCATGGCGATGTCACCACAGATTTATGTTTTGTGTTCAGTGACTCGTTAACTGTTAACCGGATTTTGTTCCGATTTCAGCAGTTGAACTGACCCAGCAGCATTGACTTTGTTTAAAAGTTCAACATCTTCTCCCCACAGGAAGAGACATATACATACATGTGCTTCCTGTCCAGACATTCTGGTCAGCTCACCCACCTTGAGGTTGTAGACCTTCTTGTCACAGATGGTGCACTGGTGTGGCAGGTGGGAGGGGGTGACGGCATGGTAGTCGTTGACCTGGTGGGGCTGAAGGGTCATGGATCCTGCTGACAGGGTTTCCTCACTCCCCTGCAGGGGCTGGTAGCCCGCAAAGCCCTGCGTGCCTCCTGACCCAAAGGGCACCCCGCCGCCAGGATTGAACTTGGGGTCAGAGGTCGGCTCCTCGGGATTATACAGCTCCACTCTGGTGCGTACTGGCTGCCCGGCTGCCGTCCACACAGGAGCAGCGTTAGAACCCATGTCCACCTTTCCACTGTGACTCAGGTTCGCCGGGCCTTTCCATTGCTCCTTATGGCCGGCTGAAGTGTAAGCGTTCAGGTTCTGCTCATTGACACCAAATCCAACATGCTGCCCGTGCATATCCTGCCCATAGAAATCTCTCTGGAAACCAACATTGTTTGTGATTTTAGCCTGAGTGTTTATGGGTACGTACTGTCCGTCCCCAGCTGTGGTCGATGCTGCAGAAGTCGCCCCGAGGAAGCCGTACTGAAGACGCCGGTCAGTATCAGAAGGGTAGGCGGAGCCTGCCTTTTTGCCATACTCTCCACCCTGTTGGCCCACTGCGGCCCCCGCTCCGTAGTGGTTCAGCCTCACGTTCCCTGGGTTGTGGTTGAAGCCCCCACCCACCAGGGTCCCCAGGGCTGAATTTGGAGCGGGGAAACCCAGGGCGCCCGAGGGGAAGCCGCCCTGTGGGCTCCCGACCATGGCCGACGCCCGGAGCTGGTTGAACAGGGGCTGGGACATGGCCACATTGGAGAGGACCTGGTTGAGGTAATTGGCGGCGGTGGCTGCGGCTGCGTTGCCCCCCACGGTGCCCTGGGCCAGTTTGAGGCGATGGAGGGTGAGCTGTGCCTGGAGCTGAGCGAGCTGGAGGCTGGCGGGGGTCAGGAGGAGCTGCTGGTTCTGCTGGTTCTGCTGCCCAGCCTGCCCGGCGCCGCCCGGCAGCTTCTTATCGGCGCCGTCCGCCGCTCCGATACTGTAAACAAACACAAGAAAAGGCTTTGGATTCATCAAAGAAAAGTCCACCACCAGATACTCTGATGCTGTGAAATATCACAATGACAATGAATTGTTGTCATTTATGTTTTTGGTGAACGCCTGCCTCGTCTACTTCAGTTAGTGATTTCCTATGTTTCCCATAATACTTTCTACAGCGCCCCCCCGACAAGGGGCCTTGAACTTGTTGCTTTCAATCAAAGGTGGGGGTATAAATATAGCAGCAAGCCAACTAGTTTGTGAACATTGGGGGCGTGTCTATGATTGTAGCCACACCCCTAACTACATTGCCTTCTGGGGTTACCAGAGGAGAAAGCAGCATCTCTGCCACTTGTACAATGGCCTTCTCCCTATGTGATTGTTGGACATCTGAACAAAAATGGTGATTCTCTGACTCTGTTCTGACTTGCTCTTTGACTCTGACTTCCAAAACCTGACTTTTACCACACTAATGTTTTAAAAAGCTGTTTTCCCCCTGCTATCTAAACCACCAATGATGTGCAAATGCAAGGTATATCACCAATGGTTATTTTGTAAAAGTGATTTCCAGTAAGAAATGTTGGCTCTGCTGCTTTTTGCAGAAATTCCTGAAGCTGTTCAAACAACACAAGTTGTTTTGAGTGTTATGTAGTGAGAAGGGAAGAGCATTCGTACATGCTTCAATTAGCTGTACAGAACACGCTTCAAAAGTCAAGAGAAGACCAGAGCAGCTCCAGTGTGTGTTTTCCAGTATAGCGTCCACGACATGGTGACAGGCAGCCTCTCTCACAAGCTGCTGTAATAGAACCAGAACCCCATACCCGGCTGCCGCTGTGACCCGGTTTGACTCGCCTGTCCTTTCAATTCCTGATGAATGCGCTCATATGCTGTCTAAACTTAGTCTGCTCAATTAATCAGCCCCGATGATTTGTCAGTCATGATGTTCTGCACGCATGACTGGGATACTGAACCATTGGCATTGTGGGTATTTCTTCTGAACATGGTATACATTGATCCCCCCCCCCTGAAACCTGGTCCTGGGAACGTGGAGATGGGTTACAACTTGGACGGTCGCCGTGGCCCCGTCGCGAATATGGAAACTTCTTCAGACATTTACAAACACACGAATTTGTGCAACTGAATCTTGAGGAGGATTATCACCCTCTGGTCTGTGTTCCTACTGGCTTCTGGAGTTGTGATATGGACTTACGATGACATTGCCACATCATAAAGTCATCATATCATCACCATCGCTCATGTTGCTATATAATAGTACAACAGCATCCTCAGCACTGGAGACATGCGGTCCTGAAATGCCACTCCTATAGACACTGAAGACTTCAGAGGAAGATCTATACGTTTGTTTTTTTGTTTTCAGATTGATGTAATTCTGTAAAGACTGTGAGTTACAGTGTTGTGTTCATTCATAAGTTTAAGACAGTAGAAGTTATGTAACTTCAACACACACACCCCAATTTCTTTTTTATCCAATTGGGACAAAATGCAACAATTTGGACAAATCAAAAATATGAATCTAAAACTTTCAACGACCAGAGGAAAATTATTGAAAAGGCAATTCACAGAGAACTGATCACTGATTCTTTGTCCATAGACTCACTTCATGCCTATAGTGACTATCACACACAGTTGTGTGCTGACAAACGCATTACTTTGCTTATGGCATACCACCAGTTTCACTTTCTAACCACATACCACTTGTCATGATTTACTACTGGCACAGAAAAGTTGAGCTCCGAATCCTATGGCCAGTAACTTTCCTGAAGACCTACGGGCTGTGTTTTGGCCAGATGGTTTTACAGTGTAGCCTAGGGTCTAAAGGGCTAAACCATGCATTCATTGAATTACATGAAAAGTACGGTAATCAATTCGATTTGTGAATCAATTCCAGCACTGACTGGCTCCTTAAAGTCCCACCTGAAGGCCTACAAGCTGTAAAAACAGAAGAAGTTCTTTTACAAAACAAACAAAATGTCACTGCTGCATGAGATCAATGTTCCAATAATATCACAATAATGTCTCTGTGCCAGTTCCAGAAGACAGACCTCATACCAGATGGTCCTGTTTATGATGTGCCACTCACCAAAGGGATAAAAAAATGACTGTTGCTGACAAGTGAGGACAACCTGCACAGCATAACATTAGTGTTCATTTTGTCAGTGTAAAATAATAATGAAAAGTATGTATCAGCGAACAAACAAACATGACAACAATCCATCTATCCAGACTATCTGCAATCTGCAGTCTGCAAACCAACACTTAAGTTGCCTTCCATTTTTTCACCATGAACTTCAACATTTTTCTCCAAGAAATGTTTTGACGTGAAGATTTGAATTCATTAGAATGTGAACATTAAATCTGAAGAAGCTGCTGTTGTAGTAGATAATTTAAATTGAGCAGAAACACATAGGCTATTCTCCATGTTTCACCATATAATCGTTCACGATATCACTCCCGAAATCCTGATTTCGCGCACACAGTACGTCCCCATTCTGACACGGACACATTGACACATTTGTTGACTAAACCTAATAAAAACTCCTGGTGGATTCAATGGCCAAACTATAACTAAATAATCGCCATTTTAGTCAAAAGACTAAAGCAAAACCCAAAACCGCTGTCAAATAAACAAGGCATGATTGAAGAGTAAAGAGACATAAACAATGTTATCATGAAAAGATGAGAAAGTATTTTAGAAAAAAGCTACTATAAACTACAATAAACGTCTCATGCACTTACATACTCACATGCCACAGTTCAAGTGGATATGACATGTAATTAATGGCATTTAACTCATTCTGGACACCTGACAGTCCAGTTTCCCTGCCTGCCGGTTGTAGACACTCTTAACTGAACAAGCATGCTGATGGAGAGATACACTTACACCTCTCCAGTGTATGACTCAAAGCTATTAATACTAGAGTCGCCCTCTGCCATCCTGACACACGGTGCCCTTAATAGACCGATATGCCTCCAGGGCAGCTGGCTCAGAGCGGCACGCACTTCAGGCCAACCTTGTGATGCAGAGATTGAATGGATCTAGGAGTCAACTGAATTGCAGGTGTGCTAGGGTTGTGTTAACAACGTTAAAACAGGAGATGAGATGCTGTACATAGATAGAGAGGGATGAAAAGAGCTACATGTAAACCCTCACCCTGTGTCTGAGTGTGGTACACCAAAGGTGGAGATAACCAGTCATTTCTGTTTCCATTTCACCAGAATTCTGTTGCTAGGCAACAGATTCTAGTTTATTTCCTGTCCGCAAGAATGCCCCTCTTGTTACTGATAGAGAGTTCAATCTTCCAATCAACCAAACAACTCAAAACAATAGATTAAATAGCCTACCAACAGGAGGATACACTGTTTGATAATGGCAGAGAGTTGGCACCATTGACGGCGACGCTACTCGCATATTCAGCTGTGCTGCTCATCCCACCAATGCAGGATCCTTACAAATGAGACAGCGTTGTAAAGGGAAACGAACAGGCTTTCATATAAGATAAGATACAATACTGAGGATACAGTAACAGCAGAGCTATGATCATCCAAACACAAGTTTCCAACCTTTTTGTGGCGAGTTTACATGAAATCGGAATTGTTTCCCTTTTTTATTTCAAAGATAATGACATTGGATTTTTTTTTTTTATTATTATTATTATTTTTCAGATTTCCCCCCCATTTTCTCCCCAATTGTACTCGGCCAATTTCCCCCTGCTGCCCCGATCACTGCTCCACCCTCTGCCAATCTGGGGAGAGCCGTAGACTAGCACCATGCTTAATCTGACACATGCGCCGCTTCTTTTCACCTGACAGCGGGGAGCTTCACCAGCAGGACGTAGCACGTGGGAGCCTATAGGGTCACGCTATTCCCACTAGTTCCCTTCCGCCCCGAACAGGTGCCCCGACTAACCAGAGGAGGCACTAGTGCAGCGACCAAGACAACATTGGATATTTTAATTGACTGCTGGACTGCTGAACTGGAAATACCCATGATTTTCATTTCAGGAATCTGTTCACCTTAGCTATGTAGGCTAGCTACATTCAATTCTTGATTGTGGCAAATGACAAAGTGAAGAGATGATGAATCATACTGTACAGAAATCGGGGCAAAATTAAAAATTCAACAAGAAATATACAAATGACTTGTTGATGAAGAAGTTTAGTCTTTGAATCCGGGAAAGAGCAGAGCAACAGAGTGGGTTTTATCTTCTTTTTTTGTCTTATGCGTTCATTGGGAAAACACAAAGCTTCATTTAGGATTTGATTACAGTACTTACAAGTCCATTGTTTACCCATTACTGTAAAAGTGAGTGAACCAGGGGACAACTACTGAATCTTTAGCTACAGCAGTTTATAGGACAGCTGCAGAGAATTAAGCTAGCTGTGTGCTAGCAGAAACAACATCTAATGATGCCGGAATGGATTCTGTCAGTACTATTCAACTTGCTTTTCTCAGGGCATCTCCACACTGTAAAAGAATGTATGAATGATTGGCATACGTCTAACTATAAAAGAGCAGACACTCCTCCTCCTTCGAGGAGGCACACGCGGCGCTTAAACTATGTGGCAAATACCAAATATCAGATTTAACAAGCCTGCTGGCAATTCCAGAGCTTGGATGGAGTTTCAAATCCCATCCAGTGTATAAACACATATTATTTTCAGCCGCTGTGTGAGCGCGCGCGCGCGTGCGCACACACACACACACACACACACACACACACACACACACACATCTCAGAGAATAACTGTTGAAAACATGAACCAAGATCGTATGACATTCTATCCATTTTGCCAATATTAACGGCGGTGCAGCTCCTCCTATACGGCCATAAAAAGCCTCTCGTGCACAGAGCCACATCACAGCCCAGCCTTGGGCCAACACACTGTATACTTAGCTCATGCTCAAGAATAGCTGCTGGTTTAAAAACTCACACGCACATACATGTAAACACATTTGCCAGTCTTAAAGCCACAAGGTATATATCCCTGTTTTGTTTCACATTGAAAATAATAAGCAATAATGTACACAAAGCATCAAATATCAGGCTAAATAAAATTAAAACACAAAAACATGTGGCATTTGTGTCAGTATAGTAGCCTATCTGTAACATCAAAATAAGAGTAGTAGAGTTGGGAAAGCTGTTAATGTATATGATTTGGAAGCTATTGGACCAGTGCTGATTGCTGTATATGTGGATCTGGCAGACTTGTGGGTGGGACAACATGCTTGATACTGTATACTGTGCTTTGATATGTTGTGAAGTTTTTCTCAAATAGCACTTGGCAAAGCACTAATAATAATAAGGTTGATGTGGTTAAATAGATGAAGTCTCTTATAAATAATACATATATATTACAGTGTATATAGCCTAGTTAAATTATATAACTTTTAAATGCCCTGTAAAAGTAGAAAACTGGGTGATTCAGCCAACAGTTAGATATTTAAAAAGTTATGTCAAGGTTCTCTTGAAATAGGCAATATGTTTAATTTCCCAAAATGCTTAGCAAAAGAGTGTATTGCTCTGGTTAAGCTAAATGTCACTTTTTGATAGGCCTGGAAATGAAATATTTTTCTTTATCAAAAAGTTTTAAAAGTTACAAAATGTAATGATATATATATAGTCTCTAACTATGTTGATTATGCATTCATCTGTACGAGTATGACGATAAATCTTTCTTTTAACAACAATTAAAATATATTGAATATGTCCAAACACTAAAATGGATGTGAATTAAGGGTTAATACAAGCTTAATTCAGCCTTATCGCCGTGTCATTTCACCATAATTCTGTTCATCGCCGCTCGCCGTCTCGTCCCATGGTCTAAAAAATCATTTGTCTGGATCCCGGCTCTCACCAACTCTCCAACATACAGTTCCATTTCTGCCTGACAAATGGCAATAGGAAACCAGAACAGCACTATATGTTATCGGCCTGTCTCAAAACTAAAGGTTGACTCCATGGCTCATGATTCATGTTGTATTCTGTGTGCGTCTATAGGCTACTGTTCTGGCATAGTCCGTTACACCACATACATGGCGATCGCATACTGACGAGCTGGAGCAGTCGTGAAATACAATTCATTGGAGGGGGGGGGGGGGGGGGGGACTACGTATAACCCCATACATATATAAAATCCAAGCAATTAAATAAAGGTTATACTGTATTTCTTTTCTTTTTGGGGGGGTCACATTTATCAGTGTTAAGCAGTTTCATATAAGTCATGCTCAAACAACGACGCAACAAACTAAATACTGAATATTATATTGAGTTTGAATGTTATCTAACAGCAGCAACCTTAAAGTGCTCTTAATGACAAGTACAGATACATGTAGTGTGATCCAATGCTGCTTCATTTCATTTGACAAAAAATAATTGACTACATGATGAGTGCTGAAAACATGTCTTATCCAATGTCACACAACACATGAGAGATATGACTGGGATTTAGTGCTGTTTATGCCAGCAGCAAAATAAACAGCACATAATGTCTGCATATAATCACTGTAATTTACACCTCTTTATTATGTGGTTCTATATACACGTCTTTAGTGGTTTGGCATTAACAGACACATATAATGTGTTACTATCATGTGATGAAAAGCATCATTAACAACAGCTGTTAAGATGGAGTCCTTCCTTCAGCTTGAACACACAACACATCTCTGAATACTGCCAAACTCATTCAAAAGTACATCAACACAACTAGTATTCAAGAGCACACCCAACTTCATAAAGAAATTGTGTGTCTTTAGGTTAAAGGTAAAGTTTAACGTTTAAAGTTTTAAATTTATGGTATGATAATTGCATCCACTTTTCGGGCCAATTCTGGAGAATAACCACAGTTACTGTTAGCTGTGAAGCAAGTTAATTTGCAAAGCCCACACTGTTCACAGTCACACACACACACACATGCACGCACGCACGCAAGCACACACACACACACACACACACACACACACACACACACACACACACACGCACACACACACTTTCACAAAGATCAAAGTGAGCTCCCTAGACACAACAACACGCCACATGGGCCCATCAGTTCGCACGGCTCAACCAGAGGAAGCAACAAATTAGAGGGAGGATCCAAGTCGGGCCGGCCAGGGATCTAATCCCCCAGTGAGGATCCAACAGGACGTCCCGGCCCGGCCCGGCGCACACAGGGCTATCAATCACCTCTTTAATTGGATCTTCAGCACAACATTTACACCGGACAAGATGGACCTCCTCCACGCACAACCAGCCTCGCTAGTATCCAAAAGCGGCACCTGAAGGGATTAGGAGGAGCGCACAAACCTTGAAAGACGACAAGTTCCCCCCTCTGACACACTCGGCTCCACACTGCTCCTCTCCTCTCCAGTGTGACCTCTGCCCAGTGGCTGAGGTTGAGGCACGCTGCCACCTCCCTCTACCCCGCTAACACGACGGCAAAGGCTAACACATGGAACAGCAGTGTAACATCCCCGCTAGTGTTGTCCCCCAACCCAACCCAACCCACCCCAACCCACCCCCACCCAACCCCCCCCCGGGTGCTGCCCTCAACAGACAGGCAGGAGAGACGTGAGTGATGAAATGTCACAAGTGGTTAGCGTGGGTGTGTGCGTGGGGGTCGGGGGTCGGCCCCGGCACACACAGAGGGAAGCATTTATGGGGAAAGAGGAGGCCTTCGGGGTGCTGCTGCATGCTTGCAACCTGGTGGCAGTTTTGAGCCACATGAAGCTCCATCTGCATGGAGTCAAAGCAGGAGAAAGAGCAAAATGGCCGACAAAATTTAAGTCATGATTCCATTCTGATTACGGTACTGATTACTCATGTGGGAAATTCAATCAAATATTCTACATTTGCCCTCATCTGGCATGTTCTTTAAAGGGGGATATATTTAGAGTTATAGCCCATTTACCACTCTATAGCCTACATCTAGTTTACATTGTTACAATCATTTTTTGATATGTCGTTTGTATTTATTTTTATAAATAGGAAGGTTCCTAGTAGAGGATGGGTCAAATGCAGAGGATGAATGAATTTCCCCATGGGGATAAATAAAGGATAACTTAACTTAACTTATTTTATTTTTTAACATTACGTTTTGCTGTTTTTAAAATTCAAACTTCACTGTGTCGAGCCTAGCTTGAAATGAACTGCTATCTCGGCTAACAAAGACATCCCAAAATAAGAAGACCTGGATGTGATAATAACGTTTGTAAGGCGACATGATTTTGAGGGGATTATCTCCTGGCAGAGACTTACATTTCTTCTATTTGTGTCAGGTGATTGAGAGGAAGCAGAGCTTAACGCAAAGCAGTGCTGACATGAAAACACTCAACCCGGACACAATGATATAACAATAAAACTGAAACGTTAACAAAACTTCTCAAAGCTTAAGAAGATTAAGGCTTCATGTTTACTGTGATAGTTTATCTCGTTTGATCAATTCTCTCAACTGTGGAAGCTGTTTTTTCACACTGTGTAGAGCTACACATTGTACAGTATGAAAATACAACAATGACATTGACAATGACAAGCGAATGGCTTCTTCTGAAGGGAGGAAAATAAACCTTGATACGTATCTCCAACTAAGCTGACTGTGTGCAGACGGCGTCAGGAATACTTGAAAGTATACTGTAGATGATTGTCACAAACTTAAAAACTCACAACACTGGATGTATCATGTAACAGGTTACAACTAAACTTTCCAATAAAATATTAAGAAATCAATTAACTGCCAAAGTATCAAGTGTTAAGATTACAGTGAGTGACAAAGTATTAATGACATACTGTATAAGTCAATATTGGTTTGCAGGTCTAGTTTTTGCTTTTATAATAATTTGAGGATACACACACACAAATTCTGTCATATCTATAAGCTGCTCTACATTTATTATATTTAATTAAGCCTATACACATGTTTATATATTGTTTTTCTTTTTGATATTCAACTAAGTAAAACTATTACAAAGATGGTAATTTACCACTACAAAGAAAAGCATGGAATCTAATTTATTCTCTCTCAGGAAAGAGGGAATTTTAAGTTATAAGTTTTATTATTAAGTGATTATATAATAAAAGCAAGACATGGTCCAAACATTAAAGCGGCAACCAATTTGACACAGATTTACAGAATTCGAACAAAATGTTGATAGAAATGTTGAATAAATTAAACTTATGAAATTAAACCACACTGATGCTTTAACTTGCTGCTGTTGAATTATTAACACTTGATAAAATAGTATCCCCCCAAAAATAAACAATAAACAGAGAGGCTATTCACTCTATCTAAATCATGTCAGTGCAGAAATGTAACTGTAATGTTAGCATTTTTCATCAACTTGAGTGATGTTTTAGTAAAAGTGGTGAAGGGGGGTGAAACTTGTTTAGCTGGAAATAATATTTAATGTCACATCCTGTGTATTATAATGTAAGCTGCATGAAACACAGCTATGAGCTCATTTGGAAGGTACGACTGAGCATGAGATTTTCAGATTCTAATGGTTTTGTATTAGCATTAACAATTTCTCAATAATATAAAGATAGAAAATATTTGGATGGACTGAAATAACTTTCTCACTTGTGTAGAAAACAAGCATTCGGACATTAGTTTTCAGATGATTACAAATAATATGATAAAATAAAGAATAATTTTAAATATTTCATGTTTATTATGTGGAATGTTTTCACCTTTACTTTTGGGTTTTGTCACAGTGTCTTTTTTTCCTTCACTTCTATGTTTTATCATTGTGCAAATAAAGTAAAGATTAATAAGATGAAGAATTACATATTTTCCCCTCTGCTTACCTATTGTAATTGCTTCGTATTCTCAATGGCATCACAGTATAATCTAGCTGCTAGCATTACATTTTGTAAATGCCTTTTATTTTATAGACACGTGGATCCATTCACTAATTAGGAAAGTTGAACTTGCACCATTAAAAAACTTTTTTTTACTATTTTCATAAATCACTGCATATAATGTAATGGGGAAATTACCTAAATTATTGCATCCACTACAATTACATCAACTGGATTTTATTGTATTATCATTTTTCATGTTGCGATGTATTTTTCCTTTCCATATTTAGACACTTAGACAAAAATACAAAGAAATCATCAACCTGCACGGTCAACACATCAAAAACACACATAGTTCATCTGCATTCTGTCTGTTCTGCCTTCCTCTATATTTCCCTGACTGCTTCTGAGCAGCTTGAGTGGCCCTTTGCCTAAGCACACAATTATTCCATTCCCAGAGCTGTCACTCTGACAGATTTACGGCTGCTCCATCTGTTAGCATCACACCCAAAGTGAGCTGCTGAAAATGTACTGTACATACAGTGCAGTATGGGCGTTATCATTAGTCAAATCTTTGCATGGGCATTTTATAATCTATAGAGCCAATAGAGCTTATCTTCATCCTATACAGCCTGTACTGCAGAGACAAATCAGCTAGTGCATTAGAGCAGAGATTCAACAGAAGAGTGATCAGGTAATACTGCACCGTATCACAATGTTAACCCCCCCCCCCCCCCCACACACACACACACAAATACAGAGCGCAGGTGTCTTATGAAACACTTCTCCCCTGGCCCACTAGGTGGTGCTGCATGTTGCCGTCACCGGCCGCAGGAGGTCTGGTGGGGATACTTGAAGCCGCCATATGAGGGCACTGTGATCATTCAGATCAGCAGCTCTCACCAGCCTGCCAGCATGGGTGTCAGGTTGTTTACATTAGCAGAGAGTGATTTACATAACTCCACAAAGTAATGCCACGTTGGTGAGTCACCTCCAGGGTGGGATAAAACAAGTGCTAGAAAGACGCTCAAACTCATAATTTATAGAGAACTTTGCCATCATACATGTATGTCCACCATACGCAACACTCATGGTAGGCAAGCACATGTGGACACACATGGCCAAGTACATGAACACGCACACGCACACGCACACACACACACACACACACACACACACACACACAGACACACACACACACACAGACCAGATTTCACGACTCATACCGCTAACGAAAAGGCGACCAGGCGACCTTTGACTCTTCCCAATATGGCCGAACCAATTACTGACATTCCAGAGCCTTAATTTAACTTTTCAACAAATCAGACTTGTCGCTGCGGCTTGCCTGGTCAACACCGCCACCACCATGAGGAAGGGGGGTGAGGTTTGCCTGCTCGAATGGGGCGAGGTACGGGGCTTGAGGAAGCTGCGTCAGCCCGCCTGGCTCCACATTTGGCACAGTTGCGAGGGGGGGGGAGGTGCCTGATTTATAGCGCCCCAGGAATGGGTGAGGTATCTTGGTATCTCCTCACGGCCCCCATAAGGCCCGAACAGCAACAGTGAAGCAAGTGCTCCCTTCCAACGAAGCTTGTAAAACCGTCAGATTTATCCCGGGGATCAGTCACGGGTTTTATTAAGCGATATCAATAAATAAACTCAACTTTAGCGCGGAGCCTGTAAGCGGCACATGTTCCCGACCTTTGTATCTCGCTGTCAAATAAATCCATGTGCTCCACCACAGGCTTCTTGGAGGTCGAGATCAGTCACTGAGTCCCAAACGCACATGCATTTCAAACAGACGCCGTTAAACCCTGAGGAGCTTGGGGTTGGAGAAACACTTTTCTCCACTCCTCTCCCACACACACACACACACGGTAGCTGTAGCGGTGATCTTGTTTCAACCATTAGGTGTAACATGGGATACCCGGGTCACAGAGGAACATGCAGGTCAAAAAGAACCTTCTGACTTGGCAGCTGGCTCCCCACTGTGGAACTTTAAGAGCATTCCAGCAAATACATCCCGCACAGGAAACACTGCAATTAGTCTTTAGAGCTCTGCTGACGAAGTGGCCTCTGGAGGGCTTTGGAGAAACACCTGTTTTATGCATTTGCGAGAGAAATAAAAAAATATCGCTGGGAGTTTCACTTTGTGGCTTGATGACAAACCTAATAAAAAATACACAAAGAAGAACGAGCGTGTTTAAGAGCGTCAAACTGTGCAGGCAGCACACACAAAGAATGTGCTCACCGTGCCGAGTTCCTTAAGTAAACCCGCAAACGTACACCATGAATTCCCAGGCCAAAGTTTTTCTGACATTTTCATCAACACCTGCCCCTCTTTTCCAGCCTATATCGGGTGTTCTGCGGTCAGGGGTTGACGCGATAGTGCTGACACCGTCTAAGAAAAGCCCGCCAGTTACCTGGGGTCCGCTGACATTGAGTGTCAAACTGGGTGCTGAGAGCCGGGGGCTGGGGGCACCGACTCTTCGGACAGCTTGCTTGGACTTTTGGACAGAGTGACATCAGAGATCCATCTGGCTCGTCAGAGTTACCGCCGGCGAAAAGAAGCGTGACGACCGCACAGGCAGCAGGCAGAGTCTGAACTCACAGCGGCTATTAGCCACCATACGTTTGAAGAAGGGGGAAAAAAGGCTCTGTTCCTTCATCCTCAAGTCGGCCAACGCACTTGACGTTGGGGAGGCAACTTGATCGGAAAGGAGAGTTAGGGGGAAGACGATGAGTCCAAATCAGATAAACAACAAGAAGGAAAACGGTGTTGGTTCTCTACAAGTTCATGCTGTCCAAATTGGAAATATGTTTCCACCATTTTGGGCATGCAGACACGCACGTGTTCCAATTGTTTTCATTAGGACCGGAGTGGAGGCTTGGACCGGAGTGGAGTTGGACATTCGGGCAGAGAGGAAGCGTCACAAGACTCAGAGGTGAAAGAATACGAGCGGCGAGAGGGGGGGGGGAGAGGATTGTGTTGGCTTTGACAACTGAGCCGCAGCAGCCATTTTTCCTGCTGCTCTGTAACACTTATTTATAGCTGCTGCAACGGAC
>NC_139646.1:19203211-19238211 GCF_964638095.1 Poromitra crassiceps
TCTGTAGTCTCTCTGTAGATGAGCAGTGATTCGGTAGAAGGCGGAGCTCCTTCTCCGCAATGTAGCACCAGGGATGAGAAGTGTCGCGACCGGGATGTGTGACTTCTGAGCCCACGTAGGGGTGGAGGGGCGAGGCGACCTGCAAGGGTGGAGGCGACCTGCAAGGGTGGAGGAGTGAGGCGACCTGCAAGGGTGGAGGAGTGAGGTGATCTACAAGGGTGGAGGAGCGAGGCCATCTGCACAAGGATGGAGGAGCGAGGCCATCTGCAAGGGTGGAGGAGAGAGGCCATCTACAAGGGTGGAGGAGAGAGGCCATCTGCAAGGGTGGAGGAGCGAGGGGTGGAGGAGCAAGGCGATCTACATGGGTGCAGGAGGTCTGGAACCTGACCATAGATTGCAGATAAAGAGGAGCTGTCTGGTGTACTGCTCTGTAAGTGAGCGGCACCAGTGTCTTGAATTTGATGCGTGCCGAGATAGGAAGCCAGTGGAGGGACCGGAAGAGGGCAGTGACGTGAGAGAATTCAGGTTGGTTGCAGCAGCAATGAATGAATGAGCTTCACAAAGGTCTAATGGCAGAGGCAGGCAGCCCAGCCAGAAGGACGTTGCAGTAGTCCTGTATACAGTTACATCAGTCTGTGATGTATATGTGCTGTATCTGATATCTGTGATGCATGTGTTGTATATGATATCTGTGATGGATGAGCTGTATATATCTGGGGCATTTCTGAATTCACAGATGTCTGATGGCTTAGGGGTGTTGATGGCTGACAGTCAGTGACGTGCTGGTAGATTAAAACATGGGTAAACTGTGGACTCTATATGGCAAAGGCAAACAAACAAAACTGTTGTATTTACCTCCAGCAAGACGATTAGGTTTTTGAACCTTAGTCGGTCAGTCAGTCAGTCTGTCCAGTGTTTCCCCTATGCATTCCCCCGTTGCTGAAATATGCTGAATTTTTGAGAAGAGAAGAGAGGAGAGACTAACGTTATATTATTTTGTGCTATGGACGTTTCAGCTCATTCACATACGTGTGAGTAAAGCATCAACAAGAAACCTGATCATGTCAGCACGACGCGTAGGTGCAGGAAGCACCAGGGACAGGGGACACGCCCCCTCCAATATTAAAAGTTGCTTAAAATGTCCCCTTCAAAAGATAAAGCACTAAATTGTGTTATTTTGCCTCCGCATTGAAAAATGAACTACTGGACTTAGGCCTCAAGAGCCCTCCTGGTGCTGACAGAGATATAGAAACCTCCCAGCACGGCGCACTCTGCAAGTGAAGAAGATATTTGTGCCAAAAAAGAAAAAGAAAAAAGTGCATGTGCTTCACCTCCGCTGCTACAACTCCTAGGGTTAACACTGCTGCCTGCCTGTCTGTCTGTCTGTCTGTCTGCCTGTCTGTCTGTCTGTCTGTCTGTCTGTCTGTCTGTCTGTCTGTCTGTCTGCCTGTCTGTCTGTCTGTCTGTCTATCTGTCTGCCTGCCTGTCTGTCTGTCTGTCTGCCTGCCTGCCTGTCTGTCTGCCTGTCTGTCTGTCTGCCTGTCTGTCTGCCTGCCTGTCTGTCTGTCTGCCTGCCTGTCTGTTTGTTTGGTGGACAGATCGGCCCTGGGCTAAGGAAAAACTGATTTGATTTGGGTGGTCATCCGGATCTGGGATTTCTACCATTATCTGACTTTTATTTTTTTGCCATATCTATGAAGCTAGCAGTCTAAATTCTAAATGCTAGGGGCATGTTTGCAGGCAATTCAACTTAAGATTGAAGTGGTAGGAAGGAATGATGTGTTTGGGTGTAACAGCAAGTTGGAAAAATGGTTCAGTGTTTGTGCTCTCTGAGTGCCTCCTAGTTCCAGAATCATTTTCAATAGTGAATTTCTAAAGAAATTCATTTAATTTAATTTACAACATTCTGATACGTCTTATAATGGAGTGGTATAAAGAGTCATAACACCTCCAATATGGTAAACTACGTGAAACTCTGAGTGGAGATGGGTTTATCTTGCATTACATCAATCCTTTTCCTGCTGGGTTGGGTGGGTGTAATCGTGAATGTCAGTTATAATTGTCACCCACACACTCATTGCATAAAATAAGAAGAACACACTCAGAGGACCTCTGACAACTCTGAGCAATTCTCCCAGTTGCTGCACCCAAAAACATGATTCCAGTCACCTCAGTTTTAAGTTAAATTGATTACAGCAAAACAAAACTCATAATCGTCAAAAGTGAAAATGCAGAGTTGATGCACAGTGTCTCCACTAAAATCCATGTTGTGCTCCTCATATTCAAAAATGCTTTTTAACTTTTATTTCACACTGCTCTGGTTGGGTGAGCAGCAGCAGAAAGCTAGTCACAAGTACTGGAACAGTAGTGGTCACTTTACTTTTAACACTGATTATTATCTGATCATTTTATATGATTATCTTAGTAGTCTTTCTATCCTAGTAGTTAGAGCGTGCAGGAATTTCCCTGAGTGTTTTAGCAGTTCAGCATCAGCTAACAGAGGAAGTTTTATCTTCCGTTTACTATCAGCAAGGGAGAACTGACAAACCACAGTGAGGCAGTACGGTTACTGCCCTATCTTCACCAGTGATGAGTCGCTGACAGCTGTGTCCGAACTGTCCCACACACACACACACAAACACACGGCTGCCTGCACGCGCAAGCAACCACAGGCCACTCAAATTTATACACAAGCATTCACACTGTATGCACACACTCCACCCAAACAGTTCATATTACTCAGGAAAACATGTGGCATCCAGAGAACATATTCATATGCGCAGTACAATTACAGCCAATTACTTAATCCTGGCGATCAGCGAAGGACCAATCAGTTGCCACCATCTGTCCCCCCAGGGGCCAATCGATTAGCCGGACAGCCTCGTCCCACCGGGCATTTTAGGTGTCCCATTAGTGTGCCTGATGAGAAATCTGTTCCTCGAGCTGCCAAGAATGACCGCATTGCTGCAACGTCATTTTCTCTTTCTGTGTGTGTCCCAGTTTCTTGCAAACCTCTTTCTCTCACACACACACAGACACACACACACACACACACACACAGACACACACACATCTCCCCCTCCACTCCCTGATAGCAGCAGTAGAGGGGCTGATAGCAGAGACCAGGAATAGAGCTTTGACGCAGCACTTGGTTGTTGTCTTGAGCCGGCGCTGCTGCCTGTGACTACAGTCCACGGTGACGGCCGAAGCGTCTTATACAATCTCTGGAGCGTTCACTCCTTTAGTTGGGTTTGTTTGGCCAGGTGAGGACAATCTAAACCCAAGCAACTACTACAGGAAAGCAGCCCAAAACAAAAGGCTTTATAGGTTTACCGAGGTGGATGTTGACATCTTATATCTCCAGCAATTACTCATGCTTGGAAAAATGAACTTTGTCTGAACTGATACTCGGCTATTTCTTCATGTGCTCTTACCTGGTATGAACACTGGAGAAGGTCATTTATGGCAGACAGTGCAGACAGGGGGCGAAGCAAAGTCAAACTTTTCCAATATACTGTATAGTCTCGACCAAAGAAAACAAATGATAGGTGTGATCGCAACATTAAAAAGCTCTCATCTGTGTGTGTGTGTGTGTGTGTGTGTGTGTGTGTGTGTGTGTGTGTGTGTGGGGGGGGGGGGGGTGCATATACTGTATGTGTGCCCACATATGTGCATCCGCATACATGTGGAGATAAGAAGAGAAAAAAGTGATAGAGAGAAATGTATGGAGAGAAAGTGAGACAGAGAGAGAAAGAGAAGCAAGTGAGTGGTGAGAAAGTGAGAGAGAGATGACAGGAGAAAGGTCAGAAGAGAAAGTGAGAGAAAGAGGAGAGGTAAGAGGAGAGAGATAGAGATAGAGAGAGAGAGAAGAGAGCGAGAGAGAGAAGGTGGGTTACCATCCACACGTTTCTACGCTCATTTTCGAATTATGCATTAAAAATGAGTGGAAACGTTGCAAAAAAAATTATTATTTTTATTTATTTTTTAAATATCGCAAAAAAGGTTTTTACGCTTGGGAGAGGTGGAAAAGTCTGTGTATCAATAAATGGTAAATGTGATTTAGTGCAGTGGAAATAAGCAAATCTTAACCAAACTCCACTCAAAAACATGTTGCTTACTGTCAAAAGTGAACATCCCGACCATAAAACTGATGATGAAAAAAAAAAGATAAAAGCTATGAATCAGTAGGATGCACTCCACATGTTGGCATATAGGAAATACATTTGTAAAGTAAATACGCAGCACATATTTAGCCACAACTTGAATTGTTAGACCGCCTGTCGCGCTGTGGTTTTGTTTACAATTTGTTTATTTGAGTTTTTCACATCAATTATCATAATTGAATTATGTCATGATGATGACCAAAAGGAATCGGCAAATCAGCAGTCATAAAGCCCCGAGGGAAAATAGTCAGAGAGAGAGAGAGAGAGAGAGAGAGAGAGAGACAGAGAGACAGAGAGAGGTATGATGAGAAAATGGGAGAGATAAAAAGTGAATAACAGGAGAGAGGTGACAACATAGACGTATAAATATACTGTATGGACGTAGCCACAGTGATGTCACCTATTGGTTTGTGGACTCCCACTTTGCAGACTTGAGTTTAGCATTCCATCTTGGTTATTTGGAGCCAGAAGCAGACCGCTATTGATCCATGAGCGGCGAGCTGCACGATCACTGGACAGGCGACCTGTCAATCACGCCCCCCAAAATAGTCTGCTTTATTGGGACCATAATTTACAAACTGATCAGGTATTGAAGAAGACTTGAAACTAGCGACTGAGACCATACAACTCATTAAGAAAGTGTTTACTCAGGTAATAAATCAAGTGAGAAGTAGGGTCATTTTCCCTTTGGCTTCCCTGCAATTAGAATTTTTTTTGTAGCCAGTGGAATCGGCCCCTGCTGGCCATTGGAAAGAATGCAGGTTTAAGGCACTTGAAGGCATTGGCTTCACTTTTCAGACCCAGAGCTACCCCGCTTGGAAGAGAAAGTGAGAGAGGGATAAGAAGAAAAAGAGGTAGGAGGAGAAAGAGTGTGTGTGAGTGTGTGTGTGTGTGTGTGTGTGTGTGTGTGTGTGTGTGTAAGAGACAGATTCTAAGAGAGAGAGAGAGAGCAGGGAGGTAGGAAGAGAGCGATAAAGAGCGAGGTAGGAAGAGTGAGTGAGTGAGTGAGTGGGAGAGACTTTCATAACGGCGGTGAGTCAAGTGTCAAGAGGATTCTTTTGCACCATATAAATCTAAAATAGACCTGGGCTTGGGACATATAACGGGTAATTACCCACCCGGCTGTCATTACCATACATTGCAGTTGAACTGCTTGATGTCTGCAGTCATAACATTTCATATCAAGCGGCACACCTCGCAGCACATAATCATCGCCGTTACAAAGAAAAACAACTGGTCTGATTTCACTGCAAAGTATTTCTGACAGAGTGTAGGTGTACTACTCCCTCTGTAGGTCCCTCTGTAGGTGGCTTCCAAGCTTCAAACTTGGCACTGCATCGTCATCATCATCACGTATGTGAGTGTGACCCACTTTCCAAAGTAACAGTGCTTTAGTGTTATGTAAGGTGTGGGATGAGGGGGCGATGCAGAGACCCATCCCAGACCCACAAACCTCCATATGACTCACTGCTCCAAACCAGATACATGACATTACCCCCTCTCTCTTTAAAGTGATAATACAGAAGATTTTCATCTAAATAAATGTCTGTTAAGTCTCTATCTATCTGATAGTGAGTTAACACAATGGTGATTGAGCCCATGGCCCATTGATGGAAGCCTTTGCATTTTCAGTATTGCGGCATTTATGAACTTGGTGTCTGTGGTGATACAGGGTGGGCGGAGCTAACACAATAGACTCACTCTGCAGGTTACCAGTAGGTTCCTGATAACTCTTGTGTGAAGTAGGATAACAAGCTACTTTTTTCCGGTCTCTGCTAACATTACGGGTGGTTACTATGGCCGAACAAACTGAGTAATGTCACATAATAACACTGTTTGGATTTCACCTGCAATTACCACTCATTGCCAATAGGTGTCACCCAAGAGAACAAAACTGAAATCTTCGTATTATCACTTTAACGTAACACAATAGTGATTAAACCCTGCACAGTGCACACTGCTCATGACATACACAGGGCTATGCTGTTTGGGCAGATCTTTCTGAGGACAAATCCTCTGGTGCACAAGACGTCACACATCTTACATTTCCGACAGCAATTTGAAAAGGAAAGAGCGCCACCTACACAAACTCAAACTGCATCAACAGACAACAGAAGGGAAAATATGTCACCTGGACACATGAATGTAGTTTGACATTGAAACAGTATTGTGCGAAGTGAGGCTGTAGATGTCGGATAGTGTATGGGCATCTACTTGACTCAGGTTCAATATTCAGTTCATGCGAAGATGTTTTCTACTGTGAGTGAAGTTTTAATTTGAAGTGAAAGTTTTTATTACTTACATTAGCCAAAACCTGACAACCTCAATCTTAATCCTGTGTCAGCTAAACCGTTAGCTACTCGTTTCATGTGATGGACAAGTGAAAATGGTGTGTCCATTTCTTGGCATTGTTACATATAATCCAATTTGTAGTGGAGGAACATAATCTTCAAATAATTTGTTTCCACAACACGTAATGTTGTGGTGATGATGTGTAACAACTGCAGTGCAAAAGCACCAAAGAAATGAGAATTAAAGGACGGCTTTACCGTGGGGAATATGAATATATATTAAATCTCACGCCCCTAAGGTTTTCGAATCCGTTGAAATTTTTGAAATTGGTGCTTCCCTGCCTGACCTATCAACCATCTCTCACATATTTTTCGGGCCAGCCGACGCGTTACACGTCATCTGGCCCGAGTCCGCCTTGCGGAAGTCGAGCGCCTATGAACTACAAGTGTTGTGAGCCATGGTCCCGCCTCTAGAGGTCCTCCACGCCCCTTCAGAGGTCTCGAAGAAAAGCAAAAGGCAGCCATCTTGTTCAACCGCCTAGCCTATGGTAGCTAGGTTAGCTTTCCATAGCTCCTTGCAAAGAGACCATTATCTCTGGAACGGAAGCACGGACAGACACGGGACTGGCGGCATTGGAAAGCTCGTCAAATTTTACATCTAGTAGTAGGTGCCTTGAAGTAACGAAATCAACGCTGAGCAATGTACCCGATTTTACACATTTTTACATGAATTAGTCACAACATCAAACTCCTACAAAAATGCCTTAAAATGCATGAAATTTTTTTTATGAAGACATCTCCGGACATATATACTACCGTTTAAATTTGGTGCAATTTGGAGGCATTTTTTTTTTTTTTATGTTTTGTAATTTTTTCTTCTTCTACTAAATCTTTTTATGTCGAAGCCTTCTTCTTCTTCGACTTTTATGGCGGTTGGCAAGCATATATGTGCATTACCGCCACCTACTGGAGTTTGATATCAGCCAAATGCCTGAGGGGTGGGCCTGGAAACGAAGGCCACGCGAGCCCAGTGCATTGTGGGAAATGTAGTATTTCGGGTGCCCGCACCCGCCCCTCCCCTCCACCACCCCCCCCTCACACAGAGTGCATTTCTGGTGATATCTCTGGCGGGAAACAACCAATTTCAAAAATTTCAACGGATTCGAAAACCTTAGGGGCGTGAGATTGAATATATATTCATATTCCCCACGGTAAAGCCGGCCTTTAAGCACCCAAATAAATATGTCACCAAAAATAAAATAAAACGTGTGTGAAATATGTAACCGCACCGCACCCAAAATAAATAAATACAAATATATAAATAAATAAATAAATAAAAACTCTTGCAAAACGCTGCTGCCAGAATACTAACCAGAACTAGGAAGTTTGATCACATGTCCCTCCATTGGCTCCAAATTCAGTCCAGATTGGACTTGAAGGTGCTTTTGTCAACCTATAAATCAATAGCCTTGCACCCTCATATTTATCTGAACTCATCATCCCCCTTGCAAACTTAGTCCTGAGCTGCTGAGTGGAATGTTACAAGCCAGCTGCTTAGTCCTGAACTGGAGAGTGGGCTGTCACAAGCCAGCAGTATCAGTGGTCCTGGTACTAGTATAGACAGAAAAACTAATAGTTGTTGTGTAAAGTCCATAGCCCTGAACTGCTGAGCAATGCCAGCAGTATCAGTGGCCCCGGTAGCATAGACAGAAAAACAAATAGCTGTTATGCAAACCTAGTTCCACTTGTGTCTGTGTTGGTTCCTCTGTTCTGGTTACTACTACTACTACTACTACTACTACAGTTGCTATTGTTACTACTTGTGTTTTTACTTTTACTAAAGTTGTTAATGGTATCAGTGTTATTACTGCCACAACTCTATATCTCTATGCTCTCAACCCAATCGTTCAAGGTGAATGAACGCCGACCAAGAACCAGATCTGCTCAAGGTTTCTTCCCCATTAAAAAGGTCTTTCCTTGCTGCAGTCACCAAGTGCATGCTCTTGTGGCACTATATAAATATAAATGGATTGATTAATTGAAATAAACAAACAAACAAATAAACAAACAAATAAATACATAAATAAAAAATACATAAAAAAATCAATCAATAAATCAATCAATCAATCAATAAATAAATACGTTTTAAAGATTACTACTTTAAATATCCCATGTTATTAACTTAGAATGCTTCAGAACAAGAATAATGTAGTTAAGATAAGGAGGTATTACTTGAATGAATTTGAAGAATATTTTCTCACAGGCTGTCAGTCACCATACTGGACGTTGACTGGCAGAAAGCACCAACTGCCCGCGTGGAAATTATGTGAACCTGCTGACTGGAGGCATTCCAGACGGCCTGACAGGTTCAACGTGTCAAACCTGCCTGTTCGTAGGAATTCTAAGCAGGTGTGTTTTGGAGAGTCGTCAGCCCAAGTCCAAGTCCAGTTGTGCAACATCAACCGAAGCCAATGTGAACCTGCTTGCAAAATGTGATAAGGACAAAATCATTCCTTCGTTAAATCTCTTGAACACATACCTATGGATCTACAGCATATCTGTTGCTATAACATGGCCCTCTTTCCAATCAACAGTGTATGTAGTGTAATGTAGTGCATATACTTGTTTATAGCTTTCACTCTCGCCTGTTTATCTACCCCTCTACATCATAGTATGCTTGCGCTGTTCACATCAGCTGCTTTGGAGTCAGGCTCGCCAGCTGTGACGCAGGCCTCGGCGCGTACGGCGAGGGCATTGACGCCCGACCAAGAATTTGGCATTAGAGTGACTGATGACTGTGGTGCAGTAACAGACGCCACCTGATGTGTGCAGTAACATATGCTGCCACCGTTTCAGCGTCGCCTACAGTACATACTGTAAAGCTGAAGCATCTCACACACAGTCTATAAGCTACAGTGACACATTGTGAAACGGCCCCAGTTTTGAGTTTCTCTCAATACACGTTCATAATGGCAAATAGTATTCATATGGCGGCCATTAATCCATTTGCTAATATGGTGCGGAGAGTCTGGCAAAGCGCCATGGTTTTTGATTACGGGGGAAGATATTCCGGAGTGGTCTTGGTGACAGACTGAGTGGTTTTCACCGGTGGCAAAGTGTCTCCTGAGACTCCATTGACTATGGCTTTCCTATTGCCACCCTGTTCAGTCCATTTAGATCTAATCCTCCAGTGTATATCCTTTCCAAAGTTCTATTGCCACCCTGCTCAGTCCATTTACATCTAATCCCACAGTGTAGATCCTTTCCAAAGTTCTACTGGATCCCACTGGTGTCAATGTGCAACAACCATTTGTTGAAAGTGTTGCACACTGAAAGCAAGTGACTTTTTTATTCAATTATGTAATCTTGGGGAAGTTGCTTTAAAAGTCTAGTTTTACAAACTCCCGGTTAGTTCACACTGGAAGAAGTTGAACTGCAGCAACAATATATACATATACATATACATATACATATACATATGTATGTATGTATATATATATATATATATATATATATATATATATATATATATATATATATATATATATATATATATATATATAGTGTTGTTAGAGGAAGTTTACTGTGAAAAGTGCAAATTACATCTGCAGTGTTACACTGCAAAAACACATGGCAAAGATAACAGCAATCAGGATGTTAGAACTTGTAGGCTATTACAGTAAGGTTAAATAAAAGTGCAATAGGAATGTTCACTGTGTTAATAATGCCGATAGCTGCCGATATTTTATCTGTCCTGTGACTGTCTGCCAATGACGGAGAACTCAATCAGAGAACTCACAAAGACAACCTATCAGTAGTGGTGGATGAGTTGAGCCCCACGATATGTGAAGCGCTTTGAGTATCTAGAAAGGCACTATTGTAAACTTAAATAAATAAAATAATATTTGTAACATCACAATATTCACAATAAAATAAGTAAAAAAAAAAAAAAGTTAAAGCCATGTTAGACCTCTGGCTACATTGGTCATAAGAGGTGACCCAGGCCTGAACAATCAACTTTGAGTTGAATGACCACCAAGCTGCTGCAAAATATAGTTTGAGTTTAATTATATGTAACGAAACTACTTCCTCGACACTGGAAGTCAATCCTATAAAGACTAGTGCAAAACGAGACCACTCAATAAGAATAAAATTAAAATTCTAATCCACTGCCCTTCTATATCAGAAGTATCTCAAGTATTCATCCAGAGATTCATCAAGAGTCAAACAGAAGCAGGTGAGCGCTGACACTGGGATTAAAGACAAATATTCTTTACCATTCCATCTCCTCTTATTTACCCAACGTGCCGCCCGGTGGCCAAAGCCCGCAAAATAATCTTGGCGCGGGACGAAAGGTGACCCGTTTTCGACTGTCAACAACTCCACAAAATGTCGGCAGGGCCCTATCACCCACTTGTCCTATTGGCAGCGGCCGGTCACATGACCGAGATCCAATACTCGGCGCGCGGTGGACATCACACATTGCTCTCCATTAACGTCGGCGTGGGTCGTATCTAAAATTACAATTGGCGAGTTGTAAAATTATACTGTATATTAACCCCCGACCCTATCCCTGCCAACCCCCAACCCCAAAAACACACCTGCTGGCGAATAGAGGCATGGGGGGGGGAGGAAGGGGGGGGGGGGGGGGGGGGGGGTTGTGCCGGGGGTGTTGGCATGTATGATAATTTATACACTGCCCACCTGGTGCCCAACACACAGCAGCATATGTTCTGAATGTGCCAGGCAGATGTACGTTCCACCGTCTCCGGCCACGGCTCTTTACCTCCTGTTTCTGCCTCAGAGCAGAGAGGGGGACAAACTAATATGAGCAGCGCCCGAAAAACAAGATGAGACAACCTTATGTCCCCCTGTATCTTAATACCCCCACAAATCACCACGCCCCCCGTCAGCGTGTCACTCACCGCCAGATATAGTCAGAAGCACATGGTAGTGTGAGGGGTGCTGATGGCCTTTCTTATAATGCTGCATGTAAGTAAGGGAAGTAAAGCTTCATTTAGATTGAGCTTTTCTTGCTTCATTGATAAAAAAAAAATATATATATATATAAAGGTGATGTAATACAGTACTGGCTAAAGGCACGCGAGTGGAGATCAGAGATTGGACCGAGCTGACATATTCTGTTAATGCCGTTTATATCTGTGAATACTGTGTGTATATCTGTGAATATCTGAATCCTTTTATAATATTTTCTCATCTCTTTAGAGATCCTTTATATCTTAATTGTTTATGTCTTGTATATTTGTTCTTATCAATGTTACATGAGCACCAACCACACCAAGACACATTCCTAGTATGTGAAGACATACCTTGGCAAATAAAAGAATTCTGATTCTGAAAATATAAGGAAGTTCAAAACAAAATACAAATGGTGAAAGGGACAATAAGGATGACTTCAACAATTGGGTATAAAAATCTAAGCCAGAGTAAGAAGAAGAGTTGTTATGTGTTTTTTGGAAACAGTTGACATGTGAATCTCATAGTAATAATTCAGTGGGACGACAGATGCTGTTAGAATGAGACAGAGCGTCTGAAGGAATATCGATGTCCTGCTGGGCCACTGCTGACCCAAGAGCCGTAAATCTGGAATGCCAAGACGAGGTAGATGAAGCTGGCTTTTAGGACCTACACATGTTGCTTTACTGCCTCAGGAAACATACAACTCAGTTTGGCAATGCTGGAGCAAAATAAACTGTAGACTGAATAATTCCAGTCTGGAAACACTATATGAGTATATGAGATATATTAAGGGTGCAGTTAAGAAATAATTAACAACGCAACGCGCGCGCATGTGTGAGCGCGCGTTGCGTTGTTACACACACACACACACACACAGAGAGAGAGAGAGAGAGAGAGAGAGAAAAGAATATGGATACATTTAAAGGATTGTTGAGAAATAGTTGATGACAAAATGTTAAAGACTGGAGAAACATCTATATTTTAGAGACAACGAATGAAGAAATACAGGTAATTATATTATTCCAAAATGGGCAGACCGAACTTTTGGTAATAATTTTTAGAATAGAAGTTGAAACTCTTTTTGACCGAGGATGTTAAAAGTCCATTAAAGTACTAATGGTCATGTCCTAATTCTCCCTGTCCGAATCTGATTTATTATTTGTTTCTTTTTTTCCCTTTCTTTCTTCATTTCTTCGAGATCAACGCCATGAAAATGTGCACCTTCTTGAATAAAAATATATTCATTTGTCAATTTGTTGTAAATTTGAACATTAATAAAAACTGAAATTACAAAAACAAGCTTTACTTTTACATTACGAATGTCTTTGCACGTTTTGTGTTGAGACTTAGATATCTGAGGTGAACCCCATCTGCTGGACTTCTGGGTATTGGCTGGGCGATTGGTTTGCTGACAGGCACATTCTCCCACATGCAGCTCTGGTTTCATTGCTTTCCAAAGGCCAGCGATAAGAGGCTCCTACACACTTTACACCCACTTCCCTCCATCACTTGTTTTAGAATTTTAGATTTATGACAGATGACTCAATCAGCAGGTGCAGGTGAGGCTTCAGTGACTGGATCAAGGGATGAACACCTCATGCCTTACTAAGGCCCCTGACCTAAGGCAGTCTTAGGTCCCCGCCACAAGACTGTAGAACCTTTCTGAAAGGCTTAGATCAGCAGAACCCATTACCATTTTAAAAATGAGGCCCATGTGTTTTGCCTGCTTTTTTTCTTTCTTTTTTTTTATATTCTACAGGCTTTTTGTCTGTTAAGTTTGTCTCTGGTATTAATCATATATTTTCTTTTTAATTTTCCTTTTGAAGTGCTTTGTTTTTAAGGTGTAGTTATATAAATAAGATTGACTTGACGTTTCAAATCTGTGACATTCCAGGTATAGGACTGTCTCTTTCAACCAGTGCTTCTCAAAGTGGGGTATGGGGACCCTCGTGGGTGTTCGAGGAGTTTCCAGGGGGTCAACAACAAAATAAGCAATAGTTTAGTTTCACTATCATTTAATTCATCGTCAAAATCATCCTAATTAGAGACTGTATAAGAATGACGACTGCAATCTTACCGGTAGGTTTCACTCAAAACACTATCATCCCACTATGTCAAGTTATACACACGGTCACCAAAACTGCCCCACCTGCAGAAACAGGCCTATGCTGCCATCCTCACTTATTTGACTATGGCTATAGCATCAATTAGATAGTTGATTACTTCTGCTAAATTAAGTAATTCCTTGTTTAATACTCAGTGATAACCAATATAATTATTAATTATAAATATATATATTTTTTTCTTTTATATTAAACTATAATTCATTACTAAATCACCAGTAAAAATATTTCGTGTGGTTCCTTGGGACAGAATCGTATCAAATGGGATGGGATGGGAAGGGGGGGGGGGGGGGGGGGGGGTGAGGTCTAACAAATGTATCTTCATTCTAAAATCTCTTTATTCTTAGTTCTCAAACTTATTCCAGTGAGAACGTTTGAGAAGCTCTGTGTTGAAGCAGCATGCCGCCCTGCCAGGCTGCCTGGCCCCCTGGCCTACAAGATGAGGCTTTGGTCATGGTGATGCTGGTGGGCAGTTGGAGCTGTGTTTCACTGCTTCAGTAAATGTCAGCAACACACACACATGCTCCCAGGGGGGGCAATTCCTGACTGACATTTCCTGAATCACACAAACAGAGCTTAAACGGCCCACCTGAAACCTGAATCACACAGCCTTACAAAACGTCATGATGATTTTGCAACACGTTGTGCCTTCTGTGCTCAAGGTTTATCTAATGAGAGAAATTGGACAGATTTTCCATAATACCATAATGCAGAGCTGTGCTGAAACTGTGGGGGTGATTACCTTTTTGCATTGGCAGTCACATCTTTTGAAGGGGTTTAAGCACATTGGCAGTCACATCTTTTGAAGGGGTTTAAGCACATTCACAGTCACATCTTTTGAAGGGGTTTAACTTTTGAAGGGGTTTAAGTGGATCAAGTTGTTAACCTTGTGGCCACACCGCACTTTATTCTCTCTGAATCTAGGGTCAAATACCAATGTTTTATCGCCTTCACTCTTGGCCCCCAACATAAAAGCACAGCTACCACAAATAGAAGCTTCATAATGCGTCATGTAAATGCAACCCCCCCCCATAAATAAATAAATACATAAATAAATAAATAAATAAATAAATAAATAAATAAATAAATAAATAAACAAACAAACAAACAAACAAACAAATAAATAAATAAATAAATAAATAAATAAACAAACAAATAAATAAAAAAATAAATAAAAAAATCTGGAGAGGAAAATTTAGTTAAATACAGCATGAATATGACATGCAGGAGGAAGAAAGGAAATGTTCAGCGACATTAGAAACTCCTTTGAGTCTAATCTGCTGCCACATGTAAATGATAAGGCTGAGGTGAACTACTGTGAAGCCATCCGGTCTGGTTGACTATCCCACCTCAGGGAATACTGGAGTCCCAAAGGAGGATTTCAAGATGTTTGGAAATACTGGATCCAGGAGAGGAAGAGGGAGAAATGGAGATGGGAAATCCAGGCAAAGGAGGCACCGCTACTTTCGATTGATTACATTTTAATATGTTTGGGAATCCCAGAAGCAGCAGAGAGAGAGAGGAGAGAGAGAGAGGAGGAGAGAGAGAGAGAGAGAGAGAGAGAGAGAGAAGAGAGAGAGAGAGAAGAGAGAGAGAGAGAAGAGAGAAAGAGAGAGAGAGAAAGAGAGAGCGAAGAGAGGAGAGAGAGAGAGAGAAGAGAGAAAGAGAAAGAGAGAAGAGAAAGAAGCAGAAACAGCAACACAGTTGTTATGAGATGACATGAAAGGAGCATGAAGTCTGAACGCTGGTTACACGCATTATGTGAATGTTATGTTCTTTCACCACGATGTGGATTATGTGACATTAGCACAGATTAGACACGCATTTTCACCTGTTTGCCACATGAAAAGGTTCGCTAACGGTGACGTTTTTAGGCAAGTGAAATAGTTTTGTTTAAGGTCAGGGTTAGGTTTGGGCAGGAAAAAATGTGGTTAAAGGCTAGGCTAGGCAACTGGAAATCCTACTTTTCTCACTTTTATTGGCCTTTTAAGACATTGTGCTCATTTCAGAAAACTTTAGGAGGCCGGACTCAAACGAGAGAAAGAGATGACGAGAGAGAAACTGATACAGGAAGACAGAGATGATGTTGCTGAACACGTAAAACAAGCTGCTAAAAATGTGAGGGTTAGGAGTGCATGTCCCAGGTCAAGTCCCAGGCCAAAATCTAGCTTACCAAGTCAAGTCCATGTCATCAAGTCTCAGGTCTAAATGTAAAAGTCAAGTCAGAACAAATCAAGAGTCCAGTATTAATTGAACATCTTAAGTAAACTAAATATCTTGGACTTTTCCAATGCAATATATGGTTTTAATAGGATCAACACTTGGTAAGAGCATCATGAGTATGATTTCCATAATCAGTTTCAACTTCAATAAATCCCATCATTCCATGCAAGTTCAGAAAACTGGATTTAAATTCAGTCGGCAGCTGGAACAAATCTCATCACTTTCAATCCAAGTCATTTACACAAACACAAGATCTTAAGTCAAGACTTTAGAAACATTTTCAAGTCATAAAATGACAAGTCAAAAGTCAAATCCCAAGTCACCAGAACCCAAGTCAAGACATGTTTTCAAGTCTTCTCTTCATGCATCAAGTCAAGTCTCAAGCAATTAACGTGACTCTGAGCCCAAGTCGTGTGACTGGACTCTCCACCTCTGCAAGGCAGTGTTGCGGGTTTTGAATCAAATTGTACAACGTTTTCAAAGTGACAAGGAGACGCAGAGAGACTTGTCGCTGAGTTGCATCCGAGATATGAACACGCCACACACACAGATCTGAACAGCACACACACACAGATCTGAACAGCACACACACAGATCTGAACAGCACACACACAGATCTGAACAGCACACACACAGATCTGAACACGCCACACACACAGATCTGAACAGCACACGCACAGATCTGAACACGCCACACACACAGATCTGAACAGCACACACACAGATCTGAACACGCCACACACACAGATCTGAACAGCACACACACAGATCTGAACAGCACACACACAGATCTGAACAGCACACGCCACACACACAGATCTGAACAGCACACACACAGATCTGAACAGCACACACACACATCTGAACAGCACACACACAGATCTGAACAGCACACACACAGATCTGAACAGCACACACACACATCTGAACAGCACACACACAGATCTGAACAGCACACACACAGATCTGAACAGCACACGCACAGATCTGAACACGGCACACACACAGATCTGAACAGCACACACACACACAGATCTGAACAGCACACACACAGATCTGAACAGCACACACACAGATCTGAACACGTCACACACACAGATCTGAACAGCACACGCACAGATCTGAACAGCACACACACAGATCTGAACAGCACACACACAGATCTGAACAGCAGACACACAGATCTGAACAGCACACACACACAGATCTGAACAGCACACACACAGATCTGAACAGCACACGCACAGATCTGAACACGCCACACGCACAGATCTGAACACGCCACACGCACAGATCTGAACAGCACACACACAGATCTGAACAGCACACGCACAGATCTGAACAGCACACGCACAGATCTGAACACGCCACACGCACAGATCTGAACAGCACACACACAGATCTGAACAGCACACACACAGATCTGAACAGCACACACACAGATCTGAACAGCACACGCCACACACACAGATCTGAACAGCACACACACAGATCTGAACAGCACACGCCACACACACAGATCTGAACAGCACACACACAGATCTGAACACGCCACACACACACAGATCTGAACAGCACATGCCACAGCATCGCTGCAATGCATCCAACATCTTAACACTTGGCACAGTTATGAGAGGGCTTCACAACACATTTAACACAGCAAAGCGCAGGCCGCTGAGGCCGGGGGCCTTTTTACCCCCAATGGATGATAATGAAAAGCTTAGTGGCCAGACAAACTGACACATACCTCACCCCCCCCCCCCTTCCTCCCCGTCCAAATCCTGGTCCAAAGCAATCGAGAGCGCCCCACTACTTACAGTGCTGACGTCAAAGACGCACGAATCATATTTCACTCTCGGAACGTTGATCTGGTGATTATGAATAATTATAGGCAGGCCATTATCACCCGTCCGCCCCACCCTTCAGTCCGCCTGGGTGGGTCTGAACCCCGGGACTCCCTCCCTCCCTCCTGCCGAGCGCGCGCGCTCTCTTACAAGGCCGAGGAGCTGAGGCCGCCGCCTCTGCCAGCAGGGATCTATAGATAGACGGACCCCCCGCTGGCGGGATGGGGGGCCGCTCGCTAAAAGGATCCTCACTGACTGCGACAGAATTCAAACCTTAATTCTATAATCGCCAATAGTCTGGCTCTTTCACTTTATATAACCCACTCACGACAAATTCTCTGCAGCGGGTGTCACCATCGATTGACTGGCACAAAGTGTATCTATCTATCTATCTATCTATCTATCTATCTATCTATCTATCTTATCTCTGTCTCTCTGTCTGTCTATCTATCTATCTTATCTCTGTCTGTCTGTATATCTATCAATCTATCTATCTATCTATGTATCTATCTATCTATCTATCTATCCATTGATCTATCTATCTATCTATCTATCTATCTATCTATCTATCATACTGTATCTCTGTCTGTCTGTCTGTCTGTCTGTCTGTCTGTCTGTCTATCTATCTATCTATCCATTGATCTATCTATCAATCTATCTATCTATCTATCCATTGATCTATCTATCTATCTATCTATCAATCAATCTATCTATCTATCTATCTAACTATCTATCCATTGATCTATCTATCTATCTATCTATCCATTGATCTATCTATCTATCCATTGATCTATCTGTCTATCTATCTATCTATCTATCTATCTATCTATCCATTGATCTATCTATCTATCTATCTATCTATCTATCTATCTATCTATCCATTGATCTATCTATCTATCTATCGATCTATCTATCGATCTTCCTTCCTCTCATGTGTTCTTGGGTGGGCCCTGCCTCGTCCAAAATAGATGGGATGCATTATCAGGGAGATTATCACCACACAATAACATACATTCATTATAAGTAATAGCTTGTGCCAGATGACCAGCGTCTATATTCTGCTCGCCCTACAAGAGTCCACATGACACACATACAGTATACTACATACACAACACACTAACACACACACCCCTTCCTGGCCCACATGACACACACACAGTATAAGTACACACATACACAACACACAAACACACACACACCCGCCCCACCGTCACATACAAACACAGAGGCAAACGTCATATCTGGGCTGTTAATCAAACTTTTCCCTTAGAGCAGAAATACATTGTGAGAACACGGTGTGACTGTTGTACAGCCATCCTCAGCTTTTGGCAGCAGGTACTTCTCAGTGAGCTCCAACCGTAAATATAAACTAACCCTGGCCACACTAATAGCCTCCTTCCGCTCGTCAACCACACAGGGGCCGATATCCCTGTTTCCTCTCTAATGTGTGCACTGCAGACCATCAGATAGATCCACTGAGGGCAAAGATCTCTATTTCTAGTGAGAGCTAAGAGGCAACACGCATCCTGACAAACCGAAGCGTGGTCGACAAGTGGAAAGTGCAATCAGGATCACATTAACACGTTCACTGCCAATGACGTATTAATCCGTCAAAAAAAATCCAACGGTTGACTGCCAATGACGTATTAATACGTCAAAAAAATGATTTTTTTTTTTTTGACCGTGGGATGTGCATCTAACCCTTTTACATCTCTTATATAATTATTGGAGCCACCGAACATGTACAACCCATTCCACCGACCCACTAAGTGGCGACAGTGCTCTCCCAGACTAGAGGAAGGCAAGCAAAAAGCAGTGTGAGGAAGCCATTCTCATGAAAATGGATTGGCGAAAACGCTTTCGTTTTCGCGCTGATTGCTGGCGGTGCGGGATTGCAAATTTGCCTAATAGATTACGGGTGGAACACACTTTGAAACACGCAGCATAAATAAGACCAGAATCGCAAAAGCTTCATCAAAGCTCTCAACACAAACCCCAAGAAACGAGCGAGCCCATATCCAGACTTGCACAGCGGCCGCCAGCAGACAGGCAGCAGCAGCAGAAGCAGTGAGCCTGGTGACGCGAGGTTACAGCAGCAACAGAAACGAGCTTGTGACACGCCCGCTGCAGCCAAGAAGAACACACACGGAGGGAGGAGTTTGAAGGAGAGGGGTGTTTCCTGCTGTTATGGAGGAAATTACTGTTCAAAACTATTGTTTAGATGTCTGACGTCTTACTGATGCCAAAAATGAATGGTTAAAGTGACTGTTCTATCGAATTTCACAAAAAGCCGTTTATCTCAGAATAATTTTTCAGACGCTGAAACCATGCTGTATTCAACTGCTAATGCTTACATAACTACTAACTCTACAAACTAACTCTTTTAGACAGAGAAAGCACACATTCTATTAGTTCTTTTGAGATATTGTGTGTTCACAAAATCTTAGCAGAAAAGAATCCTCGGGTCTTGAAATATGAGCCAGAATCCTCAAAAAAACCCTCTGGCAGAACCTACCTACAGTAAAAAAAAACGGCTGGCAGTGAATGTGTTAAAAGGTATACGTGGTCGAAATTCACCAACGCAACGCAACACTAGATGACCCTCCTGGAGCAAAGGGTGTCAGTCTGACCAATCGGAAGCCGTCCTATTTGTTGGGTTACATAAATATGACACCATAGGCGATTTCTCGCCGTATATAAGAGGGGGGAGGCTTTCCAGTGCATTCTGGGCAAGGAGAGCGGAGCGTTTTCTGATCAGAAAACAACAGATTCGAGTTCTCAACTGGCCTGAGAATTCAAACCCGACCTGATCCGACCGTAGTAAGTTGAAGCCCGGGGCAGAACTAATAGTTTTTATGCTAATTGACCCGAGCCGGGTTGACGGGCTCGGGCCGGGTTCGGTCCCGTCGGGCTCAGGCTGAAACGGAGAACTCTAAGCTGTGTGTGTGCTGACTGTGTGTGTGTGTGTGTGTGTGTGTGTGTGTGTGTGTGTGTGTGTGTGTGTGTGTGTGTGTGTATGTGTGTGTGTGTGTGTGTGTGTGTGTGTGTGTGTGTGTGTGTGTGTGTGTGTGTGTGTGTGTGTGTGTGTGTGTGTGTGTGTGTGTGTGCGCGCGTGCGTGTGCCTGTGTAAGCATAGAAGAGAGAGTGAATAAAGAGAAGAGTATCACTCTGGCCTATACTGTAAATACATAGTTCCAGCAGTGGGAAAGAAGTGTTGGATGTGTGGTGTATTATGATCCAACATAAAGCAAATCATAGCAGGACAAATTGAGTGTTTAGGCTATATAACAGTATAACAGTCATAGGGTAATAAAATACCCTCTGAAAAAAAGCACATCTATTACCCTGCAGCGTGTGTGCGTATGTGTGTATGTGCGCGCCTGCGTCTGTGTGTGTGTGTGTGTGTGTGTGTGTGTGCCTGCGTCTGTGTGTGTGTGCCTGCGTCTGTGTGTGTGTGTGTGTGTGTGCGTGTGTGTGTGTGTGTGTGCGTGCGCACCTGTGAGCGAGGGGTTTAAATTTGATTTCCTGTATTCTGGTCCTCTCACCATGTGGATGAAAGCAAGATGCCTTTGGGGTGAGCGCACGTGCCTCAGCTGTCGGTGGCGGCCTAACAGAGCAGGAGTGAAGCGGGGAGGGTTGATCTGTCACTAAGACGCCCCTACTCTCCTACTGTTAAACCTGGGGGGCAACACACATTCAGTACATTCCCTGCATTCGTAGCCGAGGCGGTTCATTGAACTATGTGTGTGTGATGGGTAACCTCGCGCTCGGCGGTGTAGCTGAGGCGTTAGCACAGCATGCTAACCTGGGAGGAATTTAAATCATTTTTGCTGCTTCCTCGGATACAAATGAAGGTATGAGCTATGAGGTGCAGAACGCAAAAGTCAAGTAAAAACAAAAGTGAGTTAAAGAGTTGGCACACTGAATCGGAATCACTTGGAATCATAATTGCTTTGAAAGTGGATGACAGGGCGCTGTCTGTTTATCTGTCTGTCCCACTGATGACATCATCAGTGATGTCATAAATTGTGACATAATCAGTGATGTCAGAGGCATTGTGACATCACACACACACACACTCAGAAGGACACACCGAGTCTTCCTCCGCCCGGCCTTCAGCACATCCTGCCAGACCAGCCTAAAGCTTCTGGCATACTCTTCGCGCACGCGCTGGAGGCGGGGCTCCGAGGAGGGCGCACGCACTCTGCGCAGGCCAAAACAGAACATACTCAGTGCTCAGCTCGCTCCTCCAGGCAGTCTGAATGAAATTGAATGTAACGTTCCCAATTCTATGTATTAAATAAAAAAAAAACGACCCTCAACATTTGGGAAGGCTAAGCCACACAACTAGTTTGTTCTAATCGAACGTCATGCTTCAAAAGGCGACTTTACGACGGTGAGGACTCAATCACAGCAGATATCCGCTGATAGCCTACCACGGAGATCTCACAGGCACAGGCAGCAAAACCCGACGCGCTGATAGAAAAATCTCCATGGACGCGCCGCACTGCGCTCAGGCCTCGCCCCCCGACACGCCCCGTGCGATGACGTCATAATCGCCGCGCGCCCTATGCGCTTGGCTGGGCGCAAAGAGTATGCCAGAAGCTTTACAGATGACCTCCTCCTCAATCTTCACCTCAGCATACACACATCTGAACTTTAAACAATAATGGTTGTGGCGTGGTCCTGGCTAGTGAAAGAAAGGCCTTATGACAGAACTGAATTTCTCCTTAATTCCTTTCAGTGGAGCTAGTTTTGCAATGTGAATATTCCAGTGATTCCTGTTTACGTTCTGTGCTGTGTTACCACTGGACTGATATATGGACTACAAGTTCCATGGTCGTGGCGTATGAAGTCACTCTCTGGCGACGCCGTCACAGACTAGGGAGTGGTTAAATAGATCTGTGGAGGGGCCACGCATGAGCAACAATGAGAGACATAATGTCTGAGCAATAGGACCACACACCACTTCAGGACAGACCGCCAACAACCATGTGCATAGCAGCACCGTGTGTGTCTAGAAGTGACTGACTTTCGCCGCACACCCAGAGGGCTCAAGCGCGTTAGCTGTACAGTCTAGCTAGGCCTCGCGCGAACATCGACCGCCCACCTATAGCTCCACGAACACGCATCCTCTCTTTCCACCCAACCAACCAAACAAACAAACGGAACTTTCATCAAACCACCACGCCTGAACCCGCCTCTCCTCGGGAGAGCTCATCTTGGGCTGGCAGGTCAACTGAAGGAGACGTCTGGATGAAGTCCTAATCCACGTCGTCAACACAGCTACATCTAGGCGGTAAAGAACACCGCCTAGCTTTATTCACAGTTTGCACTACTAGCTCCTAATTGTTTTTCCTTTTCTGAATGTACGGTTAATTGTGTTATGGCGTTGTAGAGACCTGCTATACAATCCAAACCGTTAAAAAATGTTTTACAATATATCCAATCTGTGAAAAATTAATTGAGAATCAGGGTGCAGTCAATATTATGTAAACTGCAGATTAAATGTACATTTGCAATGAATTGTCCCCAATGCACTAAATGGTTAACTTGATGCTGCCAGGTGGTTTGTTACACAGAACCATCTGGAACGTGTCCTTGGAAAACTGTCTTGAAAATGCCTTCAAAAAATACCTGGTGGCGGGTGATTGGATGAACCACCTGTCTATCATGGGCTCGCTTCTCGCTGTCGTCACACCTAAATCCTGCCCATAGCTGCCTCTGGATGCTGATTGGTCCAGCCCACTGCTTAGCTGGGATGGAGTTAAACCAATAGAGGGTATGCGCACACCCGTGGAACACGCCCCCTCAATCGGGAATGAGTGTCAAAATGAGTGTCAAGTTCCTCCCTGAGCAGCAGGTGTCACTTATCTAGGCTGATTACTGCATTCAAGCTCAGTCTTGCTGTGACTCAGTGGGCGTGACCCCACAGTGACGTCTGCCTCTGTGACACATGCATACCCTCTATAGCTTGGAGCGCGGCAAGGTGGATTTCTCTAATCCAGTGTGTAACAAAAAGTATACATTCACAGTTAAGTGCAGGCTACATGTGAGTCCGTGCACACACACACACACACACACACACACACACACACGGGAGTGTGAAGGTCAGCTCAGTGGGTTGTGTTTTACGGTCAAATAAAGTCTATATGTCATGTGATTTAATATGGAGTTTGATGCCTCTGCCCTATTACATCTCCTGTGGGACGCTGCACTTCATTAAGTGTGTATGAACAAGCTCTTTAATTTTAGATTGTGTTTACACCCAGACCTTTAGCCTCTGCCAGCTCATATATTTAAGCCTTAAGGAGTGGGAAGGTAGCGATGAAGAGTTGATCCCAAAGGACTCCTTCATTGGTTATCTCCTGAGCTGAGGTTGACGCCTGCTTATTAATGTCGTAAAAACAACTCTTTGTCACCCACAATTTATTGTAATTGATTCCCCCCCCCACACACACTTTGAAGGTTAATATAATGGCTGGAAAATCTAGCAAAGATATTTGAGGAGTTTCATTCCAAAGTGAAATATCCACCATCTGAAAATGTCACACCTCTGTACTCTGGCAGGGAAGTCACACTCAAAATGTTACTGCGGGCATCCGGTAAGTGCAGCGGTAGATTCCCTGCCTACCAACACGAGGGTCACAGGTTCGAGCCCACGTGTTACCTCTGGCTTGGTCGGACGTCCATACAGGCACAATTGGTCATTAGGGGTATGTGTCTGCTCGGGGGGAGGGGAACTGGGGGGGGGGGGGGGGGGGGACTAGCGTGATCCTCCCATGTGCTACGCCCAGCAGGTGAAACTCCTCGCTGTCAGGTGACAAGAAGCACATGTATCGGAGGAAGAATGTGCTAGTCTAACGGCTCTCCCCAGATCGGCAGAGGGGGTGGAGCAACGACCGGGACAGCAGGAGGAATTGGGGTACAATTGGGGAGAAAACAGGCGGGAATCTGAAAAAATTAAATAAAGGAAGAATACAGCAACCTATTTACTTATAAAATACAGCTAGTAACATTTTGGAGGAGGTGATTGGCTTACCTATCCTGCTGATCTTTGTCAGTGTCACGTTAGTGGGCCAGATTGCACAGGACACTACCACATGGTTTTATTATTATTACAGTGTATCCACTTTCAAGTGTGAATGTGTGTAGGATGCTTAGTTGTTTATATAATCGATGGAATGTGAATGTTATAAGAGTCTGCTAACTGGTCAGCTGGCATCTCAGCATACATTTCAGTTATAGGAGTTTCCTGCTAATAAAATGACTTTGGGCTGTTGAGCCAAACAATTGACATTACAATTGTTCATTTTGTATTAAACAAAACGTAATTTCACCATCGGCTAGCTAGCTAGCTAGCACATCATCCGATCCCCATGACAGACCTCTAGAAACCAACCACAGAACTGTGATGATGTCAGGATTAACAGGAATCTCCCTCTCGATCCAGTTGACATTATGTGCAAATCTCACTGGCAAATATATATAGATGGAAAAATGTGGCGGCACTGTTAGTCTCATTGCTTTATTTGAACCTTGCTGCAGGGTATAAAGACATTATAAGCCTCTTAAACTCTGTCCGGTCCCAATGTTCCAGATAGTTTAGCCCCGCTAAGTCTACCAACTCAACGCCAGTAAACCCTTTTCCACCCGGACGAAGCCACTGGTTGGTGGTATGTGTGGTAACCAGAGCCGTATAGATAGAAGAGTCCCGACATCTCCATTCACTCCAATGAACCAGTTATTTACTCTCCAGAGTTCCAGGAAGTAAGGTCCTGAATTAAGCAGCACTGTCGAGTTGCAGGAAAATAGACAGTTTGTGTTGTACTCTGAAAGGGTTTTTCCCCCCTTGAATCAAATTGTACATTATCAGCTTTATTTTAGCATGCAAAAGTAGCGCGAGACCCATTCCTGGCTGTTCATTGGCTAATGAGTCTCGCATTTTGGTCCTCCGCTGATGCCACTCTAGAGCAGAGGTTCTCAAATGTTTTTCAGCCAAGGACCCCTTACAAGATAGAAAATATACCGGGGACCCCCTCATTCTGATTTGTGATTTTGTGCTAAGCTTAATTGTTTCCACGGTAACGTGCTTGACTTTTAAATTGATAGGTTTGTTAGATTAGAATGTAATCCATGAACCATTTTAGATTTAAAGCATAACATATTTTCGTTGAACTATGAAGCTTTTGCAAAAAAAAGAAAAATAAATGTTTTTAGTTTTATTTTCCTGAAAACTTTTCGCGGACCCCCTGGCAAAGTGCCACGGACCCCTGGGGTTCCCCAGACCCCCATTTGAGAACCACTGCTCTAGAGGACACTAGTGGTAATGTACAGTAGTGATACACTATGAGTAATCAAATTTGGCATCAAGAGGTCGCAGTATCTAACAGTGCTTTTAAAACAAAAGTAAATGTACATTTCATTTCAAACTGTTCTTGAATGTATGAAATATGCACTACTGGAGTTAAGTCTTCTCTAGTGCAGCCCCACTTCCAGGAGTGAGGAACCAGGCTAACAGTTAACTCTTCTCTAGTGCAGCCCCACTTCCAGGAGTCAGGAACCAGGCTAACTCTTCTCTAGTGCAGCCCCACTTCCAGGAGTCAGGAACCAGGCTAACTCTTCTCTAGTGCAGCCCCACTTCCAGGAGTCAGGAACCAGGCTAACTCTTCTCTAGTGCAGCCCCACTTCCAGGAGTCAGGAACCAGGCTAACTCTTCTCTAGTGCAGCCCCACTTTCAGGAGTCAGGAACCAGGCTAACTCTTCTCTAGTGCAGCCCCACTTCCAGGAGTCAGGATCCAGGCTAACTCTTCTCTAGTGCAGCCCCACTTTCAGGAGTCAGGAACCAGGCTAACTCTTCTCTAGTGCAGCCCCACTTCCAGGAGTCAGGAACCAGGCTAACTCTTCTCTAGTGCAGCCCCACTTCCAGGAGTCAGGAACCAGGCTAACTCTTCTCTAGTGCAGCCCCACTTCCAGGAGTCAGGAACCAGGCTAACTCTTCTCTAGTGCAGCCCCACTTTCAGGAGTCAGGAACCAGGCTAACTCTTCTCTAGTGCAGCCCCACTTCCAGGAGTCAGGATCCAGGCTAACTCTTCTCTAGTGCAGCCCCACTTTCAGGAGTCAGGAACCAGGCTAACTCTTCTCTAGTGCAGCCCCACTTCCAGGAGTCAGGAACCAGGCTAACTCTTCTCTAGTGCAGCCCCACTTCCAGGAGTCAGGAACCAGGCTTTACTCTTCTCTAGTGCAGCCCCACTTTCAGCTGTATTTTGGACCTAAAGTCTTTGCTAGTGCAGCTTAACTCAGGATGCTCCGTGTTAGCAGGAGAGGTGGAGGACCGCATGGTCATAATGTCCCCCACTGGGTGCCTCAGGCCTGTCAGCCATTTAACAACAAGATTAGCCCCAGTTGCTGCCATGTGTCAACACAGCAATGAACACATGGTCAGGTGGTGGAGGGGGAGGGAGGGGGGGGGGGGGAGGGAGGGGGGTGGTATGATATCAACACAATAAATATAAAATTTCAGTAAGCGTAGAGGGAATGAAATCATCTCACCTACTGGGCTGTAGCATGAGCAGCCTGCCTGGTGAACAGATAGCATCTAGCCCCGGGGGCAAATTAGCACATTATGCTAATGTCACCAGCCTCCTCCTAATGGTATTTCAAAATACATTTTGTAAGAGGCGACAGGCACGTCGGCCATTGTTTATACTGCCTTGCCTCTTCATACCGCTGCCCGCCGGCACGGGAAACTATTCAGCAGGATTACAAAACCACCTGTGCCCTTCTCTGAGATAAGAAAATAAAACAGCCAGGGCATTTATTTTGCTTAGCCTTGTTCAAACAAATGACGTGGTCCCCCCCCCCCCCCTGTAAAGCTAGCTCGCTAATCAAGCGGCACATCTAAGTCCGCACCAGCAGCAAGATTAGATTTGGTTAATGACCTCTGGTGGGATGGGACTCCAGCCCACCTCACCTCACTTCACCAGGCATGCTAAACAACCCTTGGAGATTTGTTCTGTTATTATTTTGCAAACAGCTTTATGACCAACAGAGATATAGATAGATAGATAGATAGATAGATAGATAGATAGATAGATAGATAGATAGATAGATAGATAGATAGATAGATACTATAGATACTGTAGATAGATACTGTGTAGATAGATAGATACTATAGATAGATAGATTAAGATATACCGGTACTGTATACTGTAGATAGATAGATAGATAGATAGATAGATAGATACTATAGATACTGTAGATAGATACTGTGTAGATAGATAGATACTATAGATAGATAGATAGATTAAGATATATACTGTAGATAGATAGATAGATAGATAGATAGAGACACAGACAGACAGAGATAGGTAGGTAGGTAGGTAGGTACCGTAGATACAATAGATAGATAGATCACAGAAGACATTAATCATATTTTGTGCAGCCAAAACACAACGCTTCAAATTCTGCATGCTCATAAATATTATTGTCATATCATATGTACGTGAATAACAAAACCATTCAGTGCATGTTTTCCATATACCTATACCTCCGAGGACCAGTAGCAATGTCTTAAGCCAGCCGTGGTGAAGTAAGAGGTTATTGGGCAATGGACTACAAACCTGTGACAAACTTGTAAATACATTGACTGCCCTTCTTACTTGTCCCGTGAAGCATTACCCCCAAACTATGCTGCTCAAATGACACCGACCAGCTTTTTACAACTAAGAAACAAGTGTTTCGGAGAAAGGCAACATAAGAGAACTCGCACTGCTTTACTGCAAAGGACAGCGTTTACACTGACGTTCAGTGCTAGAAAGGCCATATAAAAAAACAGTTGGCGCCTTCAGCTAGTGTTGTGGAGTCCAGACATGGCCTCACTCACCGGCACCACAGTCTGAGAAAAAACAAACCCCGTAAAAACAAAACAGCGACACCTCCGGCAAAGCAGGAGAGGTGACAAGAAAGCACAACTCTTCCACCATTTACCTTTCCTGTGGCATTTTGGCACGTCGGTGCTACTGAAGCAAGGGACTGAGGCACTGAGCTAGTGGACACTAGCAATCACAGAGTAGAGAGAGTCCAGTAAAGGGAAGAGAGACATTAGACCGTGTTCCCAGTGGGCTACTTTGTAGCCATCGGTGGAGCCCACTGAGAGGTCAGAGGAAACTTCCCTTCCACGACTGACAAGCTGCCGCAGTGATATAGAGGCAGCAGCTGGGGAGAAGAGGGGGATGATGAGCAGAACGAAAGAGAAAAGAAGGGGGGAAGGGGCGAAGGTGAAAACAATGCCGAGACAAACATGGTGACAGACAGTGTTGCCTCGCTAATACATCCGTCCACAAACCTGTTGAAGCACAATCCATCATGAAGTAGTCGTCAGCAAGCCTGAAGACACCAAGAAAACAACTTAGCATAACTTCTTCTCAACCTGCTTCCCCATCATTCTCCCACGGTAAATGCCTGGTAAATGGACTGCATTTATATAGCGATTTTATCCAAAGCGCTTTACAATGTGCCTACAATCACCCCAGTCACACACCGAAGGCGGCAAGCTGCCACGCAGGGTGCCGGCACAGCCATCGGGAGCAATTCGGGGTTCAGTGTCTTGCCCAGGGCCACTTCCGACATGCGGACTGGAGGAGCCGGGGATCGAACCACCGACCTTCTGATTAGTGGACGACCCGCTCTACCTCCTGAGCCACAGCCGCCATCTGTGACTGATCAATTCCTACCAAAACGCTCACATCTTGCTTTCTTGCCTGCTCCTTTAGGGCCGATGGACACTGCAAAAATCAAGTGCAAAAACAGCCAAAGCACTGTACATGTATACGTTTATAGCTTATTCAAGTGCAAACGCTCAGAATGATTCGCATTCACACAATTCAAGGCAGATCTGGTTGTATTGTGCTATGGATTTTATATACAGGATCACTGGCTTTGTGGGATTATAATGCAGGCAGGGTTGAAATGCACAGAACTGAAAGCTGAGTTTTAACATGTGGAGGCTGACGTGGAGCGAGCAGGTTTTCATAGGACTAGTAGAGAGCAGGTTTTTATAGGACTAGTAGAGAGCAGGTTTTTATAGGACTAGTAGAGAGCAGGTTTTTATAGGACTAGTAGAGAGCAGGTTTTTATAGGACTCGTAGAGAGCAGGTTTTTATAGGACTAGTAGAGAGCAGGTTTTTATAGGACTAGTAGTAGAGAGCAGAACAGAAGAACCTGAGAGCAACCTGGATCCTGTAACAGTCTGAGTGAAACGACCCTGACAGGTGCTGATACATCCAGCAGGATTACATCAGACCTCTGACTCAACACAAACAACAGCAGGCTCAAAGTGGACAAGCAGCTCCAGTCACAATACACTTTTATTATTCACTTTTCAAGGCTCCGAAAGGAGAAAAAGGAAGTGACATGTGACGTTTTAAAAGGATACTAGGCAACTTAACCTTGGCTGAAAAAATTATAACTTTTTCACAAAATGGATCATCAAAACTTTTGAGATATTGAATGATTCACTTCAGGTCATCAGGAATGTTTTTTCATTCTTCTAGAAATGGTTCCTTGTATCATAACATTGTAATTGTAATATTAATGTAAATACAACTGTAACTCCAATGTACCAGTATAATTGCAGTACTTGCAATGTCCTTTTAACTGTACCAGTATAGTAATTACAATGAAATGGTATTTGCCATGTAATTAAAGGGACATTAACTTGAAACCTAATGCACGTGGCTTACAGCAGTTGTGTATAAAGATCGTCATGGGTTTAGCCTCAAACTAAGTATCTCATCTACGACGAACAACAGCGGAAAAATCCTTTTTAGACTGCTTACCGACTGGCACAAAAACGTAAGAAAGCCCGCTGGATGTCAGGTGGGCCTACTACGCACATATATACAGAAATTGTTGATGATCTAAAATAGACACACAGCGCAGTTCAAAGCCATAAATGGTCCGCTCTAACCTTTCACTTTCTAGCTCTGCAAGCAAGCAAACCAAGATGGCGTCAGCAGCACGTAGACGCGTGCAAGTACACACTCCCACAGCGCACTCCTTCTCGCTCCAGGGGGGGTTATCCATGGCAAATCGCTGACCAACAAAGTCAGCGATAATCCTGTTCTAAACCCAGCAGCATCCAGTAAATGCCACACGGCAAAGCTACAAGGTGGTGCTAAACTGTGTTCTCTAATGTCGCTCTGAAATCCAACCGCCAAGGGAACAAAAATCACATATCTGTCCCCACCACTGATGACCAATACAAGTCTAATTAAAGAGAGGGGGAGGGGGGAGAGAAGCGTTCAATTATCAGTTAATATGTGTTGCTGTAAAGACAATTCTCATTAAAAAAAACCAATGCAAGTTGTTGTCGAGTTTTTCTGCAGCGCGTTTGGCGCTCCATGATCAGGCAGCAGATCTCTATATCGTTTACAGCACTTTGTCGGATGACGGTTAAGCTGCGAGAAATGCAATGTATCTCAAAACCTGTGCCAGTGTTGAGATACAGCTACATGAGCATGACAAACTCCAAACCAGGCATTCATGTCAGGCCTGAAAACAATTTCCACCGCAAGAGGCCTCCGTTGGCTTGCATGACTTCACTAAACACGTTTCTCTAGGAGACCTTATATTAGAAATGAAATTCCCAGTGCCATATAAGTGCATGAATGCATGCCAACCTAAATTGAAGCGTGCCAACCGAGTCTAAAAGTTCTTTATCTACAAATATACACGTCTGACCCGTGTGGTCAATGAATTTACATTTGTTGCATATGAAGTCAATGTCATTTATTTTTTCCTAGGTGAACATGATAGTCTTAAAAGTAACAATGATATAGACTATGACAAAAAGTTCACTTATTTTTGTATATACAAGTAAACCATTGCATATATTATGGCAAATAAAAATATATATATTTCTAAGAGGTGCATGTAAAATCTCAGCATTCAAATTGATCTTTAAAAAATGTATACACTTAATTTTCCTTTGTGTACACAGAATTCTACCAAAATGTAGGCAGTATATTCTTCTCTCATCTTTTTGAAAAAGTTACGACCAAACACATGATTCAGTAGCTGATAATAAAACCCAGTTGAGTTTGATTTACAGGCGAAAATATTTGTCTCTTTTGACAAGACCTCTAGTAGCACTTAATTTTGAAGAGGCTAAAACAAGGACGAAACAACACCAGGTTCATTAGTTGCAAGGCTGTATCATTACTTGTGTGTGATACAATCTTCCTGCAGTAGGTGCCAATATTATATTATCTCATTTCTTGTTCTACTCCCATTATCTCCAAATCCTCGTCTCATTTCTTGTTCTACTCCCATCTTCAAAGAGTCACAACTACACTAGTCTTTACTTCCAACACGTTTTGTGAGACACCCACTGTTTTTTTTGCTATTAAATATAATATAAAAAATATATAATACAATATATCAAAACAAATATAGAGAGACAAATTATACTGCCATTATGAATTATTCAATCAAGACTGTAATACCTCTGAGCTGTTTCAGTGGATTAACGTATGATTCCTATCCTCTCCTATGCTAAATATATACACTGTATGTGTGTGTGTGTGTGTGTGTGTGTGTGTGTGTGTGTGTGTGTGTGTGTGTGTGTGTGTATATATATATATATATATATATATATATATACTGTATATATGTGTGTGTGTGTGTTACAAAGTCGCAGCACACGGCACTCGACGAGTCGGCATGAAATAACCCAGTGTTTCATGGGAAATAAATTATTGACGGACATTTTTTCTTGAGGAAGACGGCAAACGATAGATTAACTGGAATCAATTTGGGGCCCGAAACGCCGCGGGCGATTTCCGCCCATCCATCTCTGAAAGCCCAGCAAGGAGAATCAGCCGAAGACATTCCAACACAGATATATCTCATCTTCCACATACTTCCCACCAACACAGCTACTTATGGAAAGATACCGCTATACATTCATGAACACCATCTCCAAAATCCCCCTTGAACAAATTCATTTTTCATACTGCGACTGTGCGTAACAGCCATGGTGCATATGAATATATTATATTTTGTGGTGCAGAAAAAAATCCTCTTACCTGTGCAAGAGTTCACCGGATGCCTTAGGGTTGTATCCGCCACCTCCTTGTCCTTTCCCCAACATTTTTGCCTGGCCGTTCCTGACACTTTCGATGCCACTCGTCCGATCCCAGGCCTGCTGCATGGCAAAACAAACTCCCTAGCACCACCTGCAGCCTTCACACCCTGAACCCCCCCCCCCCCACACACACACACACACACACCCCTGCCCCCCAACCACCCCCGCCCCTCCCCTCAAAAATAACTAGCACGGTCCAAAGACAGCGAATCCTGATGAGGCAACTTTCTCTAGCCCACTCTCTCTCTCTCTCTCTGTGTCTCCCCCTCCCTCTCTGCTGCAATGAACAGATGACAGGGAGGCCGGCCGGCGGGCTGGAGCGGAGAACCCGGCTGGAGAGCTCTTTGGCGGGGGGGTGCTCCCTCTCTGTCGCCCCTGATCGACAGCAGCAGTGGCAGCAGCAAAAGCCCTCCTTCAGCTCCGGCCCCTACTCTCTCTATAACGCTCGCTGTCCCTATAACGCGACGCAAACTTTCCCCCAGGACTGTGCTCCTCTTCCCCTTCTTCCCCCCAGTCTCAAAAAGCCAGAGCAGAGCCCCTTCAAAGGGCAAACAGGAGGCTGAGTGAAGATTTGAGAGGAAGCGACAGAAGAGGTGGGCTCGGCTCGGGGGACGGCAGGGCAGCAGGGGGGGGTTGAGTTGAAAGGCGCTGCTGCTGGACCAATTGGGAGTCCCCCGCCCGGGACGGCTCGACGCGGCGCAACAACAGGGACAAGAGAGTCCCTGTGGCCACTGCCTATTATCACCTCTACACACACACACACACACAAACACATACTGGACATACACACACACACACGCGCACAGTCACACACACACACACACACACACACACACACACACACACACACACGCACACACACACCTACACACACACGTACACACACACACGCACACACGCGCACACACACACACACACACACACACACACACACACACACACACACACAGTCACACACACACACACACACAGTCACACACACACACACACACACACCTACACCTACACACACACACACAGTCACAGTCACAGTCACACACACACACACACACACACAGCCTGGCCACTGACGGGGATGCACCGGGGTGCTGGGAATGCCATCAGTCACTCAGTAGGTGTCGCATCAATTTAGCCGCTGCTTGATTGGAGGGTTCCAGTCTCCGGGCCCCAGGACCGTGTCAGATGATTCACATGCTGTGGTGGCTGGAGGGCCGACTGTCTGAGGTTTCACATCTGTGAGCCAAAAGGTGGGGCCCCTGTGCTAATAAATCAATGGGGCGAAGAACAGTAGTGAGTGAGCGCGTCGGCGGTGAGCCCCCGAGGAGCACGCTGCTGCACCTCCAACGGAAGAGCCAACATCCTGCGTGAAGGGTTGGCTTGTTGGATGGTTTGCTGGTTGAATCAGGAAACGATCATTTGGCAAAGGCGCTGGGAGGGGTTAATATTGTGACTGGCAACCTAGGCTGTTTCCATTCCATCAGATTAGTCTGAGAATCTAAGCATCCAAGCTTGGATTTCCTCTTCTTCAGGTTGCCAGATGTAGTGGCACAATGGCTGCTTTCTTACGTAGAGTAGTAGACTATTAAACAATGTATCTTTCTACAGACCTTGAGATAACTCTCTCACGCTATATACATATAAATTGATTGATTGACCTAAAATCTGGCTCCAAACAAAAAGTCCACGAAACAATTTCTATCATTTGAAAATATATGATATATACTCTTTAAAAAAAGGATCGATAGCGCAGAATTCATACAAATTGAGGCACTTTTTAAGGATGAAGTCCTCTGTTGACAAAATGCTCAAGCACACAATTGTGCAACATTGTGACAATTGGCCCAGTTTAGTGCACGTGGCTCAATAACTCTTTACTGTCTGTCTCAAATGTGTCTGGTGTATTTCACAGTTGTTCTCTTCTATGATGGACGGACATTCTTGCTCTGCTCCAATCTCAGCTGAGTGCTGCTGGAAGCGGATTCATCATCAACTGATAAATCAGAGCGATACAGCGGACCTTCTCCCATGCAGTCGCTGTCCTGAATATGAGGCATTCTCTCCATCTTCACATCGTCTGTGTCGATGATGAACGGCAAACTTCAGCAAACATCTGACAAAGTCCTTGTTGACAACCACCGGGAAACTCTGGCTACGCATTGTGTACGCATGCGTGTGGATGACAACTCTACATAACAATCCCCCCCCCCCCCCTCCCTCCCATGTATTTT
>NC_139646.1:19243211-19248211 GCF_964638095.1 Poromitra crassiceps
TTCAAATCTTGAACTTCAACACGGCACAAGCTGCCTGTTGGTAGCATAACTAAATGACTTGAGGACACTTCAAATGAAACAAGGGATTTTATAACTTCGCAAGTACCTCAGAATTAGCATCATAAAGCTGTAACAGGTAAACAGACAGCTTACTCAAGGCTAGTTCCTGTGATGTATTATGGGTAATAACTTGCACTTCCCTATTGCTGATTGACATCAATAGATAACAATAGTGTCAACCCCCCCAGTTCATGAACTGGGTAGTTAGCATGAGCAGCGATAGCCACCATGGCAGAACAGACAAAGAAAAGAGCGCCACCTACAGAAACTCATCAACAGAAAATCCAACGAAACAGATGTCACAGTCCCGCCCACACTGTTTTGATTGACAGGTGATCTGTAGAAAGTGTTGTGCCGAAACAGCACAGCAATGAGCACTTCACCAGACGTATCATAAAAAAATAAAAAAATAAAAAATAAATAAATAAATAAATAAATAAATAAATAAATAAATAAATAAATAAATAAATAAATAAATAAATAAATAAATAAATAAATAAATAAATAAATGAGTGAGTGAATGTTGTGGATTACCACTTATCAGTTTCTTCATATATTTAAGTTATCTAATGTTGCAGTTGATGAAGGAGGTTGAAAAATCACAGTTTGAACCATTACATATCTTGGCACATGATGAGCATGTAACAGGCAGTAGCCAGGCAGCATATGGGTCATAAAATGAAATGAGGGGGCAGGTCGTCTGGTGGTGACCCTGGGCTCCATGCGGTCTGAGCCGTTACACCCAGGCAGCCTCCTGCAGGCTCCGGCGAGCCTGAGGGGGTTCCTGCTGCCGGCCCGCCTGGCTGGCAGATCAGAGTTTTAGATATGGGCGACCAGAGTCAGCGTCATCCCCGCCCAGCTCTGGTTCACTCCTGTCTCTTGCAAATTACTTGATACGGAAACTACAACGCATACAGTTCCCATTCCGAAAATATTTATGTTCAATGGGTATGGGTTTAACAACTATCGGTATGCTGATTGGTCTGAAAGAATAGTAAGTTGAAAATAAAAGAAATGTGTCAAAAAAGTGTTTAAAATTCATACAATCTTATTTTTCTAACTGTATATGATGTGGGTGGCCCCACTCCCTCAGAAATTGTAGTTTTTTTTCTTTGCATTTCCTGCAATTCTACACAAAAACTATGATGGTACTTTCTTGAACACAATGAAATGTAAAGCTCACGGGTGAAATGCTTAGCCTACCTGGTCACCTCTTTCTGGTCCTGGCCTGTCGCTCGCTCTCTCTCCGATGCCTGTATGGACATGGACAACCACTATATGTCACTGACAAACATATTGTTGCTCTATATAGTCTATAGATAACATTACAGCTAAAAGTTGAACTGCTTACCTGGTCAGCACGTTCTCCTCTCTCTTCCGGCCCTGGACTCTGTCCCTCTCTCTGTCTTCCTCTCTCTCTCTGTGATGCCTATAATGGACAATCACTTTGTAATACATTGTCACCGACAACCATGTTTGTCTAGTTTTGGTTCTGCACATTGTTTTACCAATTACATCACATTAAAGATGTAACTACTCGATGAGATAACATTACAGCACACAGGGCTAACTTCAAAAAGGCCACTCTGTTCATCCACTTAGAATGAGCCATGAGAGAAACTGGTTTAAAACAATGTTCAAATCAGAAGGATGTGCTCTTTGAGGTAACATTACAGATCATAGTGCAAATAAAGAAAGACTACATGTTCACTCCTCTTTTGTTTCCCTGCCTGCTCTCTACCAAAAAGAAAGAAAAATAAATTATGTATGTCTGTCTGTGTTTCTTGATGTCAATGACAGAATAGTAAACTAGCAATCCTGGATGAATATGCTCCTCTTGTTTAGCCAACAAGTAGCCTAATGCCAACAACATGAGAACAGTTAGCTAACGTTAATGTTAGCCAAGTTAAAAGTTATAGCAACGTTTGCTAGCTAGCTAGCTTAGTTATCTGTTAATAATGTTGCTTAGCTAAGTATACTAGCTACTAGTATAACATGAATATGTCCCAAATATCGTTGTTTGTACAGTGCTAACCTTAGCAAGACTATTACAGTTCCTGGTCTGTAGCACAGGAACCATCACTGAACAATCCACGTGGGTATGGCAAAGCACCTGCCTACTCTCTGGCTTCCAGCTCTCTAGACCCTCCTCTGACTGTCACTGATTCATCCAAAATGCACTCTCCACTAATCACATGGCTGCATGTAAAGGAGGCGGGGACAATATCATCCAATCTCATCGGGTCATGATGGAGAGCTAGTCTGGGCTCTGGTCTGGGCTAGTGTCCTCTAGAGAGAGTTATGAGATAGAGAATTAAATAAATGTAATTAAACGAAACTCAAATAATGTCATACTTAACTAAGGTACTAGCATGTAAGTGCCTTCTCCTTGACACATCAAAACCATCCAATCATGACAAATGCCATAAGGAGGAGCATGAGTGAGTGAGTGAGTGAGTCATCCAATCATGACAAATGCCATAAGGAGGAGCATGAGTGAGTGAGTCATCCAATCATGACAAATGCCATAATGAGGAGCATGAGTGAGTGAGTCATCCAATCATGACAATGCCATTTCCAGCTTGCACTCTGATAACTTTACACAGACTCTTGACAACGTTGAACATCTTAATATTTTATATTTAAACTGAAGAACACAAACAAGTAATCCAAGTCATCATGTCTCAAGTCAAGTCATTTCGGAGTCTTTAACATAAAAGCCCAAGTCAAGTCTCATGTAATTGATTTTTTGTCAAGTCAAGTCGCAAGTCATCAAAACAGGGACTCAAGTCGACTCAAGTCTCAAGTCCCCATCCCTGACTTTTTATGGATAAAAGACACATTTGAGGGGGGAAATAGAAGGTCCACTTTGGTTCCTGACTTCTCAGTGAATTTGAATGGTTATTAGCAGAGTCGTATATAGAAGAGTCGTGACATCTCCATTCACTCCAATGGACCAGTTTTTTACTCTCAAGAGTTCCAGGAAGTAAGGTCCTGGAGCAGCACTGTCGAGTTGCAGCAAAATGGACAGTTTGTGTTGTACTTTTATTTTTATTTTTATCAAATTGTACATTATCAGCTTTATTTTAGCATTCAAAAGTAGCGCGAGACCCCTTCCTGGCTGTTCATTGGCTAATGAGTCACGCATTTTGGTCCTCCGCTGATGCCACTCTCTCTCTAAATTGCTCTGGTGGTGACTTCATACATACCAGGATGCGTACACAGAGCTATAGCATACATAAAACTTCCAGCCATTCAAACATGCCAGATTTTTCAACAGTCCCGCCCCTGCCCCTCTTATCCAATAAAACTGCCTCAAGTCTTGAGGCACAAGGCACAAACCTCGATCAAGTCAAGTCCCAAGTAGAACCCAAGTCAAGAAACATTGTCAAGTCTTCTCTTAAAGCATCAAGTCAAGTTCAAGCAAAATAATAATGATAACAATTGAGTACCAGGCAGATAAAACAGACTGCTAGATAGATATACAGACCAGAGAGGCAGAGAGCGAAGAGAGTCAGCCAGCCAGCAGAACAGATGGACCACCATGAAGTGCAAGGACAGAGCTGGTCTGTGTTAACACGCCTCCCTCCTCCTCCTCCTCCTCCTCTCAGCGGCAGTTAGTAAGCACCTGTTAGACAACAAATTAACTTGTTGACTGTAAAAACTGGGACAGCTTTATGCCTCGCTTTTTATGATAAGGAGCTTGGTTATGGGAGCTGGTATTAACTGTTCATTAACTATTCATCTTTGTGATGCCAACAACAGTGGTGTTTACTGTCTGAGAATGGGGGAAGAGGGGATGCCAGGAGGGCAAGGGGTAGATGAGGTAGCGGAGGGAATGGGTATATACTGTATGGGCGTATGAATAGATGGACTGTAACAGAGAAAAGACTGATTTGAACTTGGACATGATTTCAGTGTCACCTCTATGCTTTAGCTCCCAGTGCATTCTCTTTGTAGCCTAGGTTTAGACCAAGCAGTAAACATGATTACATATTTAAACAGAATGCACCAGAGAGGTCCATCCAAGCTAAGGGGTCTGAACTTTCACTTTTAAACCCTAATTTTAGACTTGATATCTACCTACGTAAAATGCTGTGGGAAGTCAGTTCTATTTTGCTTATTATAATCTTTGCCATTGGCCTCCATTGAGTTTATTCCTTATGCCAACAACGTACAAGTTACATGTTACTTCACCATATAAGTGAGGATTTCAGATAGACTCATCAATTATCAAATCAATCACCAATCTCCAAAACTACATTCTGGCTAGAATTTTACACCCAGAGTTTAATGTAAAATGGCTGCCTGGGAATCGAATCTATGATATTGGTCTGTTATAATCAGAATCTTTTAAAACACCAGCTTCCTTTTTAAGTGACTGTATGTGTGTTACTAGCATGTGATGTGTGTGGACGAGATTTGGTGCAGCTCGAAACACGAACGCGTGCGCGCACAGTCCACACACACCGTGTCAGAGAGGGGAGTGGAGCAGAAGGGTCGGACCTGCAAATATGCACCACTTACTTCAACACCTGGTGGCTGGGTGTGATTTTCTTTTTCATATCAATTCAATTAAATTCAAATAACTTCATTTGTCCCAGAGGGGCAATCACACCATCTGTTATGATGATATAAACTACAAGACCACATTTTAGCTCTCGCCTTGTCTTGCTCATTTGACACACATGGAGGAGAGGAGAGGCAGGCAGAGATGAGGGGAGATGAGGAGGGGAGAGAGGACACAGCTGGATGGAGAGGCAGGCAGGGGGGAGGAAATGAAATGTGCAGGAGCTGAGTTTGGGAATGTGGGGAACAGATAGGCAGAGATATGAAGAGTGGCTCTGGTGCATCTGTCTGTCAGCTGACCGGGAGACAGATAGCGTGCGGTGTCTGTAATGTCTGGCAGACAGACAGACAGACAGTCACACACACACTGT
>NC_139646.1:19253211-19313211 GCF_964638095.1 Poromitra crassiceps
AGGATCATGGGAAAGCCTCACCTTGTTTCTGAATTTGACTCCGTAGAACTTGTCGGCCGACTCGAGCAGCTCCGGCCTGAAGGTGGTGGTGATGAACTGGGCGTGGCCCGCCAGCTCCACGATCATGTCTGAAACAAAAACGCAGCCGAAAGACCATGACTACCGCGTTTACCCACACTTACTTAGCTTGATTAGCGGTCAATTTAATCTGAAGCACTGTAGGGCTCGAGTGTGTTGCTAGTTGTTCACCTGAGACGGCCTTCCTGTGCTGGGCGTCGAGGGCCTGGTCGATCTCGTCAAACAGATAGAAAGGGGCGGGGTCACATTTCTGGATGGCGAAGATGAGAGCGAGAGCCACCAGGGACTTCTGACCTCCAGACAGCTGCTGCATCTCCCTCATCTCGCCCTGCTTCCCCGTGAACGACACCTACGCAGGACACATTACAGACACAGACTGAGGTTTCTATTTTAGATTCAGACAACTGGTTTCACTTTTTATCTCGGTTTCTCTGGATGATAAAAGACTTGAGCTGAACTGAATTTCTGTGTTTGAAATATGAAATATGCTGAAATATTGACTATAAATACCACCTTGATAATAACACAGGAGGCTTCAGAGTGAAGAGAATGTGTATTACTCATCCTATGACCAATTTCACCTTGGTTCTGCTTCGTGGTGATGGATCAGGCACACAAGGACATGTTGTTGATAGACTCCAGAAATACACACACAGACATAAGCTAATACTATGTTGTATATATGGTGCTGCATAGTTTGGTCACAATTACCATAATCTTATTTTGCTGGCTGAATTATTGTGATTACATGTGGAGGCAGCTTTTTCAACACAATTTTGTTTTACAGCACTTGAAAAAATGTGATGCTAATGCTTAGGTTTGAATGTGGGAATTTCATAGAAATGTGAATTACGGTACTACTCTACAAAATGTAAATTGATTTGTAGGCCAGCAGTTCTATGGAACACTTTAAAGTATTGCTTAGTGTTAGAGAATGGAATTTTAACCACTCCTCATCCGCTATATGATAATTATAACAGCTTAGATAAACCAAATAAATGAAACCATGAGCCAGGAACTGTATTATAGAAGTATATTAAAAACCATACATTCTCTGTCAATATGTATTGTCAGAGGACTGAATCTCAATGTACACATTCTGATACGTTATACAGAGTCCAAATATTCAGCGGCGATGTCACAATTTGACATACGCTTTATAGGCAAAGGAAGGCAGAGAGAAACAGAGAGAGGAGGGGGGGGGGGGATAAATGTGTGCGCGCTGCTCCAGTCTGACTGAGAGACTGTTATCAATTGTTATGGTACACGACGCACTGACCAAGGTCTCAGCAAAAGGAGAAGTCCTCTGCCATGGGTGAATCTATATGTGTGAAATGTCATGTCATGGTAACTCATAGCATCAATTATGCGTATGCAATTATTAGGAAACTATTAGCTTATTGAATAGGAAATGGCATGGAACTTATATTTTTCTCCAACACTTAGGAAGCCATCTTATAACACCTTTCCCTCCGATTTAAAAATAAACACTTCCTGTGATTTTGAAAGTACAGTACTCAATAACACAATTTCTAACATTTTTCCAATACTGGTGGCAGGGGCAGTCTAGTGGTTAAAGAAATTGGTTTGTAGCTGGAAGGTTGGCAACTACAGTATGTCAACAAGGTACTTACCTTTCAATTCCTGACCTCCAACTCGTCAGAGAAAACGGTGGCTGGGATTTTTTTTTAAAGCAATGTACAGTATATTCCTTAATGATTCCCTTATCAATTCCTTTCTGAGGTCAATAATACATTTGATTAATTCTAATTTGAATGGGTAACATTTCAGTAAGTTGGTAACAAATGTATTTTTAAGTGCTGTCTGTCTAAAAGGGTTAGACCTTGGAAAAATAAGTTACTAACTGATCGAAATTCTACGAATCCCAAAAATGTACAGTGTGTGTAAGTGGCTGTGGGGCTGTGATGGCTCATAGTGAGGAGAGGAATGTGTGTTATTGAGAATCAAGTGTGTTCACTATGGCACAGGAAGTTTGCTTTCAGCTGATGCAAAAGAGAAATTAACACGCTCTGCTTCACCTCTCAAGTCTCTCTCACACAGCAGACGAGGGGGGAACGGAGAGCAAGACCTTAATTACATTTTCTTCTTCAAAAAAAAAAAACAGCACACTGGACTGTGCAATCCTGTGTGAATGTGTAAAGTGTGCAATTGTAAAATAGGGCATTTCTGGGAAAAAAAAAAAGCAGGAAAAGTCAAGCTTTCCTTACCTTAGATAACTCAAATAGAAAAGAGAGAAAAACACCGTCTTACCCTGATGCCGACGCCAGTGAACTGGTCCACTGAGGGCACGGTGCTCTGTGAGCCGGAGCCCCTCTCGCTGTCGGCGCCGCCCTCGCTCTCGTCCTGCGACTGGCCGCCCTCGGCGTCGCCCTTCTTCATCACCAGCGTGGCCTTTCCTCCTGGCACCAGCTTCTGGAACACCTCGCTGAAGTTCTTCGACACCTGAGGGGAGGTGAGGAGGGGGGAGGCGGCACGAAGAGGCACAAAGTGGATATCAACACACCTTAGATCAGATGCACATTTTAGGTCTCTGTTTACAGAGTGTACAAAAAAAAACAAAGTATCATTGCTGCTTCTAAAACTACTGTATAAAATATACAAATATGACTTTTGGTACAAGTCAATTTCAGTCAAAGCCACATTAATGAGTAAGGACACTTGACTAACATTGTAACTGTAAAGGTGCGTTCACACCGACCTATTAAAGTTTTTCGCTGGCATCGAGTTTACATGCAAAGTCAATGCAAACGAGCGATTGAGCGCATATTCGCCGGGGAGAAAAATCGCTGGGCGTCCGAGCGACAGAGACAGAGCGATAGGGCGAAAATTCACTCGTCGCCGGAGATGAAATATCCCAACTTGAGCGAAATCACGTTGGCATCAGTCGCTCGCTGTTCAACGTTGATTGGCTGCCGTGTGAGAGCGAGTCAAGGATCACACTGGCTTGGAACAAACCGCTGGTTTATTGTGTGGCAACAAACCGCATTGACAGCTGATTGACAGGCTGACAGCTGACATGAAGTGAAGTGTGTACTACCGGTATAGAGCTCGCGTTAGGAGCACGCCGATAGGCTTCGCTTGTAAACAACTATGGTGGCTCGTAGTGGACAAACATCATGACATTGCGTAACGTAATAGCCCCCAGATGTCCGTCAATTATTGTGCCTGTTGACGAGCGATTTAAACACAGCGACAGAGCAATTCCAAAGGGTTGAATCGAGCGACAGGGAGAAAAACAAATATCTCGGTGTGAACAAAGCTTAAGTCTCCTAATGCAAGACAGCGAAAGGCTCAAACTTAAACTGAAAGAAGAAGAGAGGGGAAAATACACTAAAACAAGCAGCACCAACAGGAAACAAACTGAAAATTCAGTTAAACTCCCATTTGAAAATGTATCAAAATAAAAACCAAAGTAAATTGCAAAGCTATTCCAACACTGATCTAAACATTGCAGATGAAATGTGCATCCTTGGTACTCTTATGGCCTCTAATTCTGGCAAAACATTAACAATAAAATTGTGACAGAGGCATCAACTGAAGCATTAGTGATTTTTCTGTGCCAGTAGTTTGAAGAGTTAGTTGAAAGCTTCGACAATCAAATTAGAACTTCTAATTTATTTTATAGTTTGTGATCTAAAGCGAGGCTGAGAGCTTCTGTAGTTTTGCTTCGTCCTGCTCCAACCAAAATGATGCCAGACAGAGGCAGGATGGCTGTTATCTACTGGTTATGCTGTAGCACAGAGGAGATGAAGGAAGGTGCAGCGTACCTGTTTGAATGTGAGCTGGATGGCCTCATACTTGCGCAGCTCCAGAACGTTCATGAGCTCCATGATGGACTTGTGGCCGCGTTCGAGCTCGTCCTGCCGCTTGATGAGCTTCTCCTTCTGCTCAGAGAAGTTGACAAACTGGTCCAGGGCCTTCTTGTTGACGTGGCTGTACTTCTTCAGCTCTGTGTTGCACTGCTCCAGCTTACGGAACAGCTGGAGGAGAAAGACAAAGGGGCAAAGATTTAAGAGAAAGAAACTCATCATCAGCTGATGATGATGATGGTCAGGCTCACAGAGTCTTTATCATCTTTTTTTATACCACTTCTCATAAGAGAAGTGATCAAATAAGCATTTTTACACCACCTGTGAACCAAATCTTTTGTATTTTTTGCATTTTCATTAGCCTGTTTCGTTGTTACCCATGTCCTTTTTTTACGTTTTTTTTTTTTTTTTTTCAAATCTAGCTGTCCCTGCCATCAACAGACCGCAAAATAGTACGAATTAGATCCTACATGCCAATGACTGTATGCATTTCAGAACAATTATCAGTTATTAAAAGTGCTTTGCTTCGTCATATTCTATTAATATCTGAAGATGACATGAGCCCATTCATTGAACCGATGCATTGGCTCGGCTCAAACGTGACACACACACTCTTGGACGACAGTTGAACGATAAATTAAACGCTCTGGCGAGCGAGAATGAGCGAGGGAACATGAGCAAGTGGCGCTATGACTTGGACCACTCATCCTCTTCTGCAATCAATGGCAGCGTCTTGCCCCTGAGCCCGGTCCCACGGAGAGAGAGAGACATTCACTATGTGAAGTGTTTACGAGAAAGCCTGAGGCTATTTCCAGCTTCGTCGAGGAGGGGAGATGGAGAGACCAGAGACAAGAGCACCAACTAGTGTCTGAGTCACTGGTGAGTGGGTGGCATCGTACGCCTTCCTCAAGTCTTATTTATTCCTTTGGAGAGCAAGGTAGGGGAGTGTGTGTGTGTGTGTGTGTGTGTGTGTGCGTGTGCGTGTACATGCACACACTCAGAGATAAGATGTGACTGAGATAGGAGGATGGGAAGCAGAGAATAATTGACCCCCAGTAGGGTGCTGAAAATGCATAGGGATATTAAGCTAATTAAGTGTGATCTAAGCCACTGGGTCTTCTTCTCTCTTTTTCTTCATGTTTTTAACGGGGGTTCCTATCTGGAGGAAAGCCCAGGGGAGCACGGGGAGAACATGCAAACTCCACACAGAAAGGCCCTTTTGACGAGCCCACCTGGGCAGTAGGCACTGAGGACATGTGGATGGGGGGGACACCCTCAGCGCCCACAGCGTCCCAGGCGAGCATCGAACCCAGGACCTTCTTGCTGTGAGGTGACAGCGCTACCACTGTGCCTCCGTGTGTGCGTGTCCATGTGTGTACCTGTTTGATTGTGAGGGTCTGGTACTTCTCAAAGGCCTCCTGTGGCAGCGAGCCCAGCTCTCTGATCTTCTTCATGCACTCCTCCTTCTTCTTCAGCAGCATGCCCTGCCTGTTGGTCATCTTCTCCAGCTCCTTGGTGTCGTGGTTGATGGCGTCGTTCTGATCCTTCTCCACGCTCTTCCAGCGGTCCATGTTCTTCAGGTGGTCCTTGATCTCCACCTCCGTCTTGTCAACCAGAACGTCCAGATCTGGGGCGGATATGGGCGAGGGAATGGGGTTTGTTCCAAATCAGATATGTGTAATTTCGTTTACTTTATTTAACAACTGGGACAATGCACATTGAAAGAAATGTGCAAGAATGAGCCAAGAAGGCTTTCATCTGTAGTCCCTGGATCACAATAAAAAGGACAGACATTGGACATTACACTACATACTAGTGCTATCGATGTTGTGAATCTTGGGTTGAGAAAATTATAAAACGGTCACAGGCTGGATCCTCTATTTCTTAGAGACATTAAAATGACCAAAACTAACTCTTCAAAAACACTGACTGCAGCTGCTCAATTGAGAAAATAAAACGGAGGTGCTAGGGTTCAAAATGAGCAAAAAACCAAACCAGCGCTGTTGAAATATGGATGCACGACCATCTTTAATTAGCAACCACGATGCGATCAACACATTTTGGCTAAACAGCCTTCAACGCAGTGCCGTCTATTTTCCCCATTTTGTTGGGAGAGAGAAAGGCACCCGAGATGAAAATCAGATGACTCACTGGATCAGATCTGGTGAAGTAGTGAATATAAACTAGCTACTTAGGAATCATGTCAAATCATGAATATGTCTGTGACAAGTTGGTGAGCACGATCACGTCTCCATTCAAAATGGTTTCTATTCGAGAACAGCTTAGGTGCCTTCTGACAAATGCATTCTATCAACCTTGTCTGAGTCATAGCGGCAACATTTATACAGGCTGATTCTGGAGGAAAATACTGTGGAAGACGTGAGTCAAACTTAGCACAGCAATTAATTCTCACCATCTGCTGGTAGAACCGAGCTAATGAGGTGAGCTCTGCTTCTCCAGTTTCTCAATTTAGATTAAAAACTCAAACTTAAAAAGAACAAAACCTTACTGCCGCTTTTAATTCTAGTATGGCCCAACTCAACTGATTCCAAATTCTGGGGCCAATACAGAATAACTGAAGATAATAATTAAAATTGTCCTTGGTTGTCGCACCAGCAGATACATATCTCCTTAGTACCTAGCAAATTTGGTTCTCATATACTAACTATGACAAAGAATTATATTAAAAGCTACTAAAAATGTTTTGTATGTTTCAAAAATCCCTATAGCCTTCTCTACTCTCAAAAATAGTACATGTTAATACATTTTCTTTGCATGACATTTTTGTTTCTGACCTTGTGTTCATTCTACCACAAGTGATTGCAGCACATTGTAGGTGGAATACATACCAAAACAGATTGTTTCATCATTCATTCAGGTTCACAATGCCAAAGTTACATGGACTCACATGTACACATTGATGCTTGGGAACTTCCCAACACTAACGGCAATACTGAACCCTGAGCAGCTCTGCTGAAGTAACTGGGGGGTAAATGCCTTGCTCAGGGGCATTTGAGGGGAAAACACAACTCATTTACTTTCCTCAAACAGATTTAGCATCCGGTCCAGATTTGAACCAGTCACAAGCCGGCTTCTCTAAACATTAGGCTAGCACTGTCCCTCGTGTTTCTTTCTAATAATAATAATAGTAGTACCGTACGCCTACCTTCTGATCGCGCCAGAGTGTCTTTGACACGTTTGTTAATGCCGTCCAGCTCAGAGGTTGTGGCTGTGAGCACAGTGCCCCCTTCAGTCTCTCGCAGCTCGTTCAGCTCCTGCACCAAGGCAACATAGGCAACGTCATGAACAAAAGTCTCAAGCAAATTCAAGCACCCGTATTTTAACCTTTATGAATCAAGCACACTGAATAGTAAGGACATTACAACTTTCCACTTACAGTGGTTATACACAATATCAACTCATTGCCATGCTTGTTTTGCCGAGTTCGACTGCGGCTCAAAAATAACCTTTAGCTTCATATTCCTTCAGCAATAATTATAGAACAGAAGACAAGATAAGAGTTGTAAACATATTTTGAACACGACATTCTAGAAAAATGACTATGGTAGAAAGTTCACTGAGGGGCAGCGTACTTGTTCCACTTGGTCAAGGCGCTTCCGCAAGTTTTCGTTGAGGTAGGTCTCCACTCTGGTCATGATCCCCTCCAGCTTGATCCTCTCATTGAGCAGCTGCCTGTTGTCCTATGGGTAGACAGACGGTTAGACGGACACACACACACACACAAACAAAAATAGAAAATAGTCTTAACGTTGGAGCGAGAGGGTGTGACGGTAACGTTAACGACTCGAGTAATGATGATTGACTACTAACGTAAGTGCACTGCCTTGTCCTTGAAAAAAACAAAACTATCCAGTGAGAGGAGCGTGACTGACAGCCAGTCACCCAATCATAACAATGCCATTTTCAGCTTGCATTCGCAATTTCGCATACGGGATAACTTTACAGAGACACTTGACAACGTTGAACATGTTAATATTTTACATTTAATATTTAAACTGATGAACACAAACAAGTCATCATGTCTCAAATCAAGTCAAGTCACAAGTCTTTAACTTCCAAGTCGAAGTCAAGTCTCAAGTAATCAAAACAGGGACTCGAGTCAACTGGAGTCCCAAGTCTCAAGTCCCCATCTCTGGTATTTACAAGGCCTTCCTACTACTTCCTCAACAACACAAACACCTTTATGTGTGCACTCACTGTTGTGTAGGGGTGGGGGGGGGATGGATACATCATAGTATTGCGATATTTTGCCTGACGATATTTGGACGCCAAGTATCGATATATATATATTTTTTTTGCAGGCCATGGCCATGCCATGCCAGGCCACCGGGCATCTGCCCAAAGCGCCCAATGTTGCAGTCCGTGCCTGCAGTGGCGTATTGAGTCCAGAGAAGCTTAATAATGTAGCCTACATGTGGGTCAAAAACAAAAAAAACACAAAAAGAAAACACCACATTTTACTTCCGGTGAGTTCAAGGAAAAGGTAGGAAAAGGAGTTAGACAATATATCGAAATATCGCAATATTCAATATATCGCAAAACTAGTACGGTATATCGCAATATCGCAATACTATCGTATCGTGACTCAAGTATCGTTTTAGTATCGTATGGCATCTGGTGATTCCCACCCCTACTGTTGTGCAGGCAAATGAGAAATAATTCAACATTAATTTTTTTTTATTTTGTCACAAGCGAGGGCATTTGACAACCACCAATTCTGCAGCAGCACACATGAAAGGGTGTGTGTTGGGTGGGTGGGTGGGTGGGTGGAGGAATGGTGGAGGAGGGTTGGTGGAGGAGGGTTGGTTGAGGTGGTAATTGAGCAACTGGCAGCAGGAGAGAAAGAAGCAGCAGCAGCACTGAATCAGAGGAACATCCCACACACAGCTGCTGCTGCTGCTCTCACCTCTGGCAGGTAATTTCAAACAGACTCGTGTGTCGAGGGAGGAAGGGATGGGGCGGGGGGGGGGTGTAAGGCAGAGAACAAACAACATGTGTAGGTAGTAGGACGTGCACTCAAAATCTACAGATAGATAAGCATGTGTGTGTGAGAGAGAGAGACGAAGAGGGAGACAGAAAAACAAGGCAATAGCAAACATGTTGTTCCCCACAAATGATGCAGCTCAGTGCACTGCCAGGCAGTAAGGATCCACTCCATTAGGGTGTGCCGCTGAGCTGCTGAGCTCATTACGTAGCAGCAGAGAAACAAACGGAGAGCGATCTGTCAGCCGGCGGCAACAACAACCACGTCATTGTTCGTACACTAGACAGCTGAGTAAACAAACGACAACAGACGGATCAGAAGTCGTGACTCAGACTACTGTACTTGACTCGGAAACATTCCCTGAATCGGAATACATTTGCATAATTGCCAGTTGTGTGTGCGTGTGCCTGAACGATATAATATAGAATATAAATTAATTCACCGTCTTATTCATCAGTGCTGGTCGCACCGCATGCCTCCGCTCGCTACGTATCCTTGCCGTTTGTGCCAAGCATTCTGAGAGGCACAACCGGCAACGCCCTTTAGTGGCCATGTGGTGTTTTTAAAATCAAGTGGGAACCACGCCCACATGTGCAAAAGCAGTGCACAGTGCACACCATAATTGAGCAGACCCCAAACAAATACACCCACTTGGGCTAATCGGTGCTATTTTGATGAGGTGAGATCCAAGTTTCGTCAGAATATGAACAGCGGTGTCTGAGATATTGTATGGAAAAATTTGGTAGGAGCACTCTAGTTACAGTTACAACAGTAGCAAAAATAGAGGAAGGGCAGTGTCTGCTAATGCATGTTTCCATGACAGAAAAACATTAAAAAAAGATCCTAGCAGCTACTAGCTAGTACGTGCGGTCTGAGTGAAGTGCACGCCTCAATTGATGGGTCTTTTCCAATTGTAAGTGGGAGGTGGTGGAGGATTATGTACATACTGTAATGTTCCAACATTTCCGGTTGTCCGTTAGTTCAAAATGTGAGGCAGGATGGCGCACTGTGCAGCAGAACGAGGGTATAATGTGAGGCAGGACGGCGCACTGTGCAGCAGAACGAGGGTGAGGCAGGACGGCGCACTGTGCAGCAGAACGAAGGTATCCAACTGGAAACGGAGCCAATACGCTCAGAAGCCCCGCCCCCTCCTCACCTGCTGGAGCTGTCGGATCTCATCGTTGAGGTCGTCGACACGCCTCTGGTCCTCCAGGCTGAGCTGAGAGAGCAGGTCTGTGCCCAGCTCGGCCTTCAGCGACTCCCTGGTGGACTCCATGGCGTGCAGGCTGGCCTCCAGACTCTGGAGACTGCGTTGCTAGAGAGGAAGACAGGAGAAGACATCAGGGGATGGCACAGAGACATCTGTCAATCACTTTGCTTTAGCCCTAAAAGCAGTGCTGGGAGCAATAATTGTGTTTGTGAGAGAAGGCCGATGGAATGATACCTGTACGTTTACAGTCAAACAAATGTTTTCAAGTTAATGGCTATTTAAAGAAAATAAGTGTCATTACTGTTTATTTTGCGTTTCAGAATCAAAAACATAACTGGGCTGGGCCTGATATCGGTTTTAACGTGCAAATTTGGGCACTGTGACATTATTTAAGGATGAATGCCTCAGACAGTGAGTCGTTACTTTGGGCATGAAGGTCTTCTCCGACTGCTGCCTCTTCTCCTTGAGCATCTTCATCTCTGACAGAATACTGTCTCTGGACGCCTTGAACTTCCTCTGCTGCGTCTCGATCTGCTGCATATGGTTCATCATCTGGTCGATCTCATTGTTGATACGTGCAGGCAGCCGTTAAGGAAGCAGAATGCCAGTGCAGATGCATAGGGCGCCACTAGAGGGAGGGGGCAGGGGGAGCGCCAAGCTCAATGGGGCCTCCATGAGAGGTGAGATAAGAGATGCAGATGTTGTGGGGACCCCCGTCTTCTAACTTCTCCTAGTACCCACAGTACCAAGCTGTGCCCCTGCAGGTACACAGGGCTAAGTTGGAAACACACACTCAGAGACGTGTTTCAGAAAATCCTAGTTTTTCTTTGTAGCCATGTCTACTTGGAGATACTTGTTCACCGGCATCGGTTACATAATCAAAGCAACAGGTCTCCATAACTTCACAAACAGGAATGAAAAGGGGCTGGTAGCAAATACTAATGATTTAGCTGAAACCCACAGAGAGACAGGACTGTTTTATCAGCTGAGAACAGCTGCCATCATGACACACAGAGAATACTCTGAAGGACGGGTCAGTCTACTTACAGGGTTAAAGGAAGATTGGCTGTCTTTTACAGTCTATATGCACTGATTTACAACAAATGTGTGCGCGCTATTTAGAAGCTCCACCTGTTAACACCAAAGTGCTGTGGTGACACAGTAGTGTTGTAACTAAGAGATAATCACTGGGCAAAATATTAATAAATTTGACTTTTACCAAGCTCCTTCCTGGTGTGTGCAGAAGGATGCTAAAAAAGTAAGGATAAGACAACACTGACTTCACAGCATTCAAATGTTGCTTTGGTGTCACCGTGTCAGACTTCTGGGCAGGTTCTATTGAAGTGAAGGGGCAGGCAAGGCAGGGTAAAGTCCCACTATAAACCATCATACAGTATCTGTCGGTTCAACATTGACTGAAAACTGCTTCCACCAAATTAAAGAAAACACAGTATGTGATGTTGACTGATGTTTTTTTTTTTATGTAAAAGTCTGCGTTTGTTTTCCTTATTACTGATCTCCAAACAGATCAATCCTCTGGCCAGCAGCTGCATATAGCTCAACTCAAGCTCCTGTTTAGTCCAAAATAGAGCTTGATTCAGTTAACTACATGATGACATACATTCTCTTTAGGGTCCTTTCTCTTTAGGGTCCTTGGTCTGTGGTCTACCGCTGTAATAAAGGCCCTATTCATGTTTGTGACTCATACCGTACTGCCTGGAGTAGAAGCTCACACGGTTATTTCCCTTACGCAGGGCTCTGTGGCGCCAAAATGGTAAAAACACTTCAACTTCCTTAAGCACTGCGCATGGCAAAAAAACATGACACACAAACAAACGCACACATGGAGCTGTTGCCCATATAGAGGTCGTTCTCCTGAGCGGTTAATAAAGTCACTGGAAAGTTGATAGGCTTCTCAGTAAGGAAGTGCAAGCCAAAGGGCTTGGGGTAATGTGATTGGGCTTCCCAGGGCAGACGGTGTCCTCATCAATATCAAGACAGAGGATTCAGGAGGGCTGCACCTACACATCATGAAGCTAATCTAATGAGACAGGCTTATTGATCTGCGAGCAGGAACAAAGGGGCTGGAACACTCTGCTGGACCGCAAAGGTTTAGTGGGGCTCAATGTACACACGCAAGCCAATCAATCTGCTGCTGGTTTCATCCATCTAAAAAGGCCTACATGAAGTCGGAGGGCTGCCCTGCATTTAGGGCCATATGAAATCTGTTTTATTTTACTCCAAATTATTTTTATTTATTTTTTCATTTTTATTTATGGGTTACGATTTATTTTTATTTTTATGACTTGGCTCTCTCAGACAGCCACTTCGATGTTTCTCAAAGTGAAAACCAAGTTGTGAGGTGACGTAAGGGGGTCCCACGCAAGGCCGACCCGCCCTCCCCCCTCTCAAAACACCCCAATTGGAAACAGAATAATTTCTCTAGGCCTGTTACAATTATGAAATAATTTAGGTTACTGCAATAATTAGGTCTACTTTTCATTTTGATAATCAAGCCTACTTTTATCAATTTCAGCCAAATATGGAAAATTCTGCAAGTTTGACAGTTGATTCCATTTTTATTACCAAATTCCATTATTCTGTCCATTTTTTCCTTTGTGCAGAAATCATATGGCCCATTGTCCAGATGAGATGGAGAGAACAGACAATTCAAAAAATACACCTGATCATTTTCCTGAATGGCAACAGCCAACATCAGGCCAAATACTGCTCCAAACTCATATTTTACAAGAGAAACAGATCTTTCTCTGAGTCATCGTCATCTTTTCTAAATAAAACATCAAACAGAATAGTTGCATTACGCACAACCAAGTCGATGGAGCTGTAGCCAATTATGAGCAATCATAGTGCACTCGCTGAGTCGCTGAGTCACCGCACGCGTCCAGCGATGCGATATGACACGTGTAGAAAAAAAAGCAAAGGTAGATGTCAACTTCAAATAGAAGGATGGCTGAGGTGCATCAACCTAATCACAGGCTTATCTAGAAGGGCAGCGGTGGAGACTGAACAACAGGCTTTTAAATAATTGATCTGTTCTCTGACTCACCACAGCAGGACGGGCGCCCTGTCATCGGCTCAAGACGTCCCATCCCGCCCACTCAGACGGACGTATGTAACCGCCAGGTGCACCCACTAACCCATATACGCATGCTGGTGGTGAGCCAGAGGCTGCACACAAACAATATGCTGATGAGCATACCTGAGCGGAAGTGAGCGTGCGTATATTCACACTCAGGAAAATCCCCTCTGATCCCTCCGTCTCTCCACACTGGGGCTTCCAGTGAGTTCGAACACCAGTGAGTCATGGCTCTGGCCGATATGATCCTGAACGGTCTAATCCTCCTTGGTCTGCTAAGACCCCTCCTCGTATCCCAGTTAGCCTCCAGCTAGCTTTGAGGTTGCGACATAACACGGATGGATTTAATGCATCTTTAAAAATGCAGGCTCAGCCATGTGACATCACCCTGTAATTGCCTGACGGCAACACGCAGCGATGACATTATTTTCCCCCTACAGTTCTTAACGAGAGACACCTGCTAGCTGCACTATAAATGATCATTCTGGTTATTTTCAACATTGGCCTTCATTTCTCCGTTTTTTTTGCCATAATGAGGACTGATTTGGTTCATTGCTGCAAGCTGAAATTCATTGGTTAAGATTTCACAAACTTAGATTATACTATCATCAAAAATGGAACAGTTCTGAAGACTCATAGCTACAATAGTAAGCGAAAAATGTTTTTTAAATTTCACGTCAAGAGTAATTTTGTCAGAGTTGGTTCAAAATGGTAGATATCTAATTTGATCTAATTATCTAAATATCTAATTTATTTATAAATATCTAATTAATTCTAAATATCTAATTTGATCTAATTTTCAAACAGAAACATGTGTGTCACAAATTCCATCCCCTGCCATAAAGAAGGAGACGCATGTATCCAAGCCTCCTCTTTCCGAGGAATTCTGCCTCCCCTCGGGGCGCAGGTTCAGGCTCCAGAAATGTGGCAGTTAACAGATTTTATTCCTGAGGCGATCCGGAGACTGAATATGTGAATATGCTATGTGAAGTTTTACATAATGTGGATCATGCAGATTCAGGGATGCAAACTCACCAGAGTGAAAAAGGTGACAGATACCAGGGCAGACACAAAATCATTCAATTAAGTGCCCTATTTTGGGATCAAAAAGGTGACTAGTTTGCATCCCTGCAGATTGTAGTTTTGTGAGTTTTTTCCCCTTCCTTCTCGCTCAGCACACATTTGAAGATGTGTCACGCTGTCGATGTTTTTATGTGTTTTATTGTGGTCTAATGTTTGAACTGCCTGCTGTGAATCAAATTGCCCCATCTGGGGACAATAAAGATGTTCTACTCTAAAGAAAACAGCAGACTTGTCTCCTATCCTTTCTTGGGGGCCGTTTGGTACTGAACTGTGTAAACATACAGTCAGGACATGACTCACCCCCCTTTTGTTAGAATCAATATCAAATCAACGGCCATCCTAATAGGGAGAAAATGACTTTCCCTTTAAAGTGCTGAAGCTTCTAAGAACCCTGTATGACTCATTTTAGAGCAAACAAGTCAGCCAACGTAATATAACAGAATGAGTAAGACCCATTTGATTCACATTGTAAACCTCACGGATTTCTTAAGGACAGCTAGCATGCATGCACACTCATTTTAATTCTCCAAATAAGAATCTTACAATGAAAATGACTATCATTGATTAATAAGTGCATTCCCTCCCTGTCTTTTTTAAATAATGCTCGGTAGCTGAACTTGTGTGTTTGCAACCGTCTGTTGAAAGTAGGCTGTCTAGTTGTATCTCTGTATCTCTTTGAGTTTGTTTCATTATATGTATTCTCTGTTACCTTAACTGAAACCTATGGTGCAGCCAGAGTCCCTATGATCTCTCAGTAGCTCAGTTGGCGGGGCCACCCATACGAAAAATGTATGCGCCTTACTTATTATGACACTGTTCAAAAAGCACATTTGCCTTCGGGGATTATTCAAGTCACACAATTTTACATTATTACGTGGCCAAACATACTTCCCAAACAGCATCGTATATCATGTTTTATGTAGAACACCACAGGCAGAAAGGATATGTTCGATGTTCATGCGCAGGTTCTCGTTGAGCTTGGCCTCCAGCTCGCCCAGCTCCTCCTCGGCCTTCCTCATGTCCTTCTGCAGCTCCAGACGAGACTTCCTGGTGTCGTAGTAGCCTCCTGTCAGAGCGCCACGGTGGCTCACCTGGTCACCTGGGAACATGCAACGCCATGTACGCAAGAGGTAAGGGATAGAGGGGATAAAAACAGGAGAATCATTACAATATATGACCTAGAGCTGTCACGATTCCTCGAGTACCTCGAATAACTCGAATAATTAAATTGATCGAGGCCAAAATGATTCGCCTCGACACGCATCTGAGTAATAGAAGAGAGTGGGTAAAATAGAAATTCCGACGGAACCTTAAGGCAACACGCGAGAGCGCGTTACGTCAGTGCGTCACTCTACCTGAAAACATCAACAAACGGGTCCACCCGAAAATGTGGCTACACTTTCCCAAGATAGACTCAGACAACACTGGTTGCAACATTTGTGATGTGAATTGCAAAGCTGGCCAGGGAAACACCTCAAACTTGAGGAAGCATGGTCAAACACAAGATATATTTACAGTAGCTAAATGCTGAAGACTGTAACGTATTACTAGATAGGCTGAGGGTGAATGAAGCAGGCAGCGCACCGCAGGTAACGTTAGCAGAACCTCCTCAGCTGTAACGTTGAGAGAGGCATCGACTACAACATCAGGTAACGTTATTTAATTAGCTAGCGTTAGCTGGATAAGTTGTTTCACTGCCGTTGTAGTTGTTAGATAACGGGGCTTTTCACTGTCTTCACAACGACTGCAAAACAGAGATCGTTAACGTTAGCGTTAACGCTAACGTTGCTGCAGTGATTGTCAAGGGTTTAACAGAACGTATTTCCTCAGCCTGTATAGTAGCTATCAACATGAAATAAAAAGCATTTGACAGCTTAAACCCGTGGCTTTTTATTTGGAAGGGTTACATTTGCCGTAATCTTTATTAACATTTCTTAAAATGCATTAGAATCTTTTTATTTTTATTTTTTTTGGGTTAACTCATTGAGTGCCAGCCACTTTTGGAGAACGGACGCTCCCAGTGCCAGAGTTTCAGAGCGTTTTCAGTGATTTCTCGAGGCCCACAGAATATTGTGTGATATTACTATGTAAACACTGAACACGCACAAAGAACGATGAGACTCTATTCTATCATCTGCAAAAAAAAGTTTATTGATCCCATTTTCCGTTCTTTAGTTATGAGCCGGAGAAGATAGCTTGATTCATCCAAAAATAGCAATTTTTTTCTAGAAGCTGAGATAATTGGCCTTTTGTGAAATTAATCATTTCAAGCACATCACTGACTCTGAAGCTAATCTTTTCTAATGTAGTCACACCTCAAAAATAATTTCCTTCAATAAAACAGTTTAGGCCAGGGAATTTTGTTTGGCAGAATAATATTTTTAGCTACAACCAGCAGCGCTGGCCCCTGCGTGCGCTGCTGGTTGCAGCTTCTTGCTGGTTTTGATTTGCTGCTGGTGGGTATCGGATATTCTGGCTTGCGTTTGTCAATCCTGTCCTGCTGCCTGGGTCTGTCTGGGTGTTGTGTGTGTGCTGCTCTGCGTGCCCCCTCCCCCCCCCCCCGCCCCGCCCCGCCTCGCCTCGCCTCAACTGCACACTCCTCCTCCTGTCTGTGGTGGCTCTCTGCTGAGTTTGCTGTGCGCACAGTGAAGGGTGCGGAACAGCCAGGCTTTTTTACAGCGTTCCGCGTGTGTTTGTCACCGGCAACGATGCTTCCAGTTGAGAATAATAACTCCACGGTGTGGATGTGCAGATGTGCTGTCGCAACCGACACAGAGCGGCTCAATTGTGGGAGCAGATTGGCTGCTGCAGGCACAGCTGCAGTAACGTGCTTCAGCATATCGATGCATACGGATGCGATGCGATTTCCGTTTCCATAACGACTTCTTCTTTGTTTTTTCCTTGCCTTTCTGTTATGTGGAGAGCACTGTCGCCACCTAAGGGTTCTGTAAAATAGGTTATAGACCTCCAATAGCTACAATAGTTGTACCAGAGATGTATCAGGGATTGATCCACGTCCCACCGTCAAAAAACGCAATTGACGACAACCGTCGTCATTGGCACTCTACGTCAGTATTTGAATTGACGACAGCTGTCGTCATTGGCATTCAATGAGTTAAAGATCTTTTTTTTTAAATTAACATTAGAGCAAATATAATACGAAAAGCTAAAGGGTTAAGCTCTCAAATGCTATTTATTTTATGTTTCTATGTACTACAGAGCCTGAGATATGAAGGCTTTAGTGAATACCGACCGCTCTCTCTGAGAAGTTTGGACCGTTTTCTGTGAGAAATACAAAGCTCAACCTATTAACGTTAGCGGCTAATTTAACAGCGTTTTGTGTGTGTGTGTGTGTGTGTGTGTGTGTGTGTGTGTGATCACACTAGCCTGTTGGTGTGTGAGAGAGAAAGAGAGAGTGAGTGTGTGTGAGAGAGAAAGAGTGTGTGTGTCATGCAGCTGTAAGGTAAATGAAGGATGTAAACTAGCTAGTAAGCCATTCATTCATATTATTTAACGGTTGCTGTACACTGGAAGAACTCAAACGTCAGGTTGAAAAGATGAATGGTGCCACTGCCAGTTCTATGCAATTTAAAAATAAAAATGTTGTTTTTTCTAAGAAAGAAACTAATGTAGTTGTTTATTTGAAGAGATTTATCTTATTTTTTGGTGTATATTTACGATAAGCCTTTGAAAACACAAAAAAGGGTTCTTATCCGATTACTCGATTAATCGATGGATTATTCGGTAGAATACTCGATTACTAAAAGAATCGATAGTTGCAGCTCTAATATGACCCCTAATATATTCAATTCGTGTTACCTGTGAGAACAAAGTGAGGAAGCGTATTTTCAATCAATTACACGGCTCATGCTAAAATAAAACTATTTGCACTCTTGCAAGTAATGCAACGTAATATGGAGTTATGAAGAGTTTCAGCACAGGAAAAGTAACCGTTAAACTGAATTGTGTTTAAAAAAAGAGGGGGGGGGGGGGCAAAACTGTAACTGTAAAGTATATTGTGTAGTTGCAGGTCAGCTTACCCTCGAGAGTGATACAGTCCATGGTGAAGGCCCTGGCCAGCTGGGTGGAAACCTCCATGCTACGACAAATCAGGGTCTTCCCAAACACATGCTTGAAGGCCTTGTCAAATTGCTGGCTGTACCGCAGCTTGCTGATCATGGGGATGGCGTCCTTGGGGAGGGAAGGGGGAGACAGGTTGGTGGCAAATGCTACACACTACAGTCTCAACCAAAAGGTAGCAGCAGGGGAGTGATTGCATTTATTATTTATTCATTTATAATTTGGAAAATAGATGAGATAATTGGGTGGAATTTGAAGAGCTGCTGCTGGAAGGGATTGTAACAGGTTCAGGACATGAAGAGGTGTTTGTGTGCATTATGCATCAGGCTAGCAAAAAAGCTTTTCCGTCACTTCTTAAAATGCAGAGCTTTTATGTAACATTTCCCCGAGTTAATTATGTTCAACTGCTGGTCATTTTGTCTTCAGCGGATAAAACAATGCGTCTCAATGGCCACATTAGCTGGTAACGTTTTGAGATGAGGACATTTGGAAAGCCTTGGTTAGATACAGTCTTTGGTCTTTGCCTGCTCTTAAACTTTAGCGCAGAATTCAAATTACAACAGGGCATTTTCAAGCATAGTTTCACTGTTGCGATGATGAAACCTGATCCATTGTAGTAAGTGAGTCAACAAGTTTAAAAGAAATGACAGCACCTGATTCTATACAGAAAATGGCATTAAAAACAGGTAGTGTGACATGTGCATAACTTATTTTGGCCAGAAAAGTGAATTTCAGACATCGATAGCTGTTGCTACTTTTTTATTATTTCCTCCCCCACCCCCCCCCATTTTATTCCTAACATATTATCTTCTACGATTGAATTTTCTTGGTAATGTACTGTTTTATTCATAACATTATTTTTTTTTTTATCTTCCTGATTGTGAAGCAATTGGCAACTATGCTTTTGAAAGAGGTACAGAAATAGGCCTATGTTCTGTTGGATTATTATATAATGGAAAACACAACACAATACTGGCTGTTGCAGTGAAAAGGCTAGCAGTATTATCCTTTTGTGTCATCTGGAAGAGATAATTGGCTGAAACTGGCTTCATGACAGCAGAGAACGAACCAGACAAAGAATAATCTGCCAATGTACGCTTTCAAACAGCTGCGTAGATGGCTTTCTTAGTAGCCAAAGGCCTTACATTGGTCTCTGGGTAGGCGGTGTCCCTGACGTCCAGCTTGGTGAGGGGCAGGAAGGTGACCTCTCCAGGCAGGTTCATCTTGTTGAACTCCATCAGGATCTTGGTGCTCACTTCATCAGTCTCCACAATGTGGTAGAAGAGCCTGGGAAGAACCAGATGAGAGGAGGGCAAGAAGGAACAAGAAAGAATAAATGGAGAGGAAAGATGGATGGATGGATGTGAATGGATTGTTTTCACCACACATGCTGTGAAATAAACTTCAATCAATCAATCAATCACATTCCCTACAAATCAACGTTGAACAGAGGGCAAACACTGAATGTAGAAAGTATTAGGGACATCTGCTCATTCCATGACTAGAGAAAGCTATGACCCCCTTATTGATCACCACCATTAAATCCAAATCACTTCTGAAGGGGAGATGTGGATGAAAGGGAGAGAGGACAGTTTAAAGGAGGTTTGCTAAGCCTTGAGACCATCAAGATACTTATTGTGCAAAATGGTTTCTGGTGTAAAGTGCAGTGGTCACCTGGTACCAGCGGTCACCTTCACGCAGGTGTAGAAGGCGGGCTCGCACTCACCTGGTACCAGCGGTCACCTCCACGCAGGTGTAGAAGGCGGGCTCGCACTCAAAGTTGTTCATGACGATGCCGTGATAACCGTTGATGACGTGACTGTTGATGCCCTTCCGTTTGAAATGTTCCAGCACTTTGTTGATGCTGTCGATGCCGTTCAGAATGGCCTGGAGAGCCAAGGAGGGAGGAGAGAAATAACGGGGACCCGTTTCATAAAAACACTTTTTAATTTGATTTTCGTAAGAACCTTTTCTAAATTAGCCCAACTATATTTTATGCGTGCAACAAACAGTAGGTTCAACAAATTCCATCTTAAACAGAAGAAAAATGTCTCCTCCTAAAGCTGCTCAATAAATGGAAAACTTTGTAAAGTCCCACTACTAACTACTTGGATTTCCAACTCAGAAGAGGCTACAACTGGTGTTAAAATGGTGTCTCAGAGAGCTTCCTAAAACGGTTCAAACTTGTGCCAAGAAATTAAGTTGAATGTTGAAAAATCACAGGAAAATCCGTGGCCACATGCTGTGTCCACATTTACTGTGTCTTTCTTATCCTAAGACAAAAACAGAAAATAAACCAATAAATCACATTCTATTTTGTCAATATTGTGCAGCAGAACCATAATAGGTGAGTGAGGATGGAGCCAGTTAAAGGCTGGAGAAAGGGTGAGTCAGCTGGGAGCAACGCAGGAAAAGTCAATGCGGCACATTAATGTCCAGGAAGCCGCAAACGGCATCCTGCATGCAGCATCTCAGCGGACAATATCCAGAAGTGATATTTGATTGATCTGCTCGCCCGGAAGAAGCGACCGGCAGTTAGTGCAGGAGGCAGAGAGGAGTGACTCAGTAAACGTGTCTGGTGATCAGGCGCCAGCAGCAGTGAGGCAGATAAATGATTCTATTTGATATTCCTATCCTGACAATTGGCTGCGTCACAAAGAGTCTTTCAAAGTATTCAGGTGGGCTCATTCAGACGCTGAGGTGTCTTTTCATAGGGGCTTTGATTTACCTCTGTATCTGAGCCATCACTTTGGCCATTTCATCTCCCTCACTGTACTTAAGTGAGTAAGTGAATGAATGTGTGAACGTTTAATTAACAGCAGATTCAAGCTTCCAACTGTCAAAACGGGGTGCAGATCAAAATAACAGGTGTTGCATCAGAAATGAGCCACTGGCCTCCACGTCTCATCTTTTGTGAACAGGAAGATCACGTGTGTAACTTGTGCACTCGCACACCTGGGGCCGGTTGCACCAAGTGGTCTTACGACTGGTCTTAAGCTACGCCGGTCGTAACTTAACGATCTAACAGCTACGCCGGTTGCACTAAGAGGGCTTAAGCCTTATTTTCACTAAGCCCAGGCGTAACTCTTACGCCTGGTCAGGAGGATGCGTAGTGCCTGCCTGTAACAGAGATCTCCGTCTATCAGCGGAGACCTTTTTGAGTCCTTACCGTCATCGTCACCATCGTAACGTCGCCATCGAAGCATGATGTTAGATTATGACAAACTAGTTGTGTGGCTTAGCCTTCCCAAATGTTGCCGTTAGTTTTTTAGAATTTAATACATAGAATTGGGAACGTTACATTCAATTTCATTCAGACTGTCTGCCTGGCTCAATCGCCGCCATTTTCCCCCCGGAGCGAGGGAGGGTGGGAGGAGGGAGGGTGTAGTGATGCACATACAGTAGTGGCTGATAGAGTGTAGTGGCACAGTGACGCTCCAAGCAGGTCGCGAGGCACATTTTTGCAACATCATCCAATCAGGGGGCATTCCCTGGCAATTCACATGGACGCGCATTGCTACGACCGGCGTAGTTAAGACCAGACGTAAGCCGTGTTGGTGCAACAGGCATAAATCCACTGTAAAGACTGGTCTTAACTAAGACCGACATAGGAGTTACGACCAGGCATAGTTAAGACCACTTGGTGCAACCGGCCCCAGTGCACTTGTGTGCAGACGGAAGGATTAGCCTGCAGTTCAGCTATGAAAGTCCAAATGTAACCAAATCCTAAAACACGGACCTTGCCAGTGGCAGCTCGAAGGAGCTGTTGTTTCTTCTCCAGGTCCTCTCGTTTGGCTGCCAGGGCCTGCTGCTCTGCGTTCTCTTCACGCCACAGGTAGCTGGACGGACACAGCCGATCACACACTGTTAGACTTATGTCACAAGAGGCACCCGATGCAGGACTGACACCATGATACTCATAGAGGAACAGGAATCAGGAGGAAGAGGAACATATAAAAACACAGGAAAATAATAGCGTAAAAGAGCAATTTCCCTTCAGGATGGAGTGGAGGTGGGGGGAGGTCATTTTGCTGAGGAATAAGCTCAGTAGTATACAGACTGCTGCATGCGGCCTGTGTTACCGAATGTCAACGTCAAAACGGAAATGACCACGTATCAATCGCTGTATATAATCACAGTGTAGCAACTGACTAAGTGGTCACAAACATGACATACATATACACACCATAAACATACAGCATACACCGCAAAGTGCTAAAGCTCACAACAGAGGCCTTTTGCAGATTTCTGCTCACAGCTTAAAACACCATGTCAAAATGTCATATCACACAAGCGGATGTCAGAAACATTATACAGCAAACTGCTGTGCGGTCATAAAACATAGGTGGTTTGGGATTATTTACCAGGAAACACTAAACACATTTTTGTTTTCAATTTCCGTATTTAGATGCAACTCATCTCTTATCTTAGCTTTTGTTAACCTCGACAGTGACACACTTTATTCATCCATTACTACCGCACGTGGACAGAGAAGTGACGGTGACAATACTGTGGCATGCAACAAAAGGTTGCCCCTTAACACCTAAAGGTAAGTTCAGCTTTAAGGTAAAGCCTTAAATTATTACTTAAATGATATTAAAAAGGCAAAGCTGTGACCAGAGAGGAAGAGATGAAAGGGTCTTACTTTCTCTCGCTCTGCAGCTCATCTTTCTTGTTCTTCACTTCGTAATATTTCTTGTCCAGCTCCTCCACGCGGGTCTTCACCTCATTTAGATCTTGGTCGAGTTTCTGAAGAGACAAGTCACAAGCGGGTAAGATACCCTCCACAGCCAAAGGTGGCATTCAAAACAGCAGTAACCTTTATCTGGACAAAATATGAATTACAGTCGTACATTACAGTACAGTACATTACATCATAGCAGGGACTCCAAAGAGCAATTATTTCAACATCAGTTACAAGATGTATCATTAATACACAGAGGTCATGTCATCCAATTATCCAGAATACAATCCAGGGCAGCCTGATGTAATACTGAAGAAGGACGACATTATAAATCACATACATTATTACTACAGTAGTGGTAGTTAGTACTCGAGTAGAAATGTTTCCATTCATTTAGCTACACTAGCCCTCGCCTCGACAGCTGGAACAATGTAACAATCACCATGCTTAAACTGTAACTACTGGAAATGATTCAGAGAATGGGTCTCAAATACAAAATTTCCCCCCCGTCTACAAAACATCCTTCTCGAGTAAACGCTGAGAAGTAGCAGTGAAGCATTACTATAGTAGTGCAGTAGTAGTATGCCGTGTTCCTCTTACAGTGTACTGCTCCTGGTTCTTCTCCTTGCTGGTCTCGGTGTCCTCCAGGTCTTTGTGGATGGCTGCAATCTGCCTCTTCTTGTCGTTAATGGCCTGGTCCAGGGACTTGAGCTCCTTCTTGATCCACTTGTCCCTCTCCTCCTTGGAGGTGAACTGGCTGCCGCGGCCCTGCTTGGCGTACAGGTCCGTTCTCTCCTGCGTGGCCTGGGCCAGTCTGAATGGAGGTGGACCCACAGAGGGCAAGAAGATTTAGTCAACCTCACCAGGAGCTCACACTAGGCCGCCTGCAACTAACAATTCTTTTCATTGTCGATTACCAGTCTTGAACTTGATTCTTAAAATTGAAAAAGTTGCGGACCGGTTGTCCATTTTAATGGTTTTAGTTGCACATATATTTACTCACCAGGTGGTGACAAAGGGTAAATAACAGCCTTTTCATCTGTCAATAAAGACACTTTCACAATTATGCACAGTGATTTGATTTCAGCCTATATAATTTCTAAAAGTAGATATTAATGATCAAACATTTCCATTCATGTAGCCTACAGTATTTATGTTTTTGTTTCAACTACAAACATAAATAAATGTAAACTTGAAACTATATTTCAACTACCACACACAGCCTATAATATTATAGCCTGTTTATTCAAATAAAAATAAAATATATATATATATATTTTTTTTTAAATCGATCTCTGGACATATGAATCGATATCAAAGGATTAAAATAAAAAATCGATTCAAAATCGGAGAATCGATTTTTTTAACCGAGCCCTAGTACATACAAATACATTCAATCGAGAGAAGAAGAAGATGTTGTGGAAAGTAGTGCTTCGTAACACCCTGTGCTATTCAGATGGCGTGCCGGCCGGGTACCTTGCTTCCAGGGTCGCTCTATCAGCTAAACTAAACAGCTTGGTAACTTTTAGACTGAAGACAAAGCCGGTAGTTTGTGGATATTGATTGGTAGCTTTTTTGGCCAATCTAAAGGGGGCTCTACACATAGATTTGCATTAGTGGGAGAAATCTTGAGCTACTGTTGTTGTCCAGCGTGATGACGGAGCCACTGGGAAACGCGAGTTTGTTCATTTGCTGTGTTGCATGTAGTTTTAAAATGAGGAAATCCCTCCGGGGCTTCCACAGCACTGGCCGGTTTGGCCGTGGTATCATTCCTGGCCTGAGGGGAAGGGGGGGTAGCTGCGGAGTGAGTCATCCCTACCTGGCGATGCCCCGCTCCTCTTTTTCCTTCACCATGTTGAATTTGGGCTCCGTCTCCTGCAGCTCCTTCTGCTTCTCCTCGATTTTCTCCAGCAGCTTTGAACGCTCCTTCAGCAGACGTTTCTGGAAGAGCAAGACGGGTTGTTTCAAAACAAATGCAAAACAAGGCGGAGAGACAAAGACATGACAAGGGAGAGAAAAGCACAGAAAATTAAACGTGGGGAACTGGTTACATTGTTGGGAAGGACAGAGGAAATATGAAATCAAGAAAGTGGGCTATGAGTATGAAGACATGACTTAATTCAAAATAATAAAGATGTAGATAGATTCTGAAGTCTGATGGAGGGAGAGATGAGAGAAATGAATTGCTTGGTTTCTCCCAATAGATCGTCGTGATATATAGCTTACAATAAGTATCAGCCTATTAATACGGTAAAACCCAGTCCCAATTAAACAAACAAATCAAACAAGCTCATGCCAATGGATTTTCTGATTGCCAGATACTCTAATTAAAAAAATAAAAGCAAAAGAAAGAAGAAGAAGAACAGTCAAATATTTGTATTGAACAGCCAAATCTGATTCTACCGACAGAATTCTGAGTCGGGGACAACCCTATACAGAAACCTGTCATTTTCCCTCGAGCCCGGTCCTCCTGAACCCAGATCAGGTCACGAGCATCGGTGTTGGAAAAGGCGCAGTGACGCAGTTCTGCCTCTCTTGCTTTTTTTCATGTTGCCCCAAATGAAACCTGGCTGATGCTCTGCCACCCTGAGCCAGGTGGGCCTAGTCCAACCACCGGCCAGCATGCCTGCCAGGGCCCCATCATGCCTGCCTGGGACCCATCATGCTTCACACACAGACTGAGCCAATAGGCCATAATGTATGATTATCTTCCCCTGCGCTCTGCTAGATCTCAAACACACTCACACACACACACACACACACACACACAGACCATACGGAGGGTGATCCATGCCAGCTCAGTGCCCATAAACTCATGCCCAGAATGACGTACGTATAAGCGGGACTGATGGCAAGAGTCTGATGAGGAGTAGACCGGTGCTTCCTCTGTAAAGCTATGCACCAATGGTGCTTTTACTTTTGGTTTCACAGTCATCCTGATCCTACTATTGGTCCAATATAGGATTCTAGTGAAGGATCCAGTAATTAAAACTGTTCAATCTAATTCTAAACATGTGATTCCCCCCCTCCCGTCCTCTGGCAGTATTGGGAGTTTTCTTGCCAAAGTGCCAAACAAGCAAGACAGAAAGAAAGAAAGCTAGAAAGTACAAAAGCAAGCAGATCGATCGATCGATAGATAGATAGATAGATAGATTGATAGATAGATAGATCGATCGATAGATAGGCCACATGAGCTCAACTGGCATAAGGGCACATACTATTCCAGCTAGGTGAGTTAAAAACAGAAGTGATTTGAGACACATATCACTCCTTTCAAGTTCAACTTATAAAAGGTGGATAGATAGAAGTAGTGTCCTCTAGAGAAAGAGTGGCGTCAGCGGAGGACCAAAATGCGAGACTCATTAGCCAATGAACAGCCAGGAATGGGTCTCGCGCTACTTTTGCATGCTAAAGTAAAGCTGATAATGTACAATTTGATTCAAGGGATGAAAAACCCTTTCAAAGTACAACACAAACTGTCTATTTTGCTGCAACTCGACAGTGCTGCTTTTTTTTACTCAAGAGTTCCAGGACCTTACTTCCTGGGAAAAAACTGGTCCATTGGAGTGAATGGAGATGTCGGGACTCTTCTATCTACATGGCTCTGGATAGAAGGAGAGTGCATACAGTAGAGAGATGGTGCAGGAACAGTGGAGAGGAGAGGAAGAGTGGAGGGGGGTGTAGCTGCCGGTGCAGCGTCATGTGTGCCGAGTGACGCAGACGGAGGCTTCCGTACACACACACACACACACACACACAAACACACACCCTCTGTTCACTGTTGCCTGCCAGCTCGTCCTGCAGGTCCTTGGCTTTCAGCTCCAGCTTGGTCCTCTGCTTGATCTGCTCCTGGCGCTCGGCCGAGAGCTGCTCGCGCTCCTCCTTCATGGCAGAGATCTTCGACTTCTGCTCGCGCACAACGCGCTCCGTCTCCTGCACAACAAACACACACACACACAAAGGGACAAATCCAGGCAGGAGGCTGTGAGATGTGTGTATCGGGAGTGCAGCTACCACAGCTCATTTCCTCTTTAGTGATTGTGCTACTATTCAGTCATGCATATCATAATAATCAAGGCTGCACAATGTCAGGTCAGTGGGCTAAACTTGGCCCTCTGCAAAGTTATTTCTGTCCCCCCAAAGACTTCCAGCAAGTGATGATTGTTTTGAGATAACTTATTTATTACAAGGCATAACAAGGCATTAACAAAGACCATGACACAACATAAGACCTAAAGCTAGCACCCTGAACTTGAATGTTTTGGCCCATAGCCCTCCATGTCAAAGGTCTGACTGGGCACCCCAGATGAGTCTAATGTTCTGTGTGGAGTTCTTTACCTCCACTTTGTCTCTGGCGTCTTGCTGAGCATCGCGTAGCTGTCTGGATTTGTCTCCACAGGTCTCCCTCTTGGACGACAACTGGAGAAAGAAACGACGACATACACACAATACTTAAAAGGAGAGTCCCAAGTATCAATGCTGTATGAAACAGTGCAGAGAACTAACGTTTGTCTACAGTCCAGTGTGGTCAAATCCAAACTAAACCTTATTACAAACATTATTTTACCAGTAAACTTGATTCCTCCAAACAATTGTTTACTTGACGCTGGTGTAATAGACAACTTAGCAGACACAGGTTAAATTTGCCAGCATGTGACTGGTGGTGACAGTGTTAATTTCCCATCCTGGGACAAAAACAGATGGCAATCAAAGAGTCGACACTGTCAGTGATTACATCGTGTCTCCATTACTCTAGTCTTAAATGTCTGTCTCCCCCTCTGATGAAAGCAGTTTCTCCACTCATTTGACCTCGTCCAGTTTGGCCCGGGTGTCGTTCAGCTCCTGGTTGTAGATGGTGTACTCCAGCGCCCTCCTCATCTTGTCCCACTTCTGGTACTGAGCCAGCTCCTCCTTCTCATCCTCCAGGGTGTGCAGGCGCTCCTCAATGTACTTCAGCAGCTCGTTGATCTTCTCTCGCTTCCCCTCTGGAGGAGGAGACGCACGTCAGGTTATCAAAAGATAATAATAGAATTGTGAGAGAAGAACATTGTACACTTCATCTTCTGGAATTGGTCGTTCCAGAAAATTGCCAATTCCTAACAACGCTCACACAGTGAATTAACTGTGGACGTTGTTTTACCAATGAATGTGTTGCATGTTGTACAATACAAGCTATTTTCTGTGCTGGCCTTGTCAAATGAATTTCACTCACGGATGATCATGGTTATATTGCATCATTATCTGTGTTCCATCTGGCTTCAATGCCACAATTAAGACCCTTTGTCAGATCACTACTGTCAAGTGAAGACACGCAGATTTCTAGACGTCTGATTGTCCCAATTACCCACAATGTGTTTTTGCAATTACGCAGTGTGTGCAATGTATGCAGTGCGCTAGGTCTATATTTAGGGATCATTGATTTATTCAGTGAAAAGAGATCGTTTACTACCGAGGGAATAGGGAATGAGAGTCAACAGATACCCCCCACACATCAATAAAGAGCATGAGCGCAAACCGACTAAAGTGGCGGAAGACAGAAATGAATTGGAATAGTGTGCAGGCGACATGATGATGCTGTGAAGCAGTTACCCGTCTCCTTCATGAGAGAGATGCTCTCCTCTTTGCGCTCGTCATACACCCTGGTGCCTGCCACCTCCCTCAGCAGCTTCAGGCGCTGCGAGTCGGGCGCTGTGGCCATTTGGTTGATCTGCACGCCAACACAAAGACGACACGTGAGCTGCACGACACCACCCTGCTGTTCAGTCTATCTATAAGATTTACCTGCCTGCCAGATGATCTGTTACATTTTAGCCGTTTATATCCAGAGCCGGTTACATGCAGCAGTGCAACAGTGGAAAAAGCTTCAAGTCCAAAATCCACAACGTTACAAGCAACCAATAATAAGAAGTGCAAGGGTTAAAGTCATTGTGTCCTGACAACAGATAGCACAACATATTACTGGGACTCTAATATGATCATGTTTATTAGAGAGGTGTTATGAAAGAAGGATAGCACTAAGGAGAGAGAGAGAGAGAGAGAGAGAGAGAGAGAGAGAGAGAGAGAGAGAGAGAGAGAGAGAGAGAGAGAGAGAGAGAGAGAGAAAATTAGTTTTTGAGGAATGATTGTGTCATCTCTTGATGTTTAGAAAGATGTGTGTTGGTTGCTGTGTTGTACGTATTTTAATTTCTTAAATAACAAATCTTTAAAATCTGCAGGAAATGTCTTGCTAATGACTTTCATCGGATAGGTCCAGATGAGACTTCACTCCCGTTTTTGCATGCTACAACACGGCACTGAAACACAAACATTAAAGTATGTGTCAGACAAGCGAATGTGGTGGCACTGACGCCCTCTGCTTTCTCACCTTTCCCTGCTTGACGATGTAGTAGGGGTTACTGCGGGAGAAACCGGCACTTTCCAGGAGGTTCATGACGTCGTTCTTACTGTAACAATCACAGACGGCATCACACGGGTGATTACATTGTAACAATCACAGACGGCATCACACGGGTGATTACAATGTAACAATCAGACGCCATCACACAGGTGTGATTACACGGCGCTCACAAAAGCCCTTATTTCCTGCGATTACGGGGACAATAGCCGTACTTACGTCACCATCTTCTTGTCTAAGAAGTACTGGTCCTTCTTGGCGCCGATGACACGGCGAAGGGAGACTTCCTCTTTGTCGATCTGAAGGGAGAGACATTCGTCACTGGTCAAGAGGAGGAGCACAGGCTGCAGCAAGTTTGGATGGTTGTGTCAGTATTACAGGGTTGTGCGATGACACTTTTACAACCCAGGTGATAACAATTTTGGGATTTCAAGAGTGGTACAAAACATCCCGCCTTCAAAAGGACTAATAAGCACTGAAGGTGTTAGATTAGTCGGACTCCAATCACTGGTCAGAATAATGTTCAGCAATTCCGGGGCGGGAGTTACTGCTGGACAACTGCCACTACTTCTCATCTAGTTGCTTCAACAATGATCATAAAAAAGACCCGATCACAGATAGGCCATTAATTGGAATGTGCTTTTAATACATGCCAAATTTCTATAATGTATACTATGAACTAACACCTTGTCAAAATCTGCACAATATCTATGTTTGATTCAGTGTTGTCTTTGCCAACAGGTTACAGTGATAACATGTGGACTTGTGATCCAGGTGGAAAATAAATTGAGAACCAGAACATTGCTGGTAAAATGCTCTCAATGGTTGGTAGGTCTACTCTACCAGCCACTTTGACAAGCAGCCAACTATTATTTGGGGTTTCTATTCTATTCTATTCTAAAAGCTTGGCTGGATCTTGGCTGGTAAAGTACTCAAAGTGACTGCTGAATTCTGGGAAAGCTAGTTTCCTTCCCCCACTTGTGAAGCACGTTTTGACTTATGAGTCATTTTATCACTGCCAAACAGAGTAACAAAGTATGAATTTGTTGAACTGAAATGCACCCGTGCTAATATAAGAGACAGGCAGACAGTTATTTGATGAGCTTATTGGAATATTTAAGCGCTAAGACTTCAATATGAAATGTTTGCCATTCCTACCGGCAGCCGGTTGTCAGAATTGTCAAATATAATCTCCACAAAAGCCGAGATGACACGTGGACCAGTTCCCTCCTACAGTGACAGGGGGAGGGGAAAAAACACATTTATATTATTGACACAATAGGCTCATTTCACAGCAACCTTTTGAGGTGGCAAAGCAGGAAATAACACAGGTGTAATCATTAGCATTAATGAGGGCACCTGGCACTGGAACAGCTAAACAGAATGGAAGCATAATTAATGGTATTAGCGTACAGCTGCTTTACTTCCTGCTTTTAGCACCTCAAAGGGTTGCTGTGAAATGGGTCCATAATCTCATGTTTAAGTTATATCCTTATTAATGATCTTACGTGGTACAATTTATTCTCCCCCCATTGTGTTTAAAGTCCCCCATAAAAAAACGACATGGTTTATTTTAACAGATGTGTTTCGTGTGTATCAAACACACTTACAACATGTGTACCTGTCACACATAAGCTTTGGACATCACCTGCTTCCTGTCCACCTCCCCCACAGTCTCGCCCCTTTCTTTCACCAGTAGAAAGGGAGGACTACAGGTAGAAGTGAACACCATCCCATTTTTAGAACAATAGCTGGGATCTGTTGGGTGCTTGACATTTGTCTGTACTTACATGGAGCAAGGCCAAGCGCTGTTCAGGTCGCAGGTGGCTGAACTCATCACTGAGCACAAACTGAATGGCTAAGGAGATGCAAAGAAGAGATTGTTTAGATTAAAAACATGAATAAAAATATATATATATATGTTTGATTGGTGTGTGGTCAAAGTAATGTTGGTTCACATACCATAGAAAAAGTTACTTTTTCCTGACCCATTTCTTCCAACTGTAACAGACCACACACAAAAAACAAGATGAAGACATGATAACATACACAGTGTGAGAAACGACTTTTTAGCACACCTATCTTATCCCTATGCAGGTTGCCATCCGGAGACAATGTTTTTTTGTTATTTTTTTACCCAAATAAACTTGTGCTGACCACCCTCTTGCATTGCCGTTTTGGTGTGTCCTCTGATGAAAGATTTAACACTGAAACATCAATACATTTTCACTTGAAATACAACCGTGCGGTCTGCAGGAGATTATTTGAAATTTTGCTCACAAGACACAACTACTCCTGGATTCTAAAATTCAGCCCCTTCCACTATTTTACCTGTTGAACTGATTGCTGGAATATAGAAACTTCTGAAATGATTAATGGTTAACTGTCAAAGTAGCTGGTTGAGTAAGCCAGTCAAAAATTACAGGTACTCAAGTGCACATGTCAAACAATGAACATCATATTTTCTACTTCTTATGACAAGGGAAACTATAGAGTTATAACCTTTTTGCATAACGCTAATTAATTCTGAGCACTTGAAAAAAGAAGACACTTTTGAGAAGGTTTGGCTCAGTTTATATGTATTGTTTTCCCCCCATTACAACTTGATTTGTGGGCCAGGGATCCTGCAAAGGACCACAACAACTTGTTTAGTGATGTTTACAGTTGCTTTGTATTGATGAGAACTGTCAAGACACACTCACCAATGACATTGTGCTTGGGACTGAACGGGTCCACCACTGTTTGGTCCCTGTAACTTCGGAACCCCTGGATGATGACCTGCAGAACATCCCAAACACAGAGTTAGCACACTGACTCATAACAGCCTCTTCCTTTCTCAGCTGTCAAAACATTGCAGCTGTGCCAATGCAACCTGTTAGCCGAATCCAGTGGTGAGTGATTGTCTTGAAAGGAGCAATCTAGTTAACGTTATAACAATAACAGCCGATACATAATTGATAGATTCAACATGCCACTAGTTGTGTGCTAACGTTAAGCGCAGCAACACATGTTTATAGCATAACGAAGGGCGGCCCGACAACTGACAGGGCCTTGACTGATTAACGTTAATGCTGTGATGTGCAATATTAACAATAGCGTTAGTGCCCCTAATAAATTCAGTCATGCTTGTTAACGAGCTGAACTTCCATTAACGTTAGACAGCCATCATCATAAGAGGCAACATCATATTAGCTAATAGTTGGAAAGTATGAGCACATGTGCAACATTAACACAGAAGCCATGGTATAAATCAGCTAAGGTAGCGTTAGCTTGTTAGCTTAGCCACCATGAAGGGGGACGGGCTATTCCACTCTATTATTCCAGTTAGCCGAGCAAGCTAGCTACCGTCTTTATAATTGCCCTAGACGTGGATTCTGTTGAAATCTCTATGCAATTTGAGGAGCTGACTTGCAAAAAAGCTATATGCTGGCTAAAATGTCACTCTGGGGAAAGCCTAAAAGAGATTAATAGAGAAATGAGGCCAGTGATAGTCGGCAACATGCAACATTCGCGGTTAGCATGATCGTACCTGTTTGATGTACATGGTTGTCTAACGCAGGAACTCTCCTTAGCTGAATTTGGAGATAAACTCCCTCCTCCTCTAAATTGGAGAAGACGGGAATTGAATAATCCAAAATTAGGAAATTAACAGAAACCACTGCATTCAAAATTGTTGCATTATTCTGCTAAAACAGAATAACATGGAAAATGGCGTCGGGGGCGGGATAAAATGGATCAAACCATGTGAAAAGGGGTTTTGACGTTAAATATAAAATAACATCTCGTATTAACATAAATTAGAGGATGTGTGATAATAGAACAATATATTACGCTGCTTTATGGTGAATTACTGTTCAGCATTTCTTTGGACGTAAATCTATAACAGCGTTCATTATTTATCGAAGTCCCTATTAGTACAGTTGGTATGGTCTACATGAGAGAGCTGGGCGCCAAATAATCCTCACCAGAAAATAGAATGGAAATAGACCAAATCAGCGGGATGTTTACATTTACTTCCGGGTACCCCTGAGGTCCACACATTATAATGGCGGTGGACGGCACAAACTGACGTGTTGAAGACAAAAACAGACAAAGAAGACAAAAATGGTTCGTCCGTGTTGTGTTGTTGTTTAATATCATTCATAACAACACTTTCACTAACGTTAGTGGAGACCAGACTAGCTAATTTACCTGTTGGACCAGACCAGAGTAGACTTGAAGCTAAATTAAATTGACGTGGCGTCAGTAGCTCTGTCTGTACCAGGCTCTTTCTCGCCGAGAAGAGCCTGGTGGTGACGCGAGGTTAATTACTCTGTCTGTAACGTAAAAAAACAGCGAGTTTGACAGTCAAACAAACGTTATTAGCTAGCTAACACTACATAAAACAAACAGAAGAAAGGCTAGATACGTCGGACAAGCATGTTTACCAACCGTTTAACCATTTAAATTGAAAGTAGTCGGCCGAAAACAACGAGAGGGTTTGACAGCATTTATTTGACAACACGCACATTTAAACCTGCCGCCTTCCCCAAGTGGTACCCGGAAGTAAATTTGTTTACATGGTGACGTCACGGTGATTTGGTCTATAGAATGCGTGCATAGCAGACCTTTGTGCACTGCAGTTTTGATACTTTTTCTCTTTCATGAACAAAGTGCAAGGATAGACATAGACAATGCATATAAATACTGCAAAGGGGACACGAAAAAAATTGGGGGCTTGACTTGAGTAGACCTCATGGCTTTGAAGTTTTTGGAGTACATTTTAAATTTAATTTCAAAGAAAAAGTTTGGTTTGGACTGGAGAGATAGGCCTAGATAATTTACACTGATGTATGTAGCCTGTGTGGAATTCTACTAAATACATACAAAGAAAGACATCAGTGATGTGATTTTTCTATCTTCCATAAACACAAGGTCACATTATAGTTGAATTCAGTCTCACAAATTCAGTCCAATTATGATTTAATAAGCAGGCCCTTACTTTTTAACTTGTTACTTGGGGCCACGACAGCTCTTATTCAAGGCTAGCCCTGAAAGGCCAACTCCAGGTCACTGCAGGTGTCACTGTTGCCTCTTCTTTTACATCTTGGACCTGCAGATGGCAGAAAGTATTTCCATTCATAGGATTTTTATGCTTCTGCCCGGCGATATGTTTTCGGGTTGTCCGTTCTTACGTCTGTCCGATTCTCGTTAACGCCATATCTCAGTCCACGCCTTGATGGAATTGCTTCAAATTTGGCTCAAATGTCCACTTGGACTCAAGGATGAACTGATTCGATTTTGGTGGTCAAAGTTCAAGGTCACTGTGGCCTCACAAATGCCATTTTCATGCTCATTATACATATCTCAGTCCACGCCTTGATGGAATTGCTTCCAATTTGGCCCAAACGTCCACTTGGACTCAATGAACTGATTCGATTTTGGTGGTCAAAATTCAAGGTCACTGTGACCTCATGACCGCCATAGTTAATGCTATATCTCAGGAACGCCTTGAGGGAATTTCTTCAAATTTGGCTCTAACGTCCACTTGGACTCAAGGATGAACTGATTCGATTTTGGTGGTCAAAGATCAAGGTTAAAGATCACCTCACGGCTGCCATTTTCATGGTCATTAACGTGATTGTGTTGTTGAGGTACTCCCAAACATTGCCTAAAGTGCCATAAGGCCGAATTGCAACAACCCTGTGCTGTGGACTTCAAGGTATTTGTGCTTGTATGAGTCTGGAAAGATATGGATGTAGACTGCGGACATGTTGGCGGAGGCCTTCAACCACAATGCAGTATTTCTAGTTTTTCTTCTTCTGATATTTGCAGAACTGGCCTACCAGCAAATTAGCCTGAAAACTCCACTTGCAACTTAATTTCATTTCCCTCCTTTGATTTCTCAAATATATTCATAAAATGCTACTGCTGCACAATTATTCAGTATTTGACAGGGGCAAAGCAACACATGATGACAACAAGTTTATTTTGTGGTAGAAACATTTATTGACATCCACATTTAGTGAAAAATAAATCAGACACATAGACAGACTGTAATTATCAAATAAATTAGGTTTAAATGCCTGACTGGATTTGTGAATAGGCACAAAAAAAAAATCACAATATCAACCTAAGGCATGTATATTGCAGTTTATCGCTGTGCTGTGCTGTGCTGTTTTATCGCTGCAGTTTCAGAAGACAGGGTAACAGCATCGACAGCCGCAGCGCAGCCTACACATTTCAAAGACTTCAAGTCCCACGGACTGAATACTATCATCTTCGACTCGTCTCTGTCTCTATCACTGATCTCCAGTCCTCCTGCTCTGCTGGTTTCAACACCAGCCACACAGAGAGCATTATCAATTCTTTTTTTTCCTCTCTTTTCTTTTCAAGTAAGACTACAAGCAGTCACAGTTCTTTTCATTAAGGCAGTGCAGTTATTGGGCTCAGTTTGAACTGGTGGTGGACCGGGGACTGCAGGAAAGAGGTAGGGAGGGTGAACATGGACGGCTCAAAGTTCTCTGCGTCGAAGGTGGCGACCGCGAAGTCGTCGTCGGCGAAGAAGGAGGCGGACTCCGGGGAGGCGCAGGGAGTGGCCGGCGGAGGGGGGGCGGAGGAAAGGACCTCGGACTCGAACTGCAGCAGCTGGCCCATGAAGCTGAAGTTGGGCGAGACGACCGCCCGGCGCTGCTTGATGATGTCGAAGGCCTCGTCTAGCTGCAGCCGCTCGGTCCGCATGATGTAGGCCATGCAGATGGTGGGGGAGCGCGAGATGCCCGCCTCGCAGTGCACCAGGACCTTACCCCCTGATTGCTTCACGTGATCTGTGAGGAGGAGGAGAAGAAGAAGGGGAGAGGCTGACGTTAATCACCTGTGTTGTAAATCCACAGCAGAACTGTCGCACAACAGCAAAACGTGGTAAAAACTCATCCTGATCATCTGACCTCACAAAACTAGAGCCAAACACAATAATGTGAGGTCATCTTATCAGGATGGGCTTTTACTGGCTAGAATCCACATTATTGCATCAATTGATACAGAACAGTGCGCACGCACACACACACACACGCACGCACACACACACACACACACACACACAGTTTATTTATGGATGCACGTACACTTCATTCTCACACATATGCATATGCAGACAACCACCTTGTCAGCCCTCACACCTCATTCACACAGACAGAAATGTACGAAGATCCTATCAGGTTTGCAGACAGATCATACACTAACGCAAGCGTGCACACACACACACACACGCACACACACACACTTCTCTCTCTCTCTGTTCCCACCCTGGAGGCCTGTCTGAGTCACAGGAGCCCAGGTGCACACAAAAGTCTGTTTCTCCTACACTGCTGTGGGCGCGAGGGCCGCGGGGCGATGCCGCGTGCTGCAGTGCTCCTACACTCTGTAGGTACTAATGGCTGCCTGCCTGCGCGCCCCTCTGCTTTTCTGCTTCCTGTCATCTGTGTACGCTGTGACACCGAGCTATACTGCAAACACTAATATTACACATTTCTCTCTCTCTCTCTCTCTCTCTCTCTGCCGTATGTGTGTGAGCTCAGTTTCCCGATCGACACCAAGATTGTATTTCATTCTCCAAAGCTACTCTGCACACCTACGCATGTACCTCTCCTCCCCCCCTCTCTCTGTCTCTCTTCATATCTCATCTCTCTCTCTCTCTCTCGCCCCTCTCTCTCCAACAACACATAGACGATGCAGGGCCCCTTCAAGTCCTTGGCTAGCTGGTCCTGAGAGCTGCTGAAGGGGAGGGGGGGATGGGGGGCTGGGGACGACAACGATGGTTTCTGACAGCGCTGATCCTACGAAAACCACATGAATCAATCATGAGCCTCCCATGTGGAGTGGAGGGTGCAATGAGAGGGAGGCACTGTGGAGGGCGAGAAGCAGGCAGAATGACAGAAGTGACGGGCTTTCTTAACGACCATCCTCCAGCGATACGACCCGATTGGCTGGAGATGCCGCGCCCGCGGCACACTTCAGCGGGCTGTTTTCACCCAGGAGGTCGATATTCGTCCTCTCCTTCGCAAACCGCACACATCACCGCACAGCTGCGGCTCAGAGGCGCTGCTTCTGATTCATGATTGGAGATTGATTTCCGTGGGCTTGGATTTGTGTGAGTGCATTTCTAATCACTCGGAGTGGTTGAGAGCTTTTCGGAGCGGAGGCCCTTCGCTCCTGAACGGAGGCTAAACCCGCACCTGAAACGTTAACGCACCGGCTAACACAAAGATGACCTCAATGTAGGCTGGACGCCCAAACAATGCACAATACCAACAATAGCAGCCGCCCTATACAGGTCAGTCAAGCCCCTCGTGGGTGAGCTTTGTCCTCTGCTATGCCTGGCTATAAATAGCCACCGGCACGCAGTGTACATTTTTGCAGGCGCTATTATCCAACACCTCTCTCCTCTCTCTCTCTCCTCTCTCTCTCTCTCTCCCTCTCTCTCCCTCTCTCTCCCTGTGACACATTCACTGTCCTGCTTCCCTCCTCCAGTCCATCAATGAATTCCACCTGCGCCCAAACAGCCAGAAACGGTCCTTTGTTGTGTCAGTCAGCTTTCATCCTCCCCCCAACCGCCATAAACAACTCTGTATGTGAGCGTGAGTATTTGCCTGCTTGTCAGTTAGCCCAACCCCCCCCCCCCCCCCACACACACACACACACACACATCCCAGGCCATTACTAAACAGACAGCTCACCCACTTGTCACACTGACTGGCCACACCCGGTGGAGTAAGCCACTGATTATGCCTGGGATGCCATGACGGCATGGGAGCGTCTTTTTTTAAACGTAAGGAGGGGAGAGTAGGGGAAGGGGGTCGGAAGGGGAGGGGGGCAGCGAGGGGGGGAGAGCAGGAGCCCAGCCTGAATGAAATCACACTCTCTGGGTGTGTGGGGAGGGATTGCAGGCAGGCGATGAGGTTAAAGTGATTAGCGCCTGCGGCTCTTTTAGCCCTCGCTATTTCCGCTCGGCAGTGGGTGAGAAGAAGAAGAAGAAGCGGAGAGAAAAAGGAGGCTTACCGGAAGACGGGGAGGCGTTTTCGGAAATAGACACACGCACCTATCTATAGGTTTCTCTGTTGCTGCCTCTGTCTTAGCTCTGCTGTGTACTGCAGCTCGGAGACCAGGAAAAGGGTCCGTCTTGGCGGGGGGGATTATTTATTTCTCTCCCCTAGATAGTGAACTGCAGCTTATATAGAGGCTTGAGCCAGATGATGCGCCTTTAAGGCAGTGACGGAAATCGGCCGTTGGTAAACAAAGACCGGTTTGTCACCGTTCACACCGGTTCACAAGCACAGCGTTCATCCCGCTCCCAAACTCACCGATGAATTCGATGGCCTCCTGGAAGTGGGAGCTGATGTCGGCCATGTGGTTGTCCTCCACGGGGATCCACTTGTAGTGGTAGCGGCCCTTGGCCGGCTGCAGGTCCCGGCGCGACACGTTGAGCAAGGCGGTGATGTGAAGGTCGCTGAGATAGTCCTGTCTGGAGGCGTGGTAGGCACTACCGAGGTAGAGGAAAGGCAAGATCTCCACGGGCTTACCCTGAGAGCGAGAGGGAGAGAGAGGGAAGAAAAGAGAGTCAAGGACGGTGGATAGACTATACACCACGCTGCAAATTCACAGCCGCCTGACAAGACATAACAGCGGGCCCCAAAAACCTTCGTGCTACTGCAGTATCAATGCCCCCCTCCCCCCCTCCCCACCTCCCCTCAGACTACTCAACCAAATACAGCCTCGCGCTCATCTGTAGACTAAACGGAGAGGAGGGCACCGTTATGCAAACGATTAAGTGGAATGGCCGGCGATGTGTCGTGCGTGCGTAGACACAATAGTGCGTCCCGTGTGACGTGCCAGGTGCCACAGAAGAGATGGAGAGAAAAGGTCAGAGATGAAAGAGTGTGTTTCTCTCTACGGGCCGCCTGGTGTCAGCTGGGAGGCTTTTATAGCGGCCTCTCCGTTTCTCAACCCAATATTATGTGATGGCTGGTGAGCAGTTGAAGGTCACAGAATATCATATAGGTGTTTTTGAGGAAAATCGGCCAAATATAGGTCAGTGTGTTTCTGATGATGTGTGTAATAGGCCTATGTATGTATGGTGGTTTGGATAAGGGTGAGAAAATGGAAAAAGAAAGAAATGGAAGAGTAGAGTAGACGTCTGCATCGATCCAGCTGGAGCTGTCGTGCCTGTCAATCCACTGATGGATGAGAGAAAGGAGAGGGCGGATGAAAGGAGAGGGGAACTGCCTATGGGGGCTTCCGTTTCCATACCTGATCGTAATCTGGTTTGTGGTGAGACAGCTTCTCGCTGTGGCTGATGGTAACTCTTTTCTCGGTTTCGGTTCCGCTCTGGTCGATGGTTTTCACCTCAGTGCAAAGTTCAGGGTATTGAGAGTGGAAGTTCTCGTATCCTCCTGAGAGAGAGAGAAACACACGACACGTGAATGAACATATACCCCTAATAAATAAGATTGTAAAGGATTCAAGCCTACAACATATACACACATCCTGTGAAATAGCAGCGTTTATGAAGCAGTCTCAGCACTGGATTATAACCTTTATAACCCGATTATAAGCTCAGTTCAGTTCAGTTCAGTTTATTGAAAAAGGGGACAGAGCATATTAATCAACAATTCAATGTAAATACACCAGGTTTAGCCAAAAGGCTAGACTAGTCGCTAAACTAAGCGACTAATTAATTAGCCCACAGGGCACTGACTGGATTATAACCTTTATAACCTGATTATAAGCGACTAATTAATTAGCCTACAGGAGGCCAAGTTGAAGGACCGGTAATCCAGTTAGGCCAACATCCTGAGGACGCAGAGGTGACAGACAGAGCCGGGAAATTGATGTGTTTCGACCGGTTTCGACACACTGCGGGGTTCATTTGAATTCTCTCTCTCTCTCTCTCTCTCTTTTCTTCTTTTAGTTTTCGTAACGGGGGAAATTCTATTTATTTATTTTATCAATGGGAGTTAGCCTGCTGCACCACCATATTTGCCTGCTTCTCCCGCACTGACTCATCCACTCCGTTGACGCACGCAGGACATTTATCTCCAACAAGAAGAATGTAATGTAGGCTGCTGCACCCGATCTACTCACAGAGAGATGACAGGGCCTTAACGGCCAAGTGCTGCCTGGAAAACTGCCTGGCTATTTTTAAATAGCCTTACCGGATTGATTGAAACGACCACTATTTATTTCTATAGCCTACTGTCTTTTATCAAATTAGACACCCCATTTGATGTTTACATTCATATTCTGTAGTCAGAATAATACCTATAGGCTACACAATTGTTTTTGTGATAGTCTACATTTTGGAGTAGCCTATGAGACCACAAACACAAAAATTTTAATAATGAGGCAAAAATGGCATTCCAAACGAGATCACCATTTAGCATAAATAAAATAGGGAGCCTACACTATAGGCTACTCTTATTAAAGTAAATAGTTAATTTATAATCACCGGAATACATTTGCTTACAAAACAATTCTGAAGGCAGAATAATCTAGCTAGTCTATTTTTGAAACAGCCTACCGAGCTAATTCAGGGAACATTATTCCCACTTTTTATGACCGAAACACTTGAATTGAATTAATTTCCAAAAATGTAGCTACTCAATCTCACCTTTCAGGAAACAGATGCTTGCCCCACTCGCTAGATGCGAGAGTGTATTTATCACAATCTGTGCCACACTGTCCTTTTTCAGCTTCTGCCAGTGGGGCGTCCGGTCATCCAGAGCTATGACGGCCGATATGCTCCCCTCCCGAAGCCGCAACAGGGCTCTCTCGTCCGGGATGACGAACTGGATAGGCACCGGCCCTCCCCTGGACCTCCGGACCACCACCGAGTTGAGGTTGACATTGACAGAGCCTCTGATGTTAGAGTTCGTGAAGGAGAAATAAGGTCGGCAATCCACAACGAGACAGCTCCCGCACTCCTTCCTGATGATTTTCTTCAGACGCCGACAGTCGATGCTCGAGACTTTCATGTTGAGTTAGTTTTATTGCCTAAAGAATACACTTTAAAAAATACTGTCTGTACGGGTGAGCGAGGAGCCCCGTGCGCGTCTATGCCTACATTTCCTCCAAGGGGATTCCGGCCAAGCAGTTTTATGTGAATGGACCTCCGGGGCGTGACGTAACGAACCATATATGGACACCGGCGAGGTGTGATGGCGAGAGGCCCCGCCCACACCGGCGCTGACTCGGCCCTGTCCCCGCCCGCATCTGGGTAAATACTGCTCTGATTGAAGCCTGAATCAACTGTTACTCATGTTGGACCCTGTCGTTTCGTTATAGAGGAGATAAAAACCAAGACGTGGGCAGTTGCTGAGATTCTGAGAAGGATGACATTGACAACAGCTTTATTGAGTCAATTCAAAAAGGGCAATTAAGTCCCCCATGACAGCAAATAACCAGTAATGCATTTGAGAATGTGACTAGGCTATAACAAAAACTAATAATAAATAACTAATAGCCTAAAAGGTGCATCGGTGAGGAGGGAGAGAGACTGAACGGTCTGAAGGTGTTCTTATTAAGCCAAATGAGTGCACTGGCCCCAGGTGCACCCAATCAGCGCAACACCAGGCTCCTGCAGGGCCAGGAGAGCGAGAGGGTCGCACACTTTTAGATATTTTATTAGAAAGTGTATGAAATCCATGACCAAAATAGTCATACATTCTGTCATTGTGTTACTTATGGTTGGAATTCTAATGATATTACCATTTTTGCTGGGGGACCCCCTCAGGACCCCTGGGGTGATCTATGGAGCTTCAGAGAAAGCTCAGTGGCTGGACAAGGAGCTGAGCAAAGCAACCGTTAACTTCCGCCCGGCCCCATGTTTAGCCTAGTAGCCCTGCCTTATATCCTCTGGCAATGCATGTAAGCCTAATCCCCCAAATGAATTAACAGGTTTAAACTTCACACTACATGCACTCACATGACACGCAAACAAGCCTGACGCGCAGCTCAAGGGTGTGTTTTGTTTGTGTTTGAGTTTAAATATAGGCCTGCAGTACATGTGATAGGCCTATGCTATGTGATACTATATGCAGGGCGGCCATCGTGAACTTGTGTCACACTGGGAAACCTGGAAGAGGAGGAGCCCAGGTATAACCATAATATAGGCTATACTGTTGTGTGCCAAAATATGTCACAGCTAAATGTTGGGAATCAATCAAATGTTTATTATTCCACAGATTCCCCGCTGAGAAAAATGATTGTAAATGAAAAATAAGTGAACGGATTTCAAGAAATAACTTTATTTTAAGGATATTTGGCCAATATGAGGAATCAGCGTGACGTCACGACGACAACAAACACCTGCCTTCCGGGTGTCTCTGCAGGGTGTTACGCGCAAATCCACCCCCATGCGCGTCCCCCCTTTGTAAATACATGCACCCGCACTAGGCGCTGGAACATAGCTAGCTGTTAGCTATGAGCTAATGTTGGTTGCGTGGCAATAAAACACCAGTTTGAAACCAGTATAACGGTCATGTTCGAGTCATGCTCTTTCCATAAAGTCTACCAGCTTTGAGAAGCTTACTAACACTGCCAGTGCAAGGGGTTCGGTTCCCTGCTAAAAATGTATACAGTAGCCTACTGAAAGGATCTTTAGATAAACGCATCCAACAAATGGCGTCTGTGTGACTGTGACATCATGTTGTGTCTGGTCCATGCGCGTGTGGGAAGGAGAACCAGAATGAGACAAACACACAGAAAGAGAGAGAGAGAGAGAGAGTGAGAGAGAGAGAGATGCAGGGAGACACAAACACCAGACAATGACAGACACAGACGGAGAGACACAAGACAAACAATAGGCGGCCCTCTGGCCAGTGACAGTCCCATTCAGCGCTCATCCCCGGCCGAGGTCGGTGGAAGGGATCCTGCGTGCGCGGCGCGGCGCCCGGCTGGCCGACCGTCTGGCGGTGATTTGCTGAGATTGGAGTGGGTAGATGAAGGGATAGATGGAAGAGGGATGAGCGGTGGTGTATGGCAGGTAGAGAGGTAGCGGGGTGGCTGGCTGTGAGGTGGAATGGAGGAGCTGAATCAGATAGGCGAGGGAAGGATCGACAGAAGGAGAGCTAGATCATTGGATGGTTGGTTGGATGGCTGGATGGATGGATGAGAGATGCCTGGATCATGGCGGCTGAGGATTAGAGGGACAGCAGGCAGCATGTTATATGGACCAGGCTAATCTGGGCTTGTGACATCACGGCCTGAGGAGCGGGGGAGGTCCCACCATCCGTCTCAGAGTCCTCCTTTCATTAGGGGCTTGTCAGTGTCAGCCGTAAACAACAACAGTGGGCCCAGACATGCCAGATAAACAAGACGTGTATTCAAACTGCCCGTCTCAAATGCAGTGTTGCCAGATTGGGTGGGTATCCGCCAAATTGCACCAATTGGGCTGTTTTGGGTTCCATCGTGTGGGGGAGAAATGGGCTTGCAAAAGCCGCCTGTTTCAATGGACCTGCATTTGTTTGGGGGCGGTTCTGTGTGCGTCTTGGCGGTTTTTGAACAGTCTTTGATTCAAGATTCAAGATTCAAGATTTTTATTGTCACTCCATGGTACAAGTATCACGTGTGAAATTCTTGTGCTGTGGACTCCGTTTACGACATAGTACAAATAGGCAACAAGCAATGAGCAATGGGCAATAAGGGCTGGAAACCAGCTGTATCTGGCAACACTGCTCAAGCTCTCTCTCTCTCTCCCTCCTCCTGCCCTCCCTTTACTGCCCCAGCTATATTCCTATCTCCCTCCCTCCTCCTGTCCTCTCCTGCCCCAGCTCTCTATTATATTCCTATCTCTCTCTCTCTCTCTCGCTCTCTCCCTCTCCCTCTCTCTGTCTCTTCCTCTTTCATGCGTTTTGAGCCTACACACATCTCTCTAACAGGATTGCTTCAGTATATTCATGGCTCCATGGAATATAGCTAATATGTTTAGGAAGCTGGTGGGCGAGCTCTAAGGCAGTCACAGTGTGCTCCTGTAGTCAGCGCGTCGGCTATCAGGACCCTGAAGGCATCTCATGATGTTGTCAGTAGCACGGCCGTGTGCAGTGGTGCCGTGCTCTGCTCAGAGGTGCAAGGAGGTCAAGCTTGTATTTCTATCAAATGCTTTGTTTTCTCATGGTGAAAATCAGATAGATCCCAATAATCTTATGTAAAAAATACCCAGTGATCCGAGAAGGGATCGGCGGGTAAACTTTTACTCGATTCACCCATCTCTTCACATGGAATAGGCCAATACTGTATGTCCTTTTTGAGATGTTACCATGACATAAAATCTGAGTTAGAGAGAGAAAGAGAGAGAGAGAAGTTTTAGTTGTGTCACTCCGCAACATAGAGAGTAATTATAATGCATTTATAATACATTTATAAACACATTAACGCAGGGAAAAAATAGGTTTAGGACGGCTCACTTAGAGTTATGAGCCACAAGCTAAAAATAAATACACATAAAACACGACAGCTCATGTAGCTGTTTAAGGTGAGCACTTGCATAGAAAGGGGGGTTGAGAATGGGAATATGTCACTGGAGTTATCAATACAATCTTCAGTACCAAATGTTTCACTCACTGCATTAGAAGCACAACAGCCTCAGAAGAGTCAACAGAGAGTCCTGCAGCCCCAGACTCTATACTCACACCTGCACCACCCAGGCTTACAGAGAGTCCTGCAGCCCCAGACTCTATCCTCACACCTGCACCACCCAGGCTTACAGAGAGTCCTGCAGCCCCAGACTCTATCCTCACACCTGCACCACCCAGGCTTACAGAGAGTCCTGCAGCTCCAGACTCTATCCTCACACCTGCACCACCCAGGCTTACAGAGAGTCCTGCAGCCCCAGACTCTATCCTCACACCTGCACCACCCAGGCTTACAGAGAGTCCTGCAGCTCCAGACTCTATCCTCACACCTGCACCACCCAGGCTTACAGAGAGTCCTGCAGCCCCAGACTCTATCCTCACACCTGCACCACCCAGGCTTACAGAGAGTCCTGCAGCTCCAGACTCTATCCTCACACCTGCACCACCCAGGCTTACACAGAGTCCTGCAGCTCCAGACTCTATCCTCACACCTGCACCACCCAGGCTTACAGAGAGTCCTGCAGCTCCAGACTCTATCCTCACACCTGCACCACCCAGGCTTACAGAGAGTCCTGCAGCTCCAGACTCTATCCTCACACCTGCACCACCCAGGCTTACAGAGAGTCCTGCAGCTCCAGACTCTATCCTCACACCTGCACCACCCAGGCTTACAGAGAGTCCTGCAGCTCCAGACTCTATCCTCACACCTGCACCACCCAGGCTTACAGAGAGTCCTGCAGCTCCAGACTATATCCTCACACCTGCACCACCCAGGCTTACAGAGAGTCCTGCAGCTCCAGACTCTATCCTCACACCTGCACCACCCAGGCTTACAGCGACCGTCTGCAGCCTTACAGTTACCACTCATCCAATCAACATAAGATGAGGTCAGCTTTAAATGGTAAATGGCCTGCATTTATATAGCGCTTTTATCCAAAGCGCTTTACAATCAGTAGATAGTCTACATTCACCCATTCATACACCGATGGCGGCAGGCTGCCACGCAGGGTGCCTACACACCATCAGGAGCAAGGAGGGTTAAGTGTCTTGCCCAAGGACACAACGACAGCAGCTGGGAGGGAGCGGGGATCGAACCGCCAACCCTTGCGTCATTGGCCGACCCGCTCTACCTCCTGAGCTAAAGCTTTATTGATCACCAAAGGGAAAGTGGGTGAACAACAACAGCAGGCGGCACACAAGGTTTGATTAGACGCATACCTGTCAAAGTGTCTTTGAGCAAGATATTTTTTTTTCTTTTCCCCCCCGATTTTGTATCCCATTTTTATCCCCCATTAGTGCTAATTTTAATTTATTCATCCTGGTTGCTGCTCCACCCTCTGCCGATCTGGGGAGAGCCGAAACTGGCTCCATGTTTCCTCCGAGACATGGGCAGTTAGCCAGCCGCTTCTTTTCACCTGACAGGGGAAGCTTCACCGGTAGGACATAATAGCAATTCCCCTCCCTCCGAACAGGCCAACAGAACGACCAGAGGAGGCACCACTTCAGCGACTAGGATATTGCATGTTTCGGTGAAGGGGTTCCTATATGAAGGAAACCCCAAGGGGGCATGGGGAGAACATGCAAACTCCACACAGAAAGGCCCTTTTGATGACCCCACCCAGGCGGCGGGCACTCGAGGACATGCGGACGGGCACGCATTCCTTCAGCGCTCACAGCGTCCCAGGTGGGAATCGAACCCAGGACCTTCTAGCTGTGAGGCGACAGCGCTTCCCACTGCACCACCATGCTCCCTTTGAGCAAGATATTTAACGTGATCATTTCCACCATGGAGGATTAAAGGAACAATCCGTCCTTTTAGACTCTGATACTGTTAGATCAATTTGTGATGTTCGTACATCAGGAATTGATGACTTTTACTTTGTGATTTCCGACAGAATGACCCATGCCTCTTACTCAAAACACAACACGTCTTTATAGCTGCATTGCATTCTGGTCTATTGAGGCTTTCCTGTCGGCGGAGAAATGGGTCTCCCTCACTCTTCCACAAAAAGGCTGATTGTGGAATGTTGCTCTTTGATTCTGATGGACTGACATCATCACTAATGTATACTGTTGATGTTTTCGACAGCTGAAAATGTTCCTGCAATCAGAACTCATTGTAGCAGCACTGGAAATATCACAGCATGAGGTCATCATGTCATCTATATGCGATCTTCTCTTTTTTCACACCAGACAATAACTGCTGGCAGGCTGCGTTAGCGCCGTATGTCAGCCCGTCAACTAGTGACTTCCTGTCCAGAAAGGCCCCGTTTCCATGGGATTTATAAAAAGAACACGCGTACAATGGGCCACCTTCGCTGGGACGCGGCCCCACCACCTCCCACCCCGGCAACACAGGTGCTTCCTGGTTTGCTGACGGAGGCGGGGCCACCACCACGCAGATGCCTGCGGTACGATGCTGTTTCCCAATAAGGCCCACATGACTCATCTCAGCTCACCTCAGCTGACTACTGAGGACAGCGGGCTGGAATTCCAGTCGGTTACCGAAAGTGACTCAAAGCAGCAGGCTCTCAGATCACTTCTGAACTTCTGTGGAACGTCGTCGATGTTTTCACTGTAAGTCAGGAGTGTTTATTGGCAGTGATGTCACTAATGGCTATTTTTGTCCTGAATATGTATTGGGATGATGGGATGATGATGGGATGATGGGATGAAAGAAACTCTGCCCGTCCGACTCCTCTCTGTCTGTCCCAATCAACTTACCTCTGCGACGGGTTGGTTGATCGATCTGAACCTGCACATGAGCATTGGAATATAGGCAGGAAGTGACAAAGGCGGTTTTCCCATTTCCCCAAATTTAAGCTGTTTATGAGCATTTTTCCCGCATTTCCTGCATTCCTGATGACGTCATCACTGATGACATCACTCACTGAGCATCGGTATAGCAGGCAGGAAAGTGACGAAGCTGGTTCTTCCATTTTCCAAAACACTGTTGACAGGTGATGTGTGTAAAGAGGCTCCGGCCACACTATTTGATTGATAGGTGATGTGTGGCTAGAGGCTCCGCCCACACTATTTGATTGATAGGTGATGTGTGGATAGAGGCTCCGCCCACACTGTGTGACTGATGTCACATTGTGATGTCACCGTTGACATTGTGTGACATCACTGATGATGGACTAGCTTGCAATTATTTTAATAAGAGGGGTTAAAATGGATGCTGCTATTCACTACACACTTTAGCCATACACAGTCGTACTCCCAGTCCGATTCAGATCATCTTCACTGTATTTGGAGGGTTTATTACTCAAGAAGTCTGCAACCACAGAGTGCTTGGAAGAAGGCTGCATAGTGAAACTAAAAGTTTAGTATGTCTGTCTTAGATGGTTCTCAACCTCAGGGTTGACCACATGGCTGTGAGATATTGTCCAGCCCTAAATGTAAACATGGTGTGTGTCACTTGTATTTTCTTGTACATAATATTTTTTTTTTTGATTGATAGGGATGTTGATGTGGAGCACGTTGTTGTTGTCAAGTGTCAAATGTCTTAATTGTAATGTATTTTTCTGTTGTGGTTTGTAATGTGTCTGACTGTTATGCCACAGATACAAGGAGAATTTCCGGAAGAAAAAAAACGAAACTACCAGGGAACATTGTTGACCATGTGGGTTTCTCACTAATAGCGTTCCCAAGCTTTTGAAGGAATGTGCTCACATGGTGCTGCTTGTTTATGGTCAGTGACAGCCTGCAAACAGAGTCAGGGCTGTGTGAGCAACCAAGCACTCACTTCACATCACCACCAATCAAAGTGTGGCTGCCAAATTAGATATGAACCAGGAATGTTTGGCTTCCTTGAGTTCAAGTCAGGATATGATGCCCCAGATGACACATGCTGAACACACACTTGCAATCGCACTCGCACATGCACACACACACACACACACACACACACACACACACACACACACACACACACACGCACGCACACACACACACACACACACACATACACACAGACGCACACACACACACACACACACACACACGCATGCACGCACATGCACTGCACGCGCGCATACACACACACACACACACACACACACACGCACGCACACACACACACACACACACACACGCTTCAGAGGCTTGACTCACCCCTGATTCCACCCACCGCTCACCCTCATGTCATGACCCTTCCAGGCAGGCTGAGCTCTATAGGCAAGACAGAGGGAGAGAGAGAGACAGAGAGAGAGAGAGAGAGAGAGAGAGAGAGAGACAGAGAGAGAGAGAGACAGAGAGGAAGAGAGAGAGAGAGAGAAAGAGAGAGAGAGCGAGAGAGAGAGAGAGAGAGACAGAGAGAGAGAGAAAGAGAGAGAGAGAGACAGAGAGAGAAAGAGAGAGAGAGAGAGAACTATAGAGAAATTGAAACCGATGAAACAAAAAACACATTAGAGTTTGCTCTGCAGGGTGAGATTGCTGAGGGTTTCACCATGGAGTCATGCTGCTCTCTGTGACATGAATAATAACAAAACAAAAATGTTTGACTCTCTTTCAGACATTTTGTCTTGTCGAGACCAGATGTAACAACAAGACACAACAGACCGTATCTGCTTATCAAGCCGCCATTAGTGCAGGAAAAGCACGGAGGCAGAATGACATGCTGTACTGTACTGTGTGGCTCACAGGCATCGTGACCTGGCTATCAAACTCTGTTTTCTGTTACATCACCACACGGCCATCTTGGCAGGGAAATAACAGGTGATTGTAAGAAATTGGCAGGAGATTCTAATCAAATGACAGTCACAGCCAATGAGCGGTGTGTGTATGGTACAGCACCATGTTGGAAGGAAATGCATGTGGCTTCATGGGAATACTATGAATACTACTGGAGCCTATTACGTCTATTAAAATAACAGAAGCACACTCAAACATGTAGATCTGTGAAAAGCAGGCTATATGAATTCCTATTGAGGATGGAAATTCTAGATGGATAACACTCGCAACAAGAAAAACAATGCATTACATTTTTTACCTTTATTTTTATAGTATTTCTTTTTAATGATTTCTAACCTATTTTATACCTATATAGCCTACAGTATACCTGTTGATATGCGACTGTATTTTCCACCCTGCATCACATTAATACACATTAATCCCGGGCCCCCAGCTGGTCCCTGGACCCCACATTGAGAACCTATATAGTAATACTGCTTTGCTTCTTCATGTCCTTTTTCGGCGTGAGAAACGAAGGTTTTTATCCTTCATAGCTGAAATGACGGTCGCAGTGAGTAGGTGGTGGTGGTGGGTGGTGGTGGTGGGTGGTGGTGGTGGGTGGGGAGTTTTTGTTATAAAACCAAGTCCGAGTCGGAAAGCGAGATTTGAAAGCCAGAAATCTCAGCACCTGGTGATGAAGTAATGGATGAGTCATTAACATTGATCAACAGCGCTATCAACCCTTGGCAGATTATTCTTTATCTGTTTTGTGTTCTGACGGGACAGTAGAGACTAGATTACTTACTTAGTTTATCACACAGAAACAAAAGTCAGGCAGTAGCCTAAACGTGTGTGTAAACACTAATGGAAATATCCTTGTCTCTCACACGTCTCACACACACACCGCAGACATCGTGGCGCTACAGCCATAGCTATTTTTTGTTGCTTAATCAGTTCACACGGCTTGGAGTAAGGACACTGTGGGAACTCAGATAGAACATCTCATCACAGGCTTGGAGTAAGGACACTGGAGGAACTCAGATAGAACATCTCATCAGTTCAAGATTCAAGCTTCAAGATTCAAGATTCAAGATCTTGATTCAAGATTCAAGATTCACACGGCTTGCAGTAAGGACACTGGGGGAACTCAGATACAGAACATCTCAGCAGAAACGCTACTGCAGCAAAGTCTCAAGGCCTCGCCCATTAATCAGAGTATATGAACATGAGCTGATAGCTATTGGAAACAGTCCCCCTTCTGTCTGCCTGCTCTGCACTATTCTAACATATCCTCAGCAATATCTAAAACAATGACTCTCTTTAGTGCCTATGAATATATATGTCACTGCACTGTTTATGTATCTTCATTTCCGCTGAGTGCATTGGGTCACAGAAGAGAACAAGGAAGGAAGCTGGAGGATGAAAACACACAGCAGCAGAATTGAATACCCCCCCTCCCCCCCCCCCCCCCCCCCTCCCGCCTCTCCGAGGGTCTTAATGTTACTTTGAGGAGGCAATAAATATCATTTGAAGCCTCTGGCAGTGAGTCAGCCACTGGATCATCAACTTCAGAGCCCCGCTGAATAATCCCAGCATGCATTGTGCTTGCCTGTGTAGCCTATCAGGCTTTATGATCATACACAGTTGCAGAATACACGAATACTTTTTTAGGCTGGGATTTCTGGGGGGATTCCCCCCCTGTATTCTCCCCAATTGTACTTGGCCAATTCCCTGTTAGGGTGTCCCGGGCCACCGGGCGTTTTCCCCCCACTGCCGATCTGGGGAGAGTTGTAGACTAGCACGTGCTTCCTCCAATCCATGTGCAGCCGCCAGCCGCTTCTTTTCACCTGACAGCGAGGAGTGTCACCGGCAGGACGTAGCGCGTTGGAGGATCACACTATTCCCCCCAGTTCCCCTCGCGCCCCCCCCCCCCGAACCAGACCACAGGAGGCGCTACTGCAGCAACCATAACACATTACCCTTAATCTGGCTTCCGACCCACAGACACAGAAACCATTTGGATGCCCAATATGTACCCTGTATGGATGCCCCGACCAAGCCAGAGGCAACACGGGGGGTGAACCTGCGACCCTCGTGTTGGTAGGCAGGGAATCTCCCACTGCACTACCGGGACACCCACAATACACTGATACTGAGTATATTGGAGAAAATAGCAAAGAAATTGTTACATAAGAGCGAGTTATTGATTGCCAGTCTTTGACAAAGGATTGCAAAGGATTATTTGTTGTTGTGATGCTGAGCTTTCTGTAAGTCATGTAAGGTTGGAGGACTGGTTTCAAAGAGCTGTGGAAAGCTTTCAGAAGAGTGCGAGTCGTGACTTAGGCACATTATTTTCACCTTTCACATATTTATAGAGTGTCTTTGCATGGCTTTGTCACAGAAGAAAGCCATAAAAATGACATACAGCCAAACAGCCTTCAGCCTCTCCCGAGCGTTTCCTGACGACTGGCAGGCCGGCCTTTGTTGTTCAAGGAAGTGCGTTCCCTCGCAAGCTACAAAACATTCCTGCAAACAATGCGATGTTTGTGTTTGCAGCTGTGTGTATGTTTCAAATGTGAAAGTCCACGAGCGAGCGAGCGGCGTATGGTCTGTGATTGAAGACATCGGGACGAAGAAGCAGCTTGAAAACCATTAAAAACAGCTGATAATATTCCTTCAGCTGCAGTTCACATCATTACACAGCCTGAAATGTACAGGAAGTGGTACTGGTCATATTGGTGCAGAGGCAGCTTAAGAGATTAAAGCAATTGCAGAAAACTTCAAATCAGACGTGTGGCTCACCATTTGTATGGTTATTAGCAGAGCCGTGTATATAGAAGAGTCGCGACATCTCCATTCACTCCAATGGACCAGTTTTTTAGATTAAGCAGCACTGTCGAGTTGCAGCAAAATGGACAGTTTGTGTTGTAGCCTACTTTGAAAGTTTTCAGATTGTACATTATCAGCTTTATTTTAGCATTCAAAAGTAGCGCGAGACCCCTTCCTGGCTGTTCATTGGCTAATGAGTGACGCATTTTGGTCCTCCGCTGACGCCACTCCCTCTCTAGAGGACACTAGTTATTAGTAACGAAACTGAAAAATAATAGATGAGATGAAACTTCACTGGTCCCTGTGGGAATATGTGTGATTGCAAAAGCAAATAATAAGCTATAGATAAGAATGGAACAAACACAGTGAAGATAATACAACAAATAATTACAACAAAAAGAACAATCTGAAGATAAAACAGCAGCATCTTCAATAATAACAAAACAGCAGTTTGCTTGATAACTGATGACAACTCACTTTGTTGACAATTGATTGACAGACATGTTAGCTGTAGGCAGTTTACAGCATCGGAAACTGAATGTTCAGCATAATAATTGATCTCTGAATATATTTTTTTTAACGAAGAGATGCACGTGATTGGCTGCTCACATTATCACATTATACAGATGGAAGACGATAAGTACAGAAATGTGCCCAGACATGCAAATGTGCATTGTTAGTGTGTGTTATTGTGAGTTTATTTCTCTCGGGAGTTTGGGAATTCCTGCCGACAACTGAGGGGTTTTACCCCACATTTCCTACTAACCCAAGCAAATGTGAACACAATGGAGTGAGCGAGCGGGCTGAGGCTCATTGCGGAATAAATAGCATTGTGTGACCTTCATGGGAAGCCATGTCCGAAATCCTCCCCCGCGCAGATGCACCTAGATACGGGATTTTTTCGATCAAACACCGGAACTTGGGAGTCACTCTTGCACCTCCCCCCCTTCTCTCTCTCTCTCTCCATCTCTCTTCTCTCATCCCGTGTTGTCCAGCCTGTACCCCCCCCCCCCCCCCCATCCCTCTCTCTCTTCCCCTCTCATCACCTGTGTGGGAGGCACAAAGCCAAATCCACTCAGCTGGAATTAAACTCACCGGGACCTTACAGATTGCACCGCTCCCCTCTTTAATCTCACACACACACACACACACACACACACACACACACACACACACACACACACACACACACACACACACACACACACACACACACACACACACACACACACACACACACACACACACACACACACACACACACACACACACACACACACACACACACACACGTTCACACCGACACAGAGGCTGTCCCACTCAGCGGATGGAGAGACAGAGGGAGGCATGGAAAGATAGAATATTGGAGTGCTGGGAGAGGGTGGCGATTGGGGAGCGCCCACGTCATAGGAAGCAGGTTTAGAGACATAACAAGGAAAACACAGGCTGCATGCACACACACACGCACACAGGCACACACACACACACACACACACACACACGCACACACGCACACACACACACACACACACACACACACACACACCGTGTCATCATGAGGAGCAGGTGTCGAACAAAGGGATTTGTCGTGGGGATGGTGGTGATACCGGAAGTGTAGAGATGATTGCTGGGTAACACCTACACCTCCATCGCCCCGCTGCTGCCTGACAGCTGCTGCTCCACACCTCCACTATTCAAAGGAGAAACCCTGCGGCACATGCTCCTATTGTTACATACTGTATAGTCTATATAACCAATGTGGTCTTCAATGCATTCCAGCAGTTCCTTTGTGAGGATGGGTTGTCATTGACTGTTTTGGTGAGGAGCCCATGTTCCCTCTGCCATACTTCTGCTTCAGCTTCAGTTCTGCTTCCCGCACAGAAACATAAAGGTACGAACTCAAACCAAAAATGGTTCTCAATTCAGAGTGATGCCTATAAGAACAATTTCTGCTTCCACAGAGAACCTGTAGGTCCTTTAAAAAAAGTGATTCTCAACCTTTTTCAGGACCCCATCATTAGACAGTAGTATGATTGATGAGATTTTGTCTCTTGGACCCAAATCTAGGAATGTTTTCTTTTCAAATTTTCTTTTAGATATGATTTTGTCCAGAATCCCATGACTATCTGTGTTGTAGCGAGTTAACAGTGAAACTATGACCGAAACAGTTACTCTTCGACATTCTTTAATTGTTTTAACTTCTTGGAAGTGAAATAATGCTGATGTTTTACAATTCATCAATTTGCTGGGGACCCCCTGGTACCCCCTCAAGGACCCCTGCTGGTCTCCAGACCCCACCTTGAGAACCACTGCTTTAAAGAACCATGATCTGCACTCCTTTGCTTAGTCCACCTGCACCGGATTTGTTCTTATCCGCCCGGTACAGCCGCCCTCATTTGCATAACATAGGGCTTTGGTTATTCTCCACATTAATACACTCCCTCACCATTTAATAACAAATAATGAAGAACATTTTAAAATATTCTTAATGAAAAGCTTCTTAATTATTTGTTATTATCTTAGTTGTAGGTTTAGGTTCTTGAAAGGTTCTTTGTGGAAGCAAAAACGGTTCTTTACCGCCGATCCAAAGAACCATTTTCGGTTCCAGTTTGCACTTTTATTTTTGTGCATATACGTTTCCCAGAAGGCCTAGAAAGATTTCCCCTATTACAAAAAGATCCCCCTTAAGAACGGTACCTAACCTCACGCACTATCTATGGTTGTGGGTGGCTGCACCCTATTCAAAACAGTGTGTTGTCTTGCTGCATTGCATTCTGGTCTAATTGAGGCTGCAGTCGGTGGAGAAATTGTTCTCATTCTCGACGATGGCTTTCTCCCTGTATGATTGTTGAACATCGATGCCAAATGGTGAGAAGGAAACCTTCAGTTGCTCTTTGATTCTGATTGCGGTCCAGACCATCAAATTTTCCCACTCCCCCGAGTCGACTGCTTCTGAAGAAGGAAATGGAGTGTAACAACTTGACAATTCAGTCTGATAACAGCTATGATTCTGAGGAACTGGCACCAAAGCCTATTGTGCAGTGAACCCTGCCTCACCCTGCCTCAAGGGTGCCAAAACCACTCCAAATAATTTGGCTTTCAAGGGAGAGGTTTTTTCCCCCCAATATTAAATTTTTCAATTTTTAAAAAGCAAAACAAACTCAGACACAAATATACAAAAAAACAAACACATACTGTACCAACATTACAATATGATGCTACCAGTCGCATAAGGCGCTTGTAAGGGATGCGAGTTATTCATCGTTTCTAACCTCATCTAAGTAGGCCAGGAACGGGTCCCAAATAATTGAGAACGTATAAGCGAGTTGATCCTCAGGAACCAAAAAGAAGCTGGAGAGTGGGACTTCCACTCTTTCAAAATGAGTCTCTTTGCGACCGTCGTCCCCTGCGTCAGAGACTGCTGCACAGTCGTAGGGAGGAGCAGAGAGGATTCAGAACAGCCGAAGATGGCGAGTTCCGCCTCCGGCTGAAGGGTTATCCCACAGGACGCCGAACGTAAGCAGAACTGAAGCTTGAAGCAGGTACAAGCTGAACGTACGCCTTGTTGTACACACAAGACGCCTTCTCTTTTCCTCTCTTCCTCTCAGAGCCTACTCTCGCGCCTTGAACCCGCCCACAACAACCCCCATTGACTTCATGCCTCACGGCTTCACGGCTTCAGCGTCAAGCTGGAAATTCGGCGTCAGGCCTGAGTGACTGCTTCGGCGTGGCGTGAGCGTGGCTTCGGCACGGCGTCAGCGTGGCACACGTGCGGGTGGTGTGAACGGCTTCGCCTGTTAACAAGGACGCCGAAATGAAACTTGTGGGTACAGCGTAGGTACAGCTTCGGTTGAGCGTTGCTTCGGCGTGCTGTGTGAACGAGGGCTTAGAGTACCAGTCAAATATTTTGGCCCAGAATCTGGAGTGTTTCAAGGGAGAGTTTGAATGTATATGCTGCTTCATTTCGACCCAATCTTTGCCATCAAAAATGTCCAGTATTACTGGACATGCATTTTTGATATTTTAAAGAGTATATTTAACATCCAAATATATTAGCATTGGCCTTAAAAAATCCATTTAAATCAAAGCCTAATCCTCACAAGCTCATTACATTTGCAGCATGAAACACGAGTCGATATAAGCCATTTGCACGCTGTTGAGAAAGCTAATTAATGGAGCGTTGGCTAATGGAGAGAGGACTTCCGCTCAGACGGGGGAAGCCGCATTCAAATGTCACAGTCCATCACACGACAAATGAGCCAGATCACAGCGCCAGGAGCCCCCCTCGCTCTCTCACTAATCACAAACTATTTCCATATTGCATAATACACAATGACAGATCATTAGTGGGCGAGCAAGGAATGTGTAATGCCATCATCAAGGACTATAGCCCTCCCCAAGCATACACATTTACATACATACGCAAGCCGCCATCTTCACCGATATCAAAATTAGCACTATGGTTTGTCCTTGAATGAGGTTTAAAGGTAGGGTCGATGCAGTGCATGCATTGCAGGTGTTTGCGGCTTTAGCTGGCAGTCAAACAGACAGTTAGCCGGTTAGTGACAGTCACTTCCTCTCTCTTTAGCGGGGACACCTCGGCATTCCGAAATGTCGGCACTCCGAAATACCGGCATTCCGACAAAATTGAGATCTGTCTCGCCATTGCGAAAGAACCCTCCCCCAGACCCTAACCCTAAACCTAACCTCTCCCACCCCCCACGCCTAAGCCTAACCTAACCTCTCGGCGAAACATTTTTTGGAGATAAAAAAGGGGCGCCTCTCCGAAAGCATAGAAGTCAATGATCGGAATGCCGACACTTCGGAATGGCGAGGTGTCCCCCTCTTTAGCTGGCAGTTAAACAGACAGTTAGCCGGTTAGTGACAGTCACTTCCTCTCTCTTTAGCTGGCAGTTAAACAGACAGTTAGCCGGTTAGTGACAGTCACTTCCTCTGTCTTTAGCTGGCAGTCAAACAGACAGTTAGCCGGTTAGTGACAGTCACTTCCTCTGTCTTTAGCTGGCAGTCAAACAGTCAGTTAGCCGGTTAGTGACAGTCACTTCCTCTGTCTTTAGCTGGCAGTCAAACAGACAGTTAGCCGGTTAGTGACAGTCACTTCCTCTGTCTTTAGCTGGCAGTCAAACAGTCAGTTAGCCGGTTAGTGACAGTCACTTCCTCTGTCTTTAGCTGGCAGTTAAACAGACAGTTAGCCGGTTAGTGACAGTCACTTGCTCTCTCTTTAGCTGGCAGTCAAACAGACCGTTAGCCGGTTAGTGACAGTCACTTCCTCTGTCTTTAGCTGGCAGTCAAACAGACCGTTAGCCGGTTAGTGACAGTCAGTTAGCCGGTTAGTGACAGTCACTTCCTCTCTCTTTAGCTGGCAGTTAAACAGTCAGTTAGCCGGTTAGTGACAGTCACTTCCTCTCTCTTTAGCTGGCAGTCAAACAGACAGTTAGCCGGTTAGTGACAGTCACTTCCTCTGTCTTTAGCTGGCAGTCAAACAGACAGTTAGCTGGTTAGTGACAGTCACTTCCTCTCTCTTTAGCTGGCAGTCAAACAGACAGTTAGCGGGTTAGTGACAGTCACTTCCTCTCTCTTTAGCTGGCAGTCAAACAGACAGTTAGCCGGTTAGTGACAGACAGTTAGCCGGTTAGTGACAGTCACTTCCTCTGTCTTTAGCTGGCAGTCAAACAGACAGTTAGCCGGTTAGTGACAGTCACTTCCTCTGTCTTTAGCTGGCAGTTAAACAGACAGTTAGCCGGTTAGTGACAGTCACTTCCTCTCTCTTTAGCTGGCAGTCAAACAGACAGTTAGCCGGTTAGTGACAGTCACTTCCTCTCTCTTTAGCTGGCAGTCAAACAGACAGTTAGCCGGTTAGTGACAGTCACTTCCTCTCTCTATCTTTTCCTTAAGCATCTCTCAGAGGAGCCGATCGACGCAGGGGCCGGGCCGGTGACTCATACCTTCTCCGTCTAACTTCCCCCAATCAGAGAGGGAGATAGCGGGGTGGGGGGTGGTGGTGGGGGTTGGGGTGGGTGATGGTGGGGGGTGTTGGTGGGGGGAAGCTTGCGGGAGGTTTGACACTGTCTTTTTTTTCCCCTTTTCCCCCTACTGGGCATGACTCCATCATCTCAACCATCTCTCAAACGCCTCCAGGTCCTCCTGCAAATTCCCTCAGCTGCCACCTCAACCAACACACTGGGGGGTGGGGGACATAAAGGTGACACACATCCCCTATAGCTTGAGGCATCCAACCAACCACCCCCAGCCCCCCCCCCTCTCTCATCCTTCCCTTCCTCCCCACCGTGCTATCTGAATATCACAGAGAGAGAGAGAGAGAGAGAGAGAGTGGGAGAGGCTAATTTTAGCTACCCCACTGCCTTGATTATGAGGAACCGCTGCTCCTTGATAAGGGCTGGCCCCGGAGGGGAGTGGGTTGGGGGGGGGGCGGCAGGGGGGATGAAGTGTGTATGTGTGTGTGTGTGTGTGTGTGTGTGTGTGTGTATCCCCTGTGTGTGTGTGTGTGTGTCAGCTAGACAATCAGCGACGCCAGGATCCAGCCTGTGCTCAAGTGGATGCATCCTACGCAAGGAGGAAATTGTCAATTCGGGGGGTTGGGTACGAGGGGAGGGGTGGGAGGTTGGGTAAGGGGGGAGTGAGGGGGAGGTTGGGTAAGAGGGGAGGAGGGGATGCTGGGTAAGAGGGGAGTGGGAGGGCTGGGGTGTATTGTATTTTTGTATTTGTTGAATAAATTAAACCAATCAATCAATCAATCAATCAAGGGGGGCTGGGGGTGGCGGCAGTGACAGGAAGCTCCTTCTGCACCGCCACCTCCCTCTCATCTTTATAGAGTTCCTTGGCTCTGGGCTATTCCTTGTCAGTAAGTCACCTGCTGCTTCTCTAAACTAGCTCAACCTGATGGATTGCCAAAATCTAATTTCCTACGTTTCTATGTTTTGTGAGTCACGGCCAATGCAGAAACGATAACATCTGTTGTTATGATGGGGCTGAAGACCAAATTGAAGTTGGCAGGACTATGGATGTCTCCTTCCATCCATTCAGTTGTTTGTTCATTCCTCGCGTGTGCCGTCTTACACACCACCACCCGTGGTAATTTGGCGAAATCCAGGCGAACGATGCATCTCAGTGCTACGTTTTGCCATTTTCAAAAATTGAAAAGTTTGTGCTAAGGGAACAAAGTTGTGAAAAATGGATGGATTTTTGTTTACATTTTAAAAAGTGACACATGGACTTTTGCTGCATAACAATGAGAACAGAACCAACCATGCCATAGTTTAAAGTATACACTTATGAATGAGTGAATCATGTGAGGAGGTGCAGATGACGACTGTGTATTGGGTGCACAGTAACCAAAACAAACTTCAGTTGGGCAGATCTCTCTACTTAGACACTGACCCTATTCTGCCTTGA
>NC_139646.1:19318211-19325711 GCF_964638095.1 Poromitra crassiceps
AGCCGTGGCACGTGACGTGGCACACCCATACACACGGTGTGCAGTTAGCACTGCTAGTTAGCTACATATAGCCTACAGTAGCTGCTAGGTGTTAGTGTTAGCTACAGATCATTAGCTGCAGGAACGCCCCATCGCGCCTGCAGAATCGGACCCATCTCAAGTTTTCGGCGCTGGAGCAGTTTAACTTCATCAAGCCGGAGGACTTGCCGGATTGGACAATGTTTTTCAAGGTACTCGGGTCACGACGAAGCTCAACAATCCTCTATTCAACGGATTTAGTGTTAGTTTAAACGCATCACATGGTCGAGCCATATGCTAGGTTTCGTCTTTGACACACACACGCACACACACACACACACACACACACACACACACACACACAACACACGTGCACACACACACACACACACACACACACACACACACACACACACACACACACACACACACACACACACACACACACACACACACACACACTGTCTGCATTGTATGGATTGTTCTGTTCTGTTTTTGATTAAAAAAAAATCTGATCATATAGGCTACTGTAGGTGAACACATATAATGGATTATTAACTGCATTTGTACTTTGCCCTCAAAAACAATAATGGTAAAATGACAGCTGAGATGAAATGACGTAAACCGTCATTGTTTCTATGCAGAAGCTGATCTGTGGTTTCACCAACTTCTCTCTCTCAGGATGAGGCGGCAGTTTCCGGTAGTTTCACAGGCTAATTAAATTCCCTTTAAGAGAGAACGTAGTCTACCTATGTCTGTTCCATCAGCAAGAACAGGACAAACTGAGAAGAACATGAACATGGAGAGGTTCACAAGACAAGACAAAATGAGCAGGACATGAACATGGAGAGGTTCACCAGAGAAGTTTGTGCTCGAGCTTCATCTGATGAGCTCCACAGGGAGCAGCACGCCTCCCATCGGCACATTGTGAAGGTGATTTCACACCTTTTCACACTTGGTTTTGGCGTGAGAACATGATCTGACTGTGAGCCGACCTGGCTGGCAAGTTCAATTTAAGTGAAGTTTGAAGTTGAATCTTTTCTCACAATGGAAACCCTGTTGGCGTGAGTTGGGATGGAGAAGTGAACCTGGGTCGGCGGAGTTGAAAGCAGCTGTGTCCACCAGGCCGACACCCTGAACACAACACCCTGAACACAACACCCTCACTTTCCACTCTACTATTTTAATGTCAGACTCCTGCCTGCTTCTGTTTCTGCTTTTCGTGCTGGGAAAATGTACCTCTCTCTCTTTTCATGCGCCGATCACGTGTTTGCATTGTCAATACATTGTGCTCCGTGATATTTCAGGAGGACATTTTGTGTCAGCGTTCGTTGTGTAATGCAACAACTTAACAACGCATCCCTTGATTCGGATCAAAGAAAATGCCCTAAAATGCCACCCCCCACCCCCCACCCCCAGCCCCGGCACCTTGCCTTCTTGCAGGGAATCGAACCCCCGGCACATTCTGTGGATTCAGCACTACCGGGACAGATTGTAAAGGTCGTCCAAACATTGCTGCGGTCTGCGGACAATGTTTGGCATGCCTAGGGGGGGGGGACCGGTTTCCTGTTGGCCCGGGTCTGCCTTCCTGTCCCAGCTGCAGAGAGAGAGAGTCACACACATGAACCAGCCGGGCATTTCCTCTGCAGCAGGACGTGGGAGCAGTTTTGTCAGGCGGGCTGCAGCAGGGGGCCCACCTGTAAAACGCCTGAAAAAACTGGGCACACGACGGCACCGTATTATCTCCCAGGGAAGAGCTCTGCTTTGGGTCTGTTTTTCAGCATCGCTCTGCTGCTTACATCTCACACGCGCTGTCTGTCTGTCGCTTGGGACAAAGCCAGCACAAACACAGCCTTCTACTATTCGTCTTTGAGCAGCTTTATTGTGTTTGCTGGAGATTAACTGTCTGATTCATTCATCTGGCCGTTGCAGGGGTTCGAACTCGTGGCCTCCCGTTTACAAGCCTGCTTCTCCGACATTTTAGGACACTGCCGATCACCAATCATCAAGGGTATCGTCTCGCTCTCTCACTCTACAAGGCTGAACGTTTCAGGCAGATCAAATGCAGGTCAGGTCACACATGAGCGCTATAGCAGAAGCAAAATGTCACAGAAGATCAAGTCATGTCAGATGTACACAAAATGGTTTCGCCCAACAGGGTTTTCCCAGAAAACACAGAACAAGAAAACAGATTAAAAACAAAACCTACTCAAACAAGAGATGAACAGCTGTGTGTGTGTGTGTGTGTGTGTGTGTGTGTGTGTGTGTGTGTGTGTGTGTGTGTGTGTGTGTGTGTGTGTGTGTGTGTGGCTAAGGTTGGCGGCAAATTAATTGTAATCAGCCCAAGGCAGTTAATCACATGACGAGGTGTGTTTGAGTCATCGTGTCAAACTCCCGACCTGTCAGCATGAACTCTGTGACTGAGTGATGCCAAAGCTTAGTTCATAACAAGAGTGAGACTGTGGCAAAAAAGTCCTGTCAAACTGTGTGTGTGTGTGTGTGTGTGTGTGTGTGTGTGTGTGTGTGTGTGTGTGTGTGTGTGTGTGTGTGTGTGTGTGTGTGTGTGTGTGTGTGTGTGTGCGTGCGTGCGTGCGTGTGTGTGTGTGTGTGTGTGAGAGAGAGAGTGAGAGAGAGAAAGAGAGAGAGATGAAGAGAGAGAGTTGGGTGTGTCCGTGTGTGCATAGGAAACAAGTGTGTTTAGGAAATAACTAAGAGAGTCTACGCACAAATCGTACACACGTAAGCCCATTGCCTACTCTCTATGTGTGTGTGTGTGTGTGTGTGTGTGTGTGCACACGCGTGTGTGCCCTCCTGCGTCGGACATACACCCACGCGCTGTTGTAGTGAGAGACAAACCTATCACTGTTGATCTATGAACAGGAAGGAGCGCATTGCCACAGGCAGATCCTGTTTCGTTGGAAGAAGAGTCACTTCCTGCTGGCCGCTTGCTTAGTCAAAGCAGACTGTTAACGTGATTTCAATATGCAAATGAGAGTGGTGGGAACCGGAAAGTCCTAGGCAAAGTCACAAGAGCTTCTGAATCAACAGCACGTAGTCTATTTTGAATAAATATGACACATTATATAGCACACAGCTGACACAGTAACGCACACAGTAGCCGACAGTATCATGCTGGTATTTTTATGGTCGTTTTTTATGGACACATCACATGGACTTGAATTGAATTAGCCTTTATTGTCTCCCTTGGGAGAAATTCTTTTTGGGCATCAAGAGACACAGCGTTAGACATATACATATTGACATATAGACAGTGCAATCAGACGACAATTAACATTACATTCCTACAGTGTACATATACATCAAGCGTACCCAGTGGTAAAGTATTGCACCAGCCCTCCACAAAAAAAGAGAAAAATGTTGAAATGAAAAATTATTAAGTATTGCACCGCTTCCCTAAGAATAGAACATGATGAGCTGTACTAAGTTGGTCTGTGTTATCTCTTACTATTGAGTGCTTTAATGGACAGTGGGACAAAGGAAAATTTATACCTGTTCAATTTACAGTTTGGTAACCTGTACCTTCTGCCTGACTTGATAGTGTATGACTAGTGTGACTTGATAGTGTATTTTTTATGGTACTGAGAACGTCACTGTAAGCCATAAATAATTGTTACTGTAAATCATGACTTTTCCTACAGAGTTTCGCCTCCTGATTTTGATAAGTCAATCTATAAGTGCATGTGTCAAGGCAAGATGACATGTCTGGACTGAAATACTGCCTGGCTGCAATAGATACAGTAGCTTTAGTTGTGATTGTGATACATCAATCTATAAAAGTAAGAATACACTGCAAAAAAAAACTGAGAAACATACTGAAATTGTCTTGGAGAAAGTTTCTTATATTCTTAATAGTTTTAGGATGATTGCTTGAAAGAAGTCATATTCGCATGTAGTGTATACGTTGAAACCAGCAAGACTATCTGTGAGTGCAGTGAGAGAACTAAAAATATCATGAAATAAGCTTGATAGATCTGGCAACATCACTTGACAGGCGGCCATATCCTGCAGGGCATTCTGCAGTTGCACTTACTGTCGGCTGCTCTGCGTATAACAGCATCTGTTCACTATGTGAAATATAAATGTAGTCATCAAACTTTTACACGTGCTGCAACTCCAGTTCACATGTTGTTGTTGCTCAGCCATACTTCCTTGTCTCACTGGCAGTAGCGGAGAGTACACCGGGACAGAGGGTGCGTCCGCCCCGGGGGCCAACTCGTCAGGGGGGGCCCCATCAAAAAAAAAAAAAAAAAAATGTTGCAGGCCAGGCCATCCCAGGCCAACCCAGGCCAGGCCAGGCCAGGCCACCGGGCCCGGCTGGCAACCTGTGTTTTTCTTTTTCTCCTTCAGAACAAGCTTGTCTGTAAAGTGGCTTCACTGTAGGCTTTCTTGGACATAATATTACTTGGCTCAATGAGTGACAAATTGTGTTTTCGGATATAGGGGCTATCAGCTATTTTACAGTTGTGACTTAAAATGACTTTATTTAATAAAGTCAGTGGTGTGAGTGTGAGAGGAATTCAACCAATAGACAATAACATTGGTGTGTTTAAAATGAGATATTCCACTAAATATGGCTAAAACCGATTCAAACATGCAAAAAAAGGCAAATTTTTCTTTGCGGCCTGGCCTGGCCTTCAAAAAAAAAATAATAATAATAATAATTATGGGGCCCCCCTAAGAGCTTCGCCCCCTCTGGGCTGATAGGGTTGCTCCGCCCCTGCTCACTGGCGTGATCTGTAGTAGCCTATATGTCCCATCTCAGTGAGCACACGCCCCAGCAGCACACTGTCTGGCTCCTGCGGGGAAGGAAACAGAAGGGTGGGTGGGGGTGAGTGGGTCTGGCCCTGACACCCCGGGCCCCTGGTTCCCCCCCCCCCCCCCCCTGTTTACCCACCGACATCCTGCACAAACAGCCCTGCCTCCGACTCAGACAACAGTGAGTAATCTCGCCCAATCTGTTCCTCTCCTCCTCTGGCGTCTGCTTCCTCCCGACAGGCGGTCGGGCCTGGCTGCGCGGGCCCGGTGCGATCTGAGAGGATGATGTGAGACTATGGCGTCTCGATGCACAAATAGGATCCCATCTGGGGGGGGAAAGTGCTGATTAGAGTTAGAGCTGGCTGACGCTGAGCTACTGCCCAGTTTTGCAGGGAACAGGTTTTTATGTAATAATCTTCTGACGCAGGAGCTGTTTGCTCCATCTGGGTTCCTGATTGCAGTTGCAGTGTGAACGGGGCCGGCAGCAGACTGCAACTGTGGTTCTGGTGCATGTGTTCCATGCAACTTGTCAAATTCTGACGTTTTGGTCAAGTTGGTTTTGGTTTGGCGTCACATTTAAGCACACTGGGTAGTGGATACTGTATACGCCTTTTTCATTATTTCTCGATGCCATCAGGCCGTAGCCAACAACTTATGTTCCGGTTATGGTTGAGCAACTAAAGCAACTTGGTTAAGGTTAGAGAAGTGGTTTGGTCATGGGTAGAAAAGGAAAATCTTTGTAAAAAATGTAAATGTGGCTTATGGTTGAAATGTACTTTGAAAACGCTGGGGACCGCCCACCTCGACCACAACACCCTTACTGGCCACTTTTTAAAATTTCTTTGTCACACTCCCGTGGCGTCAATTTCAGACGTTGTGGGAGTTCTATAGAACAGCGGTTCTCACATTTTTTCACATGAACGAACCCTAAACTGACAAAGATTAGACCACGGACCCCTATTTGATAGGATTTTGTCCCACGGTCCCATGTGTTATTACAGAAAGTGTATAAAACCCACCATAACCAAAATAGTCATTGTGTTACTTATGAATGGAATTATAGCCAAAATAAATGACCCCCCTTTTGGCTGGGGACCCCCTCAAGGACCCCTGGGGGTCCCCGGACCCCCATTTGGGAACCACCTCTATAGAAGTCTATTGGAGTTGTGAGTGAGAACAGGTTGAAGAGTGAGAGGAATGTTTTCCCCCACCAGGAGACGTTTACTTTACGCTGAGTCACAACGAGCACAACAAGTGAAAAGTACCTTCAACTCCAACAGGTGCAATTCCCAACTCATGCAAGGCCATTTTAGACTGTTGGTGAAGTTTTCATTTTGTAACCCTAACCCTCTCTCTAATTTACTGTAACTATAATCATTTTGTAACCCTAACCCTCTCTCTAATTTAACTATAATCAAAGCCGAACCAATCCGTCCCTATGTGACGGACATGTGAAAATGGCCTGTCTGGGTCACGTTGTTGTCGTCGTCACCTAATCCTTTCATGGTGGAGGAACGTAATCTTCAGATTATTTGTGTCCACAACATCTAGAGGCCAGTGGAGCTGAGAGAGAGAGAGAGAGAGAGAGAGGAGAGAGAGAGAGAGAGAGAGAGAGAGAGAGAGAGAGAGAGAGAGAGAGAGAGAGAGAGAGAGAGAGAGAGAGAGAGAGAGAGAGAGAGAGAGAGAATTCCTCACAAAACTCCCCAGATCAGTAAAGGTTAAAATGTGTATGTAGTTTAGTTTCTCATATACAGTGACCTTTGCCTGCATGGCCTCCAGGCAGCATGATGACAGTGAGATGAACACACTGACAGTGTTGTTGTTGTTGTTGTTGTTGTAATCGCGTGGGGCGGGGCAGGGTGAGATCTGTGACTCACACAGTAAAGTACCTTCCTTCCCCAGGTCATAGACATGCTATTTGTTGATGTTTTTATTAGGCTATTATGACTTCATGATTAAAATATTTCATACTGTAAAAACTGATACATACAGTACTGTAAATTACTAACATTACATACACATGTTTACTTAATTAAAACATATTTCCAATTTTGTAATGTCTGTTAGTAACATGTAACAGCCATTTAAAATGACACAAATCTTTACATTCTAGTTTATTGCTTTGTTTGTATAAATAAATGTTTTTATGACTTCTTTTTTATTCTGATGACTTAACTTATATTCTACTTTATTACTTGTTGCTATACTCTTGTTGCAATGGCCTAACTTCCCCATGGGGATCCTTTCAATTTCATCCTAAATGATTCATCAGTATCTTCTGTTTTCTGATCTTCTCTATAGGACGAATCAGCGTGACGTCACTTGCCACCCAGAAATGCGGAATCCCGCGGCAGTTATTAGTATGAGTTGTGCCAAACAAACGTTAATATCTCAAAAACTATACATCACATCGCTTATATTTTGACATTCTGAGTGAGAGCAGAAGTAGCTTAAGAGTTTGATGTATAATATAGGCACGTCGTGTTAAAGTTGTGCGAACTGTCGCAGTTTTTCAAATGTAAACAGAGTTAGATGGCTAGAGTCAGAGACTCAAGCCTCGCGCCACCTATAGAGGGCTGATCCCTCTATAGGTAAATTCTTACAAAAGGTACTGAACTGTGTCGGTGTTGAAACGATGCATTTTGTTCTTGGATAACTCATTTGAAAGTCTTGTTTGGGCTTGAAACATTGATCACCTGGTGAGTA
>NC_139646.1:19328211-19330711 GCF_964638095.1 Poromitra crassiceps
CTTGGCTTCTGATTGGCTTGTTCAGTCTGACGCTATTGATAGTATTCTGTTACAGAATAACAAGTGATTACAATCAAGTGACACAAACAGCCAATGAGCTGTGTGTATTGTAGCGCCATATTGGTAGGAAAATGCTTGTGACATCATGGGAATACTATACGTTCTCTGGCTCCGACGCTTTACTGTAACCTGTTTAACAATACCTTCTCTCTCTGACAGGAAACATAACGGACGTTTGGATTCAATTAGAGAGAATCCTTACTGTACGGGACGACTGGAAAACCTTCTATGTTTTCTGTTGATAAGATGAAGATCGATTACAGGCATGCAGGAAAACCAAGCAACCTCAACATGTAGCAGGCAAGCTGATTATACTCACATACATGTATGTCAGGTCTCTATACTCACAGACATGTATGTCAGGTCTCTATACTCACAGACATGTATGTCAGGTCTCTATACTCACAGACATGTATGTCAGGTCTCTATACTCACAGACATGTATGTCAGGTCTCTATACTCACAGACATCATGTATGTCAGGTCTCTATACTCACAGACATCATGTATGTCAGGTCTCTATACTCACAGACATGTATGTCAGGTCTCTATACTCACAGACATCATGTATGTCAGGTCTCTATACTCACAGACATCATGTATGTCAGGTCTCTATACTCACAGACTGTCAGGTCTCTATACTCACAGACATCATGTATGTCAGGTCTCTATACTCACAGACATCATGTATGTCAGGTCTCTATACTCACAGACATCATGTATGTCAGGTCTCTATACTCACAGACATCATGTATGTCAGGTCTCTATACTCACAGACATGTATGTCAGGTCTCTATACTCACAGACTGTCAGGTCTCTATACTCACAGACATGTATGTCAGGTCTCTATACTCACAGACATCATGTATGTCAGGTCTCTATACTCACATACATGTATGTCAGGTCTCTATACTCACAGACATCATGTATGTCAGGTCTCTATACTCACAGACATCATGTATGTCAGGTCTCTATACTCACATACATGTATGTCAGGTCTCTATACTCACAGACATCATGTATGTCAGGTCTCTATACTCACAGACATCATGTATGTCAGGTCTCTATACTCACAGACATCATGTATGTCAGGTCTCTATACTCACATACATGTATGTCAGGTCTCTATACTCACATACATGTATGTCAGGTCTCTATACTCACAGACATCATGTATGTCAGGTCTCTATACTCACAGACATCATGTATGTCAGGTCTCTATACTCACAGACATCATGTATGTCAGGTCTCTATACTCACAGACATCATGTATGTCAGGTCTCTATACTCACAGACTGTCAGGTCTCTATACTCACAGACATGTATGTCAGGTCTATGTTTTTTTTTAAACCTCAATGAATCACAACCCATATGCCAATGCATACTGTGCCGCCGTGCCCCGTCTAGTCTCTGCGATGTGTCCCGCACCGTCGGCTCTAGTCAGCCTTAGTCAAGCTCTAGTCAACATTGAAGCGAAGCAGTGCATGAGAAGAAGAGAGGGCACGTAGTAGTCTTTGTACAGTCCTAGTCACACGTGGGCTGTAGTCTTTGCACAGTCCTAGTCACACATGGGCTGTAGTCTTTGTACAGTCCTAGTCGCACGTGGGCTGTAGTCTTTGTACAGTCCTAGTCACACGTGGGCTGTAGTCTTTGCACAGTCCTAGTCACACGTGGGCTGTAGTCTTTGCACAGTCCTAGTCACACGTGGGCTGTAGTCTTTGTACAGTCCTAGTCACACGTGGGCTGTAGTCTTTGCACAGTCCTGGTCACACGTGGGCTGTAGTCTTTGTACAGTCCTAGTCACACGTGGGCTGTAGTCTTTGTACAGTCCTAGTCACACATGGGCTGTAGTCTTTGCACAGTCCTAGTCACACGTGGGCTGTAGTCTTTGCACAGTCCTAGTCACACGTGGGCTGTAGTCTTTGCACAGTCCTAGTCACACGTGGGCTGTAGTCTTTGCACAGTCCTAGTCACACGTGGGCTGTAGTCTTTGCACAGTCCTAGTCACACATGGGCTGTAGTCTTTGTACAGTCCTAGTCACACGTGGGCTGTAGTCTTTGCACAGTCCTAGACACACGTGGGCTGTAGTCTTTGCACAGTCCTAGACACACGTGGGCTGTAGTCTTTGCACAGTCCTAGACACACGTGGGCTGTAGTCTTTGCACAGTCCTAGTCACACGTGGGCTGTAGTCTTTGCACAGTCCTAGACACACGTGGGCCGCCCGGTGTGTCTGTGACTTTAACTTAAAGGATAGTGTTGAATAAAAATCAAATCAATTATAGCAGTGTAGCAATTAGCAGTAGAATGCCGTTTCCCTTCTCCTCTTTCTCTTCTATTCTATATAACATTGATCTAAGACAAATTGTTGTATTTTTAGAAAACACCAAACCAGTATCATAAGAAAAACACCACACACACTCATAGCAGTGATACTTTAAT
>NC_139646.1:19335711-19340711 GCF_964638095.1 Poromitra crassiceps
ATGACTTCACTTTTATAACCTGGATGCTGTAGATTTTAGAGATATTGGCCTCTATCTTCCAAAAGTGCTAATTTAGCGTTTGCGCTCGTTTAACGCCGTGCACAATGCAAATTGGGGGCGGACACAAGCGCATGCCTGTGATAATTGTACTGGGCATTGGCTGCCACAAGCCAAAGCAGGCGTTTCAGCGCTAAAATGTGGTGATAGATGGCATTATGCTATCGTCAGCAGCGCGCAATTACTTTGCGCTAAGATTTTTGAAAAGGACCTCTTACGTGCAAATACCTCTCTACGCTGGGTGTGCTGCACGGAGATTACGGCTGCGCTCCCAGCGCAGAGAGGTATTTGCGCAGTGGAAAGTGGAATTCCTTTTGGATATGTCACCTATCACAGGCTTTTGCGATCACACTGGACGCCTATTCCACGCTGAACCTGAGCCGAGTCACAAGCGCCTCTCCTCTCTCCCGACTCCCGAGTGTTTTTTTGGTCATGTGTGGTCCCGAATTATCATGGGTAGGTAAAATAAATCTGATATAATGTGCTATTGATGCTGGATATGTATAACCAGGTCTCCTTCTTGGGTCACTGTTGTCATAGAGAACTGGATGCTGTTGTACTAAGTGGATTAACTTTTCATTGTCCATCTTGCTTCTTCGGTCGCTATTCTCTCTCCTGAAGATTTGTTTACCGACGGGGAGAAAGCCCCACGTGATAACCACCCGTCAATCACTCTCTCTCTCTCTCTCTCTCTCTCTCTCTCTCGCTGTTGTAGCAACACTTTTATTTTGAAATTCAGTTGACTTTGCCATTTCCAATGGATATAGCGTCGTTTTTTACCTTCATGGCTTGACAGAAGAAGTCTGCCTTTACGCGCCTAGTCGGCTTAAAAATAGAACTCACGCCTAAACGATAAAATCGGCGCAGCTCAGGCGAGGCGTGGGTACACGCAAGGTTCACGTTGAGGCGCCCTGTGTACACAGCCTCATTGACTAAAAAGGACGCCTATTTAAAAGCGTGGGTAAAGGCAAGGCGTAGGCAAGGCTTGGGTGCTGTGTGTGAACGTAGCCTACGGCACGCGCAAACTGATGCGCAAGCGCTATTAGGGGATAGCGCCTGTTGGAAGATATATCTCATAGAATACTGAATTCCAATACTGTAGATGGACATGTCTGGTCATGTCCAGCCCTACTCGGCCTCAAACAGCGGCCTCCAGTCACACGGCCTGAGGACAGTGGCCTCCAGTCACACGGCCTGAGGCTCGTGAGAGAGAGAGAGAGAGAGAGAGAGAGAGGGAGAGAGAGAGGGAGAGAGAGAGAGAGAGAGAGAGAGAGAGAGAGAGGAGAGAGAGAGAGAGAGAGAGAGAGAGAGGGAGAGAGAGAGAGAGAGCTGGGTAGGACTGGGAGAGGAGGGGAGATAGGCTAATGGAGAAAGGGATGGGCTGATGGGCCGTATCTTGCCATCCAGAATAGCAAAGCTGGTGACTCATCGTCCCCCTCTTTCCTTTCACCATTCCCTCAGCGATTTTACGTTCTCTCCATTTCATGTGTCACATGGCTCCTTCCCAATGCCCTTCTTTGTCTTTCACACACACACACACACACACACACACACACACACACACACACACACACACACACACACACACAGTGAGGTGCCTGTGGCGGCCTGTCAGTGACACACGCTGTGATGTGTGCCTGTCTCAGCACTGACATGTCTGCTGTCATCAGTCTGCTGTGGACGGTTGAACACAGTAAGCTACATTCATAAAAAAACAACCCAGGTGCACTGCGGCTGAATCCACCTCTGTCAAACCAGGTGTGGGCTGGCTACAATACTGTCAGTGACCTGGGGAAAAAACTTTGCATATATCCAAAGAGCTATCTTTAGAGACGAGAGGGGGTTCATTAAAAAATAACCAAATAAAAAATAAAAATACGAATTTAAGACAAACCCCATCTTTATTTGTCACAATGCACCAATGCACACATTATGCACACACATGCTTAGAGCAGTGGCTCCAAAAGTGGAGGTCGCAAGATGATTTCCAGAATGTGTGAAATTGGCCTAAGAATATGTGAACTACAATAAAAAAAAAACACAACTAAAAACTTGGGTATATATATATATATATATATATATATATATATATATATATATATATATATATATATATATATATATACAAAATTGGATTCATGGATTACTGCTACTGTCCTTTAACTGTACATGCATTATGTCTGTATGTTACTTGTCATTGCTTACTTTTATTGCTTTTTTCTTTCGTATAATGTTTTTATACCAGCCTAGCCTACAAATCAGATAAAGAACGATCTTTCATCTTGTAAGAGTAGGTATCACTTCAAATGCTGGACCTCTCATTTCAAAATGTGAGTCATACACATACTCATACTGCATGCAGCGCATATCTCCTACTCATATACGTAGCCTATCCTATATGTTTCCTTAACGCAGACACGATGAGATGTTTGGTGGAGCTCCTGACATCATGAGATGTTTGGTGGAGCTCTTGACATTGGCCCTGCCTTGCGGTTGTACATTTCCACCTGCCAAGCCCCGAAAGTGTCTGAGTCAACAACATGAGTCCGATGAGTATCATCTGAGACAGCTCCAGGCCAGCTGCTGAGACTGGATAGGCCCTCTGAATCCACAGGACGTTCCTCTGCCTCAACAGTCCCTCGCCTACCCACACACACACACACACACACACACACACACACACACACACACACACACACACACACACACACACACACGCATGTACACATGTATGGATGTACGTATGCGCACACGCGCGCACACACACACACACACACTTCTACAGAATCACTACATTTGCGTGTTTGCTACTTTGAAATTAAGCTCCAAACACAGACATGCGCGCCCATGCACACACACACACACACACATACACACGTATGGCTACACACACACACACACACACACACACACACACACACACGTACGGATACACACACACAGGGTGGGCCGACATATGGCCGTGGGTTGATGGTATAAGTGGAAAACTATTTGATTGATGACATACTCAGGTTGGCAAATACTACAGGAAAGACAGCTAAGCAGATGGAGACAGAGGGTCAGTTTGTCTGTAGACAGAACATGGATGTATCATCCTTACATCAATTAGAGACCAAATTAGCCTATGATGTCATCAAGGCCCAAATCAAAGGCTACAGCAACAGAACTGACGGTTACAATGTACCCATGATATATCGTGGTTCACCTAACCTAAAGGATGCTAGCAATAACCAATGTTGCACATTGGTGACCTCAAGTGGGCTAATTGTTTGAGACTTCAATATAAAAAAAACTGAGCAGGTGGGAAAGAAAATAAATTCAAGTTTATTTTTTATTGTCAACACAACGCATGTCTGTAAAGACTGTAGAGAATGAGTCACCTGTATATAACCAGAAATCAATCACAGAACAAAATGATGCGATGCAGTATGTGAACAAAATAAAACACATGGGAAAAAACAAACAGGCCTATTTTCTGCCCTCGTGCACCTTTCAGATTGAGAAGAAAGCTCTGTTTTCCACCTGTTTCTGTGTGATCTTCACATAGGTTGAGTCGCTGTCTCGTCATAAACGCTGAGGTAGCTGACTGGGGGTCAGGGTGGGGTAAATCCCCCCGTTCTCCCTATTCAGCGTAGTTAGCATTTAGGTGCTAGCCCAGCCCAGGCAGACACGATCGGGGATTTAACCCCCGCAGTAAATGCACATCTGAACAGACGTCTATGTACCTGCTCTAGAATCCCCAATCCTGTAGTGTAGAGTCACAGCACCGTCCTTTGGTGAGTCAGCCCATTGAGATGTATGGGGGTTTTTACCCCACCCGCGCGTTCCCACACAGACCGACTGTCTCTATTGGCTCATTTGTGTCAACACGTAATGTGCGTTCAGAGGTCGTTGTCTTTGGTTCTGTAGCCGCACTTCATTATTTAGGCCGAATTGTGTGAAGAAAAAAGAAAAAAGAAAAGAAAAAAAATGTGGCCTAGTGCAGCATTAACATTGTATTTAAGCTACGTTCAAACAAACTGTAAGTTGTTGCCTATTAAATCGGCTTTAACAACAGCGTATGCTGTAGAAGGCAAGAGGCAACTGCTTTTTTGACAACACTGCTGCCGCCATTTTGGACTGAAAACGCCTCCTTTATTCACCTTATTCACCACGCCCACTTTTTCTCTCTTCCGCGTTCAACGCAAATGTATTTGTTCTTCCGGTTCAGTGCTAGTTGCCTTCTGTGGCTAATATTAGCCACTAGTTAGTTATGTTATATGGCAGTAAAATGCCACTGAATGACCAAATTGATATAACTTTTAACCATTTCGAGTAACACTGTTTCCATACGGATCACCAGCATTAGTTTGTTGTTTATAACGTGGCTATATTCATAACATTTCTATCTCGGATGCGTTATTTCGAATCGCACATAGGTTACGCTAAAACGCACATAGGTTACGCCTCGAATCGCACGCAACCTATGTGGGTTTCAGGACGCAACAGCCTCGACTCCACTAACGTCATCTTTAGAGCACAATATTCCTGGAATGCAAGTTTAACTAAACAGTTACATGTCCTCTGCATTCTACATAAAATTAAGATATTACGGGTTGTTTTATTTTGTATGTTACATACGTATTGGCCAAGATATGTTAGTTTATGGGGGAGTAATTTTGCCACTTTAGGAGCGGCGTGTGCGCGGCCATTTTGCCTGCGGGGTTTTTGGCAAGTCAAAACGGAAATACTATTACAAAATGACGTAATGCGGAAGCGTCCATGTGTGTGCAAAGAATAAGGTGAATACCCGAGCACATCCGTTAGGGTGAGCAGATCCCGTACTCACACCATTTACGCTTTTGACCAGATGACCAGATGCCAAGCTTTTGGCCCCAGACTACTACGAGTATTAGAGTGGTTTGAGAGATAATAAATATAGTAGGCTATTAGCTGCCAGGTAA
>NC_139646.1:19345711-19348211 GCF_964638095.1 Poromitra crassiceps
ACACACACACACACACACACACACACACACACACACACACACACACACACAGACTCCGCCCACCCGGTCCACTGGCCCGCTTCACCTCAGCTCCGCAGGACACCCAGCCCTCCCACGGGCTTCCCCCTGGCGAGCTCTCGGTGCAGGCCTGCAGGGTAATTGGTTGCCTGCTTGGCCGCATGGGGGACAGGGAGCGGGCGGGATAAAACACAACAACAACAACAACAACAACAACAACATGGAGAGATGAGATCCACAGGATGAGTCACGCGTCGGGGGAGAGGATGGAATGACAGCTGAACAGAGCCTGAGCCTCCTCTCCTGTCACATCTCTAACAGCCAACAGCTCTCTGTCTTATTTCCAGCCAGGGAACCAGAGGCATGCCAGAAGCATTTTAATTAGCCCCGCACTTCCTGTTTCAACACAACAACAACAAGCCATTTAGCTTGTCTGTGATGGAGAGCAGCCACGGTTTTGGATCATGCCCACATTCAACCCCAAAGACATGTCAGAAGTCTGTCTTAAAGCAATATTCCACTTAGCTGTCATAGCAGGGGTTATTCATATCTTGGCGACCAAGAAAACCAGAATACAAACTAATCATATTGGATGCAGCTGGAGGAGTTAGTTTGTAGTATTCAAATTTTTACTTCCATTCCCATTTCCCCCAAAATATTGTGGAAACTGACTTTGAAAGTCAAACTCTGTGGACAACAGCCCCCATAATACAAGCCTGCTTAATGTTATTCGCTAAAAGTAAGGACTAAACAACACAAACTACTACAAATGACCAAAACCAACAGAACAGAACAAAAAGGTGCACCCAGGTGAGTCTAAAGACCAAGGAGTACACCGGGCCCAGGTGCACTCAATCAGCCTAATGACCCCAACCACCAGGCTCCTGCAAGGAGAGGAGGGTCATCACAACTACATAACCCTAACCCTATTTCTAAACCAACCCCTACCCTATGATTAACCCTAACCCAGACACTGATATAGTTCAGTACTACTCTTAGTACCACTATATTCTTTCAAATAACACAATTTGAAATGATAAGTTTCAAATGAATAATACACTGAAAAGAACGGCTACAAAGTACAGACATAGTTTTTCTTGGTAAAGAGCCCCCCTTCCCCTTCCCATCTCAGGGTTTCTCTGGCTAATCTAAATGTTTCATAAGTCGACTCAGTCTTTGTGCATCAGCCATATTTACAAAGTCAATATCTGTTTTTAAACAGTCGTACTGTGAAGTTCACAGAACAGTAAATATATGGGACTCCTTTTCACACTATCGCCTGGAACTCATCAGATCTTTCAGTGACACATTATAGTCACTTGACAACTTGCTAACCTAACCTCTCCAAGGTGAAATGTCGGTGTAACAACTGGCAGAACATCAACACATGAGTCTTGGCTGGTGATCAGTAGCTTCTTCTTCTTCTTGGAAAGATTTGTGTGTTCCTGCTTCCTGATTGGACGGTGAAATCCAAACAGGGCATGCTGGGACTTCTATGACTTTCTCTTCATTGTTATACTTGCATTGCGTATATCTACAACTCTGTGGCTTTGATTTGTTTTGAGAGCAGAAACCGTCTTTGATGTGAACTCTGCACTGTGTAGAAACCTGAGACAGCAGCATTATAATTACAAAGCATAAAACTGTATTGGGGGCTCCCAAAGCTTTTACAATAGATTCACATGACTGCAGGCCACAGATGCCCATACGTCTGATGAACCTCAGTCTCCATGTATATGATTTATTCAAAACGGCATGACTGTCACAATGATGACACAGGAGAGAGGGAAACTCAGTCATTTTCTTGTAAATACTTTATAGTATTTCAATTATTATTCTTTTTCCCCCCTTCATTTTAGATGTTGAGGCAGAAGATTCTCTCAGTCACCTTCCCTATCTTGATTTTCTGTAGGGTTTCTTGTGACCTCAGCCTCCCTTATTATCTCACAAAATATAGATTTTACTTTTTCATACCGTGATCTCAGCAGGCCCTCTTGACGTGGGAGAGGACGTGGAGCCTCCAATGTTGAAACAAATCCCTTTGGGGAGTGACGCTGGTACAGTCTCCTCAAACGACCCTGGCTGATGGATGTAGGCTACTGGATGTGTGAAACGTTAGAGACACTTCCTCTGCTTGGTGCACACTGATGAGGTGAATCCAGGTAAAAGCCCTCCTTGTTGATTTATCTTTAAATCTACACCAATCACAAAGGAGATGGAGAGTCAGATGAGTCAGAGGATTTAGACAACTGAGATGTGGATTGTGCAAACAGAGGCTACAAATCAATAGCTAGATATTTTATACATTCAGATTTAACATTGCTCTACACCAGCTTTTCATTCTGATTGATTCCTTCTTCATTATATAATTGGTTGTCATGCATTTTGATTGAAATGCCTAAAAAGCCCAATTTACTAAAGAATAACAAGACATACAGCATGAAGTCAAGTCAAGTGTGTTGTGGCTCGATGTGATTCATAT
>NC_139646.1:19353211-19443211 GCF_964638095.1 Poromitra crassiceps
TCTATCTATTTGAGTTGAGCTTTGCCAAAGTAAAAGGGTAGAAAGTAAAAAATTCATGTTACTTATTATGTTACGTATTATTGTTGTAAAATTTTATAGAAAAATAATATTAATAATGTTATAATAATATTAATTGTGTCATCCCACAGTGTCGTGAGGGATTTGGCGGGGGGGGGGGGGGGGGGGGGGGTCTGATCCTAGAATTGCCCCTGTGTGTGTGTGTGTGTGTGTGTGTGTGTGTGTGTGTGTGTGTGTGTGTGTGTGTGTGTGTGTGTGTGTGTGTGTGTGTAAGTGTGTGTGTGTGTGTGTGTGTGTGTGTGTGTGTGTGTGTGTGTGTGTGTGTGTGTGTGTGTGTGTGTGTGTGTGTGTGTGTGTGTGTGTGGCGTGCATGCACCACACATATGCATTCATGCTTTGTTGCACACTAAGATCCTCTCCTCTTGCAGACCCTTACTGTAAAGCTGGATGTGGCAAATTCAGCAACAGTTTCTACTACATTTCTACTGATCGAAAGAAGTGGAAGGACAGCAGGGAGGACTGTCGACGGAGAGGAGCAGACCTGGTCATCATAAACAGTGAAGAAGAACAGGTGAAGGGTTGCTGTTTGATTATAAACATCATAAAGTGTGTTTAATTTGATTGAAAACTGTCTCATATTGCACACTTTGTTTGAGTGCTTCACAAGTGTGTGTTGATGTAATTTGTCTTTTAAACAATTCAACAGAAATTAATCAATTCCTTGGACAAGAAAGTTTGGATTGGTTTGAGTGACAGTGTTCAGGAGGGAGTCTGGAAATGGGTGGATGGTTCACTTCTGAACAGCACAGGGTAAGACATCCATTCCTCAGTCCTATTTAACAGTCAACAGTGAACAGGTTGGTCTGATAATGCATTGTGCATCTCATTTTCCATCAGGTATAGTAGGTAATAGGTATTTTCTCTTTTTAACAGGTTCTGGAGCACAGGTCAGCCCAGTGGATATTTCAATGATAAGGATGTGGACTGTGTTAACACAAATTGGCATCAAGAACTAAACAGCTGGAATGATGGCGTTTGTAAATTTCCGCAATTCTGGGTCTGTGAAAAAGTGATTGATTTCTAACATGATGTGTCATCTCAAATGAAAACATATTGTGACTTAACACCCCACACCAAGATGTCATTCACATAGAGAACATGAAATGCTCCTGTTAAGTGATTGTCTTTATTGTTTTAAAGCACTTTGTAATCTATTGTTGTCATAGCTTCAGAACAAGAATGGCTGTTGGGACCAGGATCGGTATTTGTTAAGCATAACAATTGTAGATTTAAAAGATCCTCTTTTCAGCAATCTCAACTCAAGACTGAAAGGGATGTTTGTTAGCTAGATTGTTAATACGATTAGACTGTGTAACATCCTGCATGAGGAACTTATTTTTATCTTTCAAATTCTGTCTCTAAATACACTTCCATCGACCGACCTTACCAGATCCTCTTTTCTGCATTTTCAACACAAAGTGATTTTGTTAAGATTAGAATGTGCAACATCTTGCCTAAGGAACTTAGATAAGCTACTTCAAATCAATGTCTCAGAATACATCGACCTACTGTAGTTTTGTATGTTTTTAATTTTGCTGTTTTATTTTTAACCACCTTTGCAATATGCTTCACAATTTGTGACTCCTTTGTATATTTTACAATTCTTTTTTGGCCATATGATAGAATTACATTGCAAACTTTGCTTTTATGAGATAACAAGAAGAGAAGTGCCGTCTCAATAAAATGTATTTTGCCAACTCATTCTGTGTGGATTGAGAAATGAAATGTTTTTAGAAACAGGACATATATTGCCTAAAATTTGTGTACACCATCATATACAGTATTATTGGATGCTGAATAGCCCGTCAACAGTTTGCTCACAGCTTGGTCTTTTACAGTCAAAAGCTAGTTCTGAATCCATATGAGAATAACCAGTCTTCGTTTGATCAAGCCACACGAAATGCTTTCACTAAAAGTCACTTTTAGTACAGTGTGCAGAAACCACATATATTCTGAGCATGGGCAACTTCAGCAGAAGTCTCACTTGATTGTGCAATGATATGAGAACTCTAAATAGATTAATTTCCACTTTCTAATTTCTTTATGAATGCATCGTATAATATTATGTTTCAAATGAAGAGCAGATGTTGCTGATTTACAATGCCAGATAGTTTATGCCTCTCACACCAATTAGAACTTTAAAAAATCTGCCCCACTGCCACAACGAGTCTTTCCTGACTCAGTATTATTAAGCATCCAGTAGAAGTGTAGATTTACCACCTCCTCTTTTCTGCAGTCTAAACTCAAGACTTTTAAAGTGGTTTTTGTTAGCACGACCAGATCATGCAACATCCTGCCTGAGGAAACTAGATAAGCTACTTCAGTATTATCTTCCAAATCACGTGTCTAAATACACTTTCATCGACCTACTGTAGTTTTTAAATTTTGTTGTGTTTTATTTTTAACCAACCTTTGCAATGTACTTCGCAATTTTTAAGTACTTTGTATATCTTTCTTTTTTGCTGTATGATAGAAATACATTTAAACTTTGCTTTTAAAAGAGAACAAGAAGAGAAGTGCTATATCAATAAAATGTATTTTGTCAACTTATTCTGTATGGATTGAGAAATAAAATGATTTTAGAAACACACTAGATTGCCCAAAATTCCTGTGCACCACCATATTGGATGTTGGATCAACAGTTGATTCAGTTTGCTTACAGCTTGGTCTTTTACAGTCAAAAGCTAATTAGCCAAAATGACCACAATGCAGATTACACTGGCCTCAAGAACTAAACAGCTGGAAAGATGTAAATTGTGACTCATTGCAATACCGGGTCTGTGAAAAAGTGATAGACTTCTGACATTATGTGCCAACTCAAATGAAAACATACAGTATGTGTACATATTGTGTAGCATACACTTCCATCGACCTACTGTAGTTTTGGTATAATGTTTTTAATTATACTGCAATGTTTTTATTTTTAAGGGCAGTTAATGTGCTTAAGAATTTTGTAGGTCCTTTGTATATATTACAATTCATGTTTTGTCTCATGATAAAGTACTGTAACAGCACAGGCCGAACCTGAGGTCTCCAACTTAGAAGCCCAACACGTTAACCATCAGACCAAAAGGACAATCCCTTGGCCGAGGACGGTCATACCAGCTTTATACCTCCAGACCCAGGATCGCTACAGTACATTACAAATTCTGCTTTGAAAGAGAACAAGCAGAGAAGTGCTATCTCAATAAAATTTATTTTTCCAAATGATTGTGTATCGATTGAGAAATAAAAGAAACACACTAGATTGCCTGAGATTCCTTTGCACCACCATATTATTGGATGCTAAATAGCCAGTCAATGGTTGATTCAGTTTGCTCACAGGTTGGTCTAACTAATTAGCCAAAATGACCATGCTGACATGAGGCATTCAATGCTTTACTTGTTGCACACATTTAAGATCCTCTCCTCTTGCAGACTGTTTCGTGGAAGCTGGATGTAGACCATTCAGCAACAGTCTTTACTACATCTCTATTAATAGAGAGGCAAAGTGACCGCCTACTTCCTGCTTCAGCACTGTACCAGAGATTTTCATCCGCCATTTATTTTCCCGTAGACATTTTGTAAAATGCGTATAAAATAGTTTTACTTGTTCAAACCAAACGGTTCAGATATATTTAGAAACAGGAGAGACCACATAACATTTCACTAGGACCAAAACATTAAAAAAAAGCATATTTAAAGAAAATATTTTTTCGGTGTCGTTTTTTTTAGTTTTGATCCGAGTGAAATGTTCTATGGTTTCTCCCGATTCTAAATATAGCTGAACCGTTTGGTTTGATGAAGTAAAACTATTTTTATAAGCATTTTACGAAATGTCTATGGGAAAATAAATGGCAAATGAAAATCTCTGGTACAGTGCTGAAGCAGGAAGTAGGCGGTCACTTTGCCTTTCAACAAGCTGGGAGGACAGCAGACTGGACTGTCTACAGAGAGGAGCACACCTGGTCATCATAAACAGTGAAGAAGAACAGGGAAAGGGTTGTTGTTTGATTGTAAACATCTCTTTAGAGTGTTTAATATTGCACACTTTGTTTGAATGCGTCATAGGTGTGTTGATGTAATTTGTCTTTTAAACAATTCAACAGAAATTCATCAATTCCTTGAACAAGAAAGTTTGGATTGGTTTGAGTGACAGGGATGTGGAGGGTATCTGGAAATGGGTGGATGATACACTTCTGAATAGCACAGGGTAAGACATCCATTATTCAGTCCTATTTAACAGTCAACAGTGAACAGGTTGGCCTGATAATGCATCCTGCATCTTATTTTCAAGTAGCCTACAGGACTATTTTCTTTTTCTTAACAGGTTCTGGCACACATATGAGCCCAGTGGATCTTACAAAGGTGCAGGATATTCCACAGGTGGAAAGCATCACTGTGTTAACACACATTGGCCTCAAGAACTAAACAGCTGGAACGATGGCCTTTGTAACGTAAAGCAATTATGGGTCTGTGAACTAGTGATTAACTTCTAACATGATGTGTCATCTCAAATGAAAACATATTGTGACTTAACACCCCACACCAAGATGTCATTGTCATTCACACAGAGAACTGCTTCTTTGAAGTGATTGTCTTTATTGTTTGTAAAACACTTTGTAATCTATTTGTTGTCATAGCTTCAGAACAAGAATGGCTGTTGGGATCAGGATCAGTATTATTAATTAAGCATCCGGTCGAAGTGTAGATTTGTCGACTCAAGACTGAAAGTAATGTTTGTTAGCAAGATTAGACCGTGCAACATCCTGCCTGAGGAACTTAGATAAACTACTTCAGTATTATCTTTCAAATCACGTAGTTTTGCATAATGTTTTAGATTTTCTTGTGGTGTTTTTATTTTTAACCATCTTTGCAATGTGCTTCATAGTTTTTAACTCCTTTGTATATTCTACAATTCTTTATTTTTTGCCTTATGATAAAGGACATTGCAAACTTTGTTTCTATACGAGAACAAGAAGAGACGTGCTGTCTCAATAAAATGTATTTTGCCAACTTATTCTGTATGGATTGAGAAATAAAATGTTTTTAGTAACACAAGATTGTGCACCACCACATATTATTGGATGCAGAATAGCCGGTAAACAGTTGATTCAGTTTGCTCACAACTTGGTATTTTACAGTCAAAAGCTAATTAGCCTACATGTCCATGCTGACATGAGGCTGTGAATCAGTTCTGAAGCCATCTGAGAATAACCAGTCTTCATTTGATCAAGCCACAGGAAATGCTTTCACTAAAAGTCAGTTTTAGTACAGTGTGCAGAAACCACATATTCTGAGCATGAGCAACTTCAGCAGAAGTCTCAGCTGGTTGTGCAAGTGACATTTACAAATTCTAATTTCTTTATGAATACATGTATAGGTGTCAAATGATGAAGAGCCATTTTTGATTTACATCAGATAGCAGCATCTGCGTCTCACATGAAGAGAACTTTAGAAAAACATCTTAACTTTACCACACTGCCATAACAAGTCTTTCCTGCAGCTTCCTGTGAGCTAGGAGGTGATTGGGTCAGCCGCAGCACCCGCAGGCCAAAAAAAAAGAAAAAAACTAATTGAGAAGTGCGGAGGAAGTGAGGTGAAACTGTTACAGTATCTGCACAGAGATGCATGATACTGACACACAAGGCTTTATTGAGATCTGTACGTTTAGTATGAAGAAAAGAGCAGCAAACTGAAGACAAGTCTGGATATATCAAGTATCTGATGATTGAGACAGAAGATGGAGATGTCTGAGCGTGCTCAAACAATCACAAGCTATGAAACTGCAGACAACTCTGAGGGTCGTGACCAAAGATCACATACAGAGGATATATATCAGCAGCTAGGTGAGTCACACACACACACACACACACACACACACACACACACACACACACACACACACACACACACACACACACACACACACACACACACACACACACACACAGCAGGCCCGGTTCTACGGGGGTGCAAAAGCATGCATTGCACCCTTATTTTAATTGTCTGCATGCTCAGTTGAAAAGTTTTTTTTTCTTTTTTTAATAAATGCTGCAGCTGCACACTTACTGTTTAAACTTGAATTATAATTGTTGTTTTTCTTTGTTCTTTGATGTGAATTTATGGCTTTTTGGCACCTATATGTAACCTTTTAAGGTTGAGATAATTGTATTATCATTATATGGTCCAAATATTTCAGTAAAGCACTTGAAACACTTGAAATATTCTTGCTTGGGTGGTATCATTCTACTTGAAATGATGGTCAAATGCATTATTTTTAGTAAACTAACTTCAATCATGAGAGGCCAGTTGGTAGGATTTAACAAACTTTATTTAGCAATCGGCATGCATGGCAAATACTTTGGCGCATGACTCCATTAGCCAGTGGCGCTGCTCTTGAGGCAAGAGGAGGGCATCTGCATAGGCTAGGAGATCCCCCCCCCCCGTGGGGGATCAGGAGTCAGGACTGCCGTGAAGCTGCTGCTGTTATGATCGGCCAGAGAGAGAGAGGTGACGTAGAACCCTTGCTATATATATGAGGATTAACTGACGTCATATCTGACGTCATTACAGACGTCATACTAAGACTTTGACTGACCACGTCATACTAGAACTTGACTGACGTCAGGGGTGATCGGATTAGATTATGCACGAATGGCCTTCTGCTTGAAATATGGTCTAGAGACCTCACTTCAATCATGAGAGGCCAGTTGGTAGGATTTAACAAACTTTATTTAGCAATCGGCATGCATGGCAAATACTTTGGCGCATGACTCCATTAGCCAGTGGCGCTGCTCTTGAGGCAAGAGGAGGGCATCTGCATAGGCTAGGAGATCCCCCAAAAGGAAGATCTGATTACCGGAGGTTAATTGAGATCTAGGGGCACCGGTAGTTGATTGTACTTTTCTGGCCTTCGACCTTTTAGCGACTTACAGCTATTTGCGGCTGGCGCTCCCAACTCGGTCGGGCCTTCGATCTTGGAACATTAGTAATTGATTGTACTTTTCTGGCCTTCGACCTTTTTAACGACTTATGGCTACTTGCGGCTGGCGCTTCCCAACTCGGTCGGGCCTTCGATCTTGATCCCCCTACTTGCGTTGCGGCTGGCGCTTCCCAGCTCGGTCGGGCCTTGCGCGCCGCACGACTTGGCCTTCTGACTGACCCTGACTCTCTCTCTCGACTCTCTCTCTCCCCCAAAAATGATCCGGGAGATTTACTGCGCCTACTGGGCGCTGTGCTTTTCGGGGAGCCACCACCAACGAGACATTTTGGCACGGAGCCCGGGACACTGTTTGTTGCCATGCTCGCCGATTGAGGAAGGAGGGTTCTTTGGGCCACGGTATGGCCGCCTGCTCCGGGCGGGTGTAGCTGGAGAGCTGATGAAGACCAGCGGGAGCGTCCGCTTGAGGTGCTGGATGACTTAGGGGTTGGTGACTTAGTGACTTAGGGGTTCCCAACTTGGCCTGGGTGACTTAGTGATTTCCCGACTGGGCGCTGGACTTGGATGACTTAGGGGTTGGTGACTTAGTGACTTAGGGGTTCCCGACTTGGCCTGGGTGACTTAGTGATATCCCAACTTGGCGCTGGACTTGGATGACTTAGGGGTTGGTGACTTAGTGACTTAGGGGTTCCCAACTTGGCCTGGGTGACTTAGTCGGAGGGCACTCCTTGCACGGCGGCTGAGGTGGCCGCCCCGATCCCGAAGGAGTGGCTGGAGTAGTTCTTCATCGGGAGGTTGCCATTCTGGAGCGTCCGCTTGAGGTACAGGATGAACCAGGATCTTGACGTGTGGTGACGAGGTGCGATGAGGAACAGGGGAGCCGGGGCCAGTCTGAGGCCTGAGCCTGATGTAGCGAGCCATGGGGAGTAGATTGTTTCCAGGAGTTAGGATGACTTGGGGGTTGGTGACTTAGTGACTTAGGGGTTGGTGACTTAGTGACTTAGGGGATGACTTAGGGGTTGGTGACTTAGTGACTTAGGGGATGACTTAGGGGTTGGTGACTTAGTGGCTTAGGGGATGACTTAGGGGTTGGTGACTTAGTGGCTTAGGGGATGACTTAGGGGTTGGTGACTTGGTGGCTTAGGGGATGGCTTAGGGGTTGGTGACTTAGTGGCTTAGGGGTTCCCAGCTTGGCCTCGGTGACTTAGTGACTTCCCGACTTGGCGCTGGACTTGGATGACTTAGGGGTTGTGGCCTGGGTGACTTAATGACTTGACTTGGCGCTGGACTTGGATTACTTAGTGGTTTGTCTGGTGAACCGGATTGTGCGATGAGGAGTCCAGAATCCGAATCCGGAGCAGTCATCACATGATGAGATTGATGAGCTGAAAATAAATATGACACATGGACAGGATCGCTAGGTGGAGAGGCAGACATGATTCACCCGATGCGAGATTCTTATAATAATAGCTTCAACCATTTTTATTTTTTATTTTTTTTAACCCTTTCAAGGACAAATTATTTCAAGATTACATGCCAATAATTCATGGGAATGCAAGCATTATTAGTAGCTATTGCATGAAAAAGATACGGTGACGGCCGGTGATGATGTCATCAGATAGCGACCATCTTTTTTCCCAACAAACACCTGTTTGCTACGGACTGCTCATAGCCTTGCTGGCGCAGCTGAGGCCAGACCATGGGGAAGTCTGGGCAGATTCACGGTGATTGACGGGACCCGGCCTGCAGCACTGATGCGGGAGTGCCATATCATCTCGGACGCTCTGGGCAGACCATGGGGCAAACTGTTCATTCTGGCACAACCCTAGAGCTGAAATGAAATGCTTAATGCATGAGATATAAAGAAACTGGTTAACAAACGAATAAAATAGTTTCACCCCTGCAAATGCACCATATACTGCTAGTTTGCAACTCGCAGTGATATGTTAATTGGTTATATGGTTATATAGCGGTGGGTTTCGCAGCCTCTTGTTACATGACTAGCATGTCACTGTATTAACTGTTTTAGCTTTTGGTATTATTTATGGTCAACAGGAACGCCAAAGGCGTTTTACCTTGAAATTCGTTAACAGGAAGTGGTGAGTTAGGACTGGATAGCTTGACGCGGAAAAAACGTGAAATGAGACAGCCAGCGTGAATGTAAATGACGACGCTGTTACTGTCAGAGTGGTGATAAACAACACGGCCTCAATGCAAACGTTTCAAGCTTTGCTGTTAAGAAAAATGATGATGATCTGTCAACATCCCCTGGGCCGTCTGACTTCGGTCTTAAGGTTATGACACTCAAACTGATGCCCAGACGTGCTCCATGAGCCAAGTTTTTTTTTTTTTTTTTTTTTGATAATCTCAACAACATGCTGACAGAATTATGGATGAAATATACAATGTGCGGTGATAACGTCACCGTCATCAGGCAGCGACGTGACATCTTTTACTCACGCAACCTCCCGTTTATTTACGGTTAAGTAAAGACTTAACTGCCCGGTGAGAGGGATCCGCGCCTGCCGTGCAACTGACCACAAGCGACGTGGAATGGAACGGCCTGTGATGCCTGCTTGGAGGAGCCTGGGTGCGGACGCAGCTGAACACCCGGGACAGGATCGGCTGCTGAGCTGTGGCGCGGCCCGTCGCAGTGGCGCGCCCCGTGCCTTCTCGTCGTGGCGTACGTCGGCGGCCTGTGGCACGGCCGCTTCGCCGGTGTCGTCAGGCGTCTCGGAGGGCTAATACGCTCCGTGGCTGATCTGGAACAGGGTATCGTTGTTTAAGCTGTGGTCACTGTCCATGGACTGCTCTGGCTCGGGATCCGACATGCCAGGAGTGGGGTGGGGAAGCGTTGAGAGATCCGCAGGGATTATCCACGGGTAAAGAGGACTTGGGGGTGCTGATTCGGTCTGCAGATGTGGTGCAAAACAGCCGCAAAACAACGCTTCAGAGGACGGCTTCAGGGGAGATGGACTGCCGTGAAGCTGCTGCTGTTATGATCGGCCAGAGAGAGAGAGGTGACGTAGAACCCTTGCTATATATATGAGGATTAACTGACGTCATATCTGACGTCATTACAGACGTCATACTAAGACTTTGACTGACCACGTCATACTAGAACTTGACTGACGTCAGGGGTGATCGGATTAGATTATGCACGAATGGCCTTCTGCTTGAAATATGGTCTAGAGACCTCACATGTCAATTTTTTCGCATCTGCACCCCTTCCTATCTAGGATGCATCCCTAGTCATCTTGTTCTGGAACCGGCCCTGCACACACATGCACGCACGCATGCACGCACGCACGCACGCACACACGCACGCACGCACACACACACACACACACACCCACACACACACACACACACACACACACACACACACACACACACACACACACACACACACACACACACACACACACACACACAGTAGCTGTGTAACAGTCTCTCTGGTGCTTGTGTTACTAAAACATGGCCGGTCTGTCTTGTTCTTACAGGTGATGTTATCCAGCCAGTGAAGAAGCCCTGCAGGGTGACTGTAGTGTTTCTGCTGCTAATGTGTCTTCTCCTACTGGCTGCTCTTATAGGCGTTGTGATCCTCTGTAAGGCATTCACGTGCTCTATCACACAAGAGATTATACTTAAAATCATCCATTTCACATGTTTGTTTCTATATAAATCCTACCACTGTTTTTCATTTCCTGTGCAGATACAAACGCTGATGGCAGATTAGAAAAAACACTCAACAAACTGCAGACCCTCAACAAGACCTGGACTGAAAACAGGAAGAATTTGGTGGAGCTCAGTGAGTCTCTATCTTACTCTGCCTGTGTGTGTGTGTGTGTGTGTGTGTGTGTGTGTGTGTGTGTGTGTGTGTGTGTGTGTGTGTGTGTGTGTGTGTGTGTGTGTGTGTGTGTGTGTGTGTGTGTTAAATATCCTCTCCTCTTGCAGACCGTTTCTGTGAGACTGGATGTGGATCAGTCAGCAACAGATTTTATTACATTTCTACGGATCGAAAGAGCTGGGAGGACAGCAGGCTGGACTGTCTACAGAGAGGAGCAGACCTGGTCATCATAAACAGCAAAGAAGAACAGGTAAAGTGAAAAGTGACAACCCCCTCCCCCCAGGGCCGGTTCCAGAACCAGATGACTAAGGGTGCATCCAAGATAGGAAGGGGTGCAGATGCCCGGCCGAAGGCCGGGCCCACTCGGGTGGCCGGCCGAAGGCCGGCCGCCCGAAAAATTTGACATGTTATTTTACTAAAAATAATGCATTTGACCATCATTTCAAGTAGAATGATACCACCCAAGCAAGAATATTTCAAGTGTTTCAAGTGCTTTACTGAAATATTTGGACCATATAATGATAATACAATTATCTCAACCTTAAAAGGTTACATATAGGTGCCAAAAAGCCATAAAATCACATCAAAGAACAAAGAAAAACAACAACGATAATTCAAGTTTAAACAGTAAGTGTGCAGCTGTAGCATTTATTAAAAAAAAAAAAAAAAAAAAAAAAAAAATTTTTTTTTTTTTTTTTTTTTACTTTTCAACTGAGCATGCAGACAATTAAAATAAGGGTGCAATGCATGCTTTTGCACCCCCGTAGAACCGGGCCTGCCTCCCCCCCCAATGTTGCTGTTTGTTAAAAGAAAATCTATTTAGAGTCCATTTATTTCATTAAAACTGTGTCACATTCCAAACACACACTTAAGTGTTTCATAAGTGTGTGTTGATGTCTTTTAAACAATTCAACAGAAATTCATCACTTCCTTGAACAAGAACATCTGGATTGGTTTGAGTGACAGGGATGAGGATGGAGTCTGGAAATGGGTGGATGGTTCACTTCTGAACAGCACGGCGTAAGAGATCCATTCTTCAGTCCTATTTAACAGTCAACAGTGAACATGTTGGCCTGATAATGCATTGTGCATCTTATCATCAAGTACATTTGACTGTTTTCTTTTTGGAACAGGTTCTGGTACACAGGTGAGCCCAGTGGACATTACTTTGGTGTAAAGGAGGACTGTGTTAACACACATTGGCCTGAAGCACTAAACAGCTGGAATGATCTCCGTTGTGGCTCATTGCAATTCTGGGTCTGTGAAAAAGTGATTGACTTGTAACATTATGTGTCATCTCAAATTAAAACATATTGTCATTGTCATTCACACAGAGAACATGAAATGCTCCTTTTAAGGGGTTGTCTTTTATTGTTTTTTGCTGTGACATTCAAATTTCCCCTATCAATAAAGTGCATCCTCATCCTTATCCTAAAACAGGCAACTAAGTAAATAACTGCCTCTCTTTCATTTTGCTAAGATGTAGCAATAAAAAAATGGTTTTGACATGCTAATTCTGATATATCTTCACCCTTTGTTGATACATACTGTCCTGATGGATACTAGTATATAATAATTATTTTGAATACTTAACTTATTACTACATGGGCTGATCATATCACATGTCCTTGACATATTGATAAATATAAGCTTTGTTTTTGATGTTTTTTGTTTTTTTGTGTTTTTTTTGGGGGGGGGGGGGTCTGGGTTCTACAGGGTTAACTTCTAACATGATGTGTCATCTCAAATGAAAACATATTGTGACTTTACATCAAACACCAAGATCGTCATTGTCATTCATACAGAGAACCTGAAATGCTCCTTTGAAGTGATTGTCTGTATTGTTTTAAAGCACTTTGTAATCTATTGTTGTCATAGCTTCAGAACAAGAATGGCTCCAGGATCAGTATTATTAAGAAGAAGTGTAGAAGTGTAGATTTCTCGACTGAAGACTTAAAGTGATTTTTGTTAGCAAGATTGGACTGCCTGAGGAACTTAGATAAGCTACTTCAGTATTATCTTTCAAATCACGTCTCAAAAACTACTGTAGTTTTGCATAATGTTTTAGATTTTCTTGTGTTTTTTTTAACCATCTTTGCAATGTGCTTCACAATTTTTAACTCCTTTGTACAGTATATTCTACAATTCTTTATTTTTTTTGCCTTATGATAAAGTACATTGCAAACTTTGTGTCTATAAGAGAACAAGAAGAGACGTGCTGTCTCAATAAAAATGTATTTTGCCAACTTATTCTGTATGGATTGAGAAATAAAATGTTTTTATTAACACAAGATTGTGCACCACCACATATTATTGGATGCTGAATAGCCCGTCAACAGTTGAGTCAGCTTGCTCACAACTTGGTCTTTTACAGTCAAAAGCTAGTTAGCCTACATGTCCATGCTGACATGAGGCTGTGAATTAGTTCTGAATCCATATGAGAATAACCAGTCTTCATTTGATCAAGCCACAGGAAATGCGTTCACTAATTCAGTTTTAGTACAGTGTGCAGAAAGAAACTGCATATTCTGAGCATGGACAACTTCAGCAGAAGTCTCACTTGATTGTGCAAGTGACATTTAGAAATTCGAATTTCTTTATGAATACATGTATAGGTGTCAAATGAAGAGCCATTTTTGATTTACATCAGGTAGCAGCATCTGCGGCTCACACGAAGAGAACTTTAGAAAAACATCTTAACTTTACCACACTGCCACAACGAGTCTTTCTCGCAGCTTCCTGTGAGCTAGGAGGTGATTGGGTCAGCCGCAGCACCCAGGCCAAAAAAAAAGAAAAAAACTAATTGAGAAGTGCGGAGGTGAGGTGAAACTGTTACAGTATCTGCACAGACATGCATGATACTGGCACACAAGGCTTTATTGAGATCTGTACGTTTAGCATGAAGAAAAGAGCAGCAAACTGAAGACAAGTCTGGATATATCAAGTATCTGATGTTTGAGACAGAAGATGGAGATGTCTGAGAGCGCTCAAACAATCACAATCTATGAAAATGCAGACAACTCTGAGGGTCGCGACCGTAGGTCACGTACAGAGGATATATATCAGCAGCTAGGTGAGTCACACACATACACACACACACACACACACACACACACACACACACACACACACACACACACACACACACACACACACACACACACACACACACACACACACACAGTAGCTGTGTAACAGTCTCTCTGGTGCTTGTGTTACTAAAACATGGCCGGTCTGTCTTGTTCTTACAGGTGATGTTATCCAGCCAGTGAAGAAGCCCTGCAGGGTGACTGTAATGTGTCTGCTGCTGATGTGTCTTCTCCTACTGGCTGCTCTTATAGGCGTTGTGATCCTCTGTAAGGCATTCACTTGCTTTATCTCACAAGAGATTATATTTTAAATCATCCGTTTCACATGTTTGTTTCTACCTAAATTCTACCACTGTTTTGGATTTCCTGTGCAGATACAAACACCAATGGCAGATTAGAAGGAAGCGCTCAACAAACTGCAGAACAAGACCTGGACTGAAAACAGGAAGAATTTGGAGCTCAGTGAGTGTCTATCTTACTATGCCTGTGTGTGTGTGTGTGTGTGTGTGTGTGTGTGTGTGTGTGTGTGTGTGTGTGTGTGTGTGTGTGTGTGTGTGTGTGTGTGTGTGTGTGTGTGTGTGTGCGCGCGTGTGCAAGCGAGCGTGTGTGTGCGCGCGCGTGTGTGTGCGCGCGCGTGCGATTTTAGACTCTTTAGTGGAGCTCAAGCACACCTAAATTTACTCTCAGCACCCATAAATAATGATAATAATAACTACGGCATAGCAATACATGTTTGCCAATTGCTCACACAAGCTCTTTACTGCGTTCAAGACACCTCGGAACTCGGAAAAAACAACCTCTGACTTGAAAAAAACTGAATGGTTGTTGAGGTCGGAATTACAGGTAGGAAATTCGGCTATTATTTCAGAGCTCCGGATTGTCTGAGTTGACGTCATCAATGTGTTTGTTGACCTACTGTAATTTGAGGTGTAATTCTGCAAGACAGGCGTCTGGCACCAACAACAACCCGTCCCGCTGTCACAGTCGCTTATGGTGTGAGTATTTCTGAAACTGCTGATCTCACAACAGTCTCAAGAATTTACACAGAATGGTGGAAAAAGTATCTCAGAATCAAACCAGATGTCACTTTGGAAGCCGGTGGACACTGAGCTGAACACTGATGTATACCCAGTATTAGTATGGTGTTTCTAATAGAGTGCTCATTGAGTGTATTATAATGGCAATCCAGCTTCTATTTTGGATTTGCCCATACACATTCATTACTGTGAACTCCATTGTTTTGAGTTGAGCTTTGCCAAAGTAAAAGGTGTCTATTCTAAAAAAAAAATATATATATATATAGCAGAGCATGTGAGCGGAGTGCTCCTCGCTCCCGGAGCGGCCCTTTCCACCCACTCCAGCGCTCACAGCCGCTCCCGGCCGCTCCGCTCCAGACCGCTCCCCGCTCGATACGGATTTCACCCGCTCGCACTCACCGCTCCGCTCCGCTCAAAAGAATAAAAAAGATCAAAAGGCCAGGGTGTTTTAATTTGAGTTTAAACGCCTGGGCAATGGGCATTATTGCTCACTACAAATAACATGAGCTCAGCAGAGTCGGCTGCATGTTCGTTTCTCTTCCTTCTCGTCTCGCAGCAGCTGGCAAGAAAATAGTGGGCGTGCACATGGCCACGCACCGATGCATTCTGATTTGAACATGTTGTGATCGAAACTGGAGCGGGACTGAGCGGGTGATCGGTGCCACTCCAACTTTCGCTCCGGTACCACTCTGGTCTGGTCCCCGCTCACCGCTCAAGCCAAAATCCCCCCGCTCCGCTGCCTGCTCGCTCCACGCTCCGCTCCGCTCACATGCTCTGATATATAGAACATATTAATATAATTATAATCGTATTATCTAGTGTCGTGAGGGATTTAGCAGGGGGTGGGGTGGGGGTGCTGAGTCCCCCTAGTGGTCTGATAGAATCGCCTGTGTGTTTGAGTGTGGGAGTGCGCGTGCGTGCATGCGCGCACATTTACATGAGCGTGCATGCACCATACATATGGATTCAATGCTTTACTTGTTGCACACATTTAAGATCCTCTCCTCTTGCAGACTGTTTCGTGGAAGGTAGATGTAGTCCATTCAGCAACAGTCTTTACTACATTTCTACTGATCGAAAGACCTGGGAGGACAGCAGGCAGGACTGTCTACAGAGAGGAGCACACCTGGTCATCATAAACAGTGAAGAAGAACAGGTAAAGGGTTGGTGTTTGAATGTATCTCTTTAGAGTGTTGATTAAAACTCAACTCAACTTTGTTTGAGTGCTTCACAAGTGTGTGTTGATGTCATTTGTCTTTTAAACAATTCAACAGAAATTCATCACTTCTTTGAACAAGAAAGTTTGGATTGGTTTGAGTGACAAGGATGAGGAGGGTATCTGGAAATGGGTGGATGGTAGTACACTTCTGAACAGCACAGAGTAAGACATGCATTCTTCAGTCCTATTTAACAGTCAACAGTGAACAGGTTGGCCTGATAATGCATCGTGCATCTTATTTTCAAGTACAGTTGACTATTTTCTTTTTTTAAACAGGTTCTGGCACGAAGGTGAGCCCAGTGGATTTTACCCAGATGAATCTTCCACAGGTGAAAAGCAGCACTGTGTTAACACACATTGGCGTCAAGAACTAAACAGCTGGAATGATGGCCTTTGTAACGCAAAGCAATACTGGGTCTGTGAAATAGTGATTCAATTCTAACATGATGTGTCATCTCAAATGAAAACATATTGTGACTTCACACACACCAAGATCGTCTTTGTCATTCACACAGAGAACATGAAATATGCTCCTGTTAAGTGATTGTCTTTATTGTTTTAAAGCACTTTGTAATCTATTGTTGTCATAGCTTCAGAACAAGAATGGCTGTTGGGACCAGGATCGGTATTTGTTAAGCATAACAAGTGTAGATTTAAAAGATCCTCTTTTCAGCAGTCTCAACTCAAGACTGAAAGGGATGTTTGTTAGTTAGATTGTTAATACGATTAGACTGTGTAAAATCCTGCATGAGGAACTTATTTTTATCTTTCAAATTCTGTCTCTAAAATACACTTCCATCGACCGACCTTACCAGATCCTCTTTTCTGCATTTTCAACACAAAGTGATTTTGTTAAGATTAGAATGTGCAACCTCTTGCCTGAGAAACTTAGATAAGCTACTTCAAATCAATGTCTCAGAATACATCAACCTACTGTAGTTTTGTATGTTTTTAATTTTGCTGTTTTATTTTTAACCACCTTTGCAATATGCTTCACAATTTGTGACTCCTTTGTATATTTTACAATTCTTTTTTGGCCATATGATAGAATTACATTGCAAACTTTGCTTTTATGAGATAACAAGAAGATAAGTGCCGTCTCAATAAAATGTGTTTTGCCAACTCATTCTGTGTGGATTGTGAAATGAAATGTTTTTAGAAACAGGACATAGATTGCCTAAAATTTGTGTACACCATCATATACAGTATTATTGGATGCTGAATAACCCGTCAACAGTTTGCTCACAGCTTGGTCTTTTACAGTCAAAAGCTAGTTCTGAATGCATATGAGAATAACCAGTCTTCGTTTGATCAAGCCACATGAAATGCTTTCACTAAAAGTCACTTTTAGTACAGTGTGCAGAAACCGCATATATTCTGAGCATGGGCAGCTTCAGCAGAAGTCTCACTTGATTGTGCAATGATATGAGAACTCTAAATAGATTGATTTCCACTTTCTAATTTCTTTATGAATGCATCGTATAATATTATGTTTCAAATGAAGAGCAGATGTTGCTGATTTACAATGCCAGATAGTTTATGCCTCTCACCCGAAGAGTTTAGAACTTTAAAAAATATCAGAACTCTGCCCCACTGCCACAACGAGTGTTTCCTGTTGAAACACCTTCCTGTGAGCTGGGTGATTGGGCCAGCCACAGCACCCAGGCAAAAAAAAGAAAAGAAAAAGAAAAAAAAAGTCTCACTCTTACATCTAGAGAAGTGAGGAGAAACTGTTACATAGTATCTGCACGGATACGCATATGATACTGATTGGAACAAGGAGGCAAGGCTTTATTTGAACACTTTACTAAATAATGATTCATTTTGCAGTTTAGTTTGCAAGAAAATATCAGCAAACTGAAAACAAGTCTGTATATATGAAGTACCGTATGTGCTGATTTGAGTCAGAAGATGGAGATGTCCTGTTTTCACATCACATCTACGGCAAGCAGCTATCACAATGTTGAGGTTGTGAGGACCCACAGTACAAAAGACACTAGGCAACAGGCAGGATTCAAAATAAGAAAAGCTTTTACTGGTTTCTGAAAAATCGCAAAATACCAAAATGTACTCAAAGCTAATAGGCAGGATAGACAAGGCTAAACTGACAAGGAAACAAATGACAGGTTAACAGTATAGACACGACAAACGCAAGGAGGGAGACATCAGGGACAGTGGGGAGACATGAGGGGAGCTGATTGGACCGGGTCAGGACAGGGCTAATGAGACAACATGATTAACAGGTGAGGTGTGGGGGACAGACCTGAGGGAGGAAAAGTCAAACAAGAACAATGCCAACTTCACTTTACTCATGAGACAATATAGCACCATCTTATGTATTTAAACAAACCATTAAGACTTTAATACACATTAAAAGTGCACTAGCACTAATGACAATCACAACCCCAGACTCAAATTTTAATTTATAATTTTAATTTTTTACACTGGATAACATCACTCAGACACAGACATAGAGAGACTTTTGTTGCTTTATATTGTTATGTTATTTATATTGCCTTTCTGCACATTCTTCTCTTTATTCTGCTACTGTAGCTACTGTACTGTAGGCTAACTGACACCCATTTCCCCTATCAATAAAGTGCTTAATTTCCTTATTCTTATATGGGCAACAAAGTAAATAACTGCCTCTCTCCCTTTGTTGGTACATACTGTCCTATTGACTAGTTACATTATGGTAATAACAAATTTAGAATTATAATGTAACTTATTACTACATGGGCTGTGTTACAGTCCTGAATGGAACCACTAAGGGGCGCAGCTGCTCTGGAAATGAGACGGTCAGACTTGCCAAAGCCATGCATCACATCAAGCCGCAACACACTGATGGAAATATATACAATAATATATACTAAGCTAGATACCATTGATAAATATGTTACTTCATAGTTAACGATATTTAAGTTAACTAGAGACCATGTTGTGATGGGATCACACCACCAGCCGCGACGCCCGCGACTTTAAACGAATGTGGGCCAGGGGTGTAAAGTGTGTGTCCCTTTCCTGCTTCCTAGGCCCCCCCCTCCCCCAACACACACACACACACACACACACACACACACACACACACACACACACACACACACACACACACACACACACACACACACACACACACACTTCGGGCCCCCTTGCTCATACCACCCCCATTTTTAACTCAGTGTGACTGCATCTTGCACGGTTGTGTCATAATCGTGTTGCCAGGTGTTGTCTGTCCACACAGAAGCGGGAATCCCACTAGAATACTGTAGGTGTCTCCAGAACTACATTTTGGACTAATAAAAATATTTGGGCTAGTAAGAAATATCTTAACTTAACCCCACTGCCACAATATGAGTCTTTCCTGTTAAAACAGCTTCCTGTGTGATTGGGTCTGCCACAGGCTCACCACCCATGCAAGAAAAGAAATGAAAAGAAGAAGAAGAAGAAGAAGAAGAAGAAGAAGAAGAAGAAGAAGAAGAAGAAGAAGAAGAAGAAGAAGAAGAAGAAGAAGAAGAGCATCTGCACAGACGCATGATACTGAATCGAGCAAGGACAAGGCTTTGGACATACAGTAGATCACAAAAGAATTACTGCAGTTTCATGACTGCATCTTGCACATTGTGAAAATCTGTCCAGACAGACAGACAGACAGACAGACAGACAGACAGACAGACAGACAGACAGACAGACAGACAGACAGACAGACAGACAGACAGACAGATAGACAGATAGACATACAGTATAAACAACTGGCAAAGTAGCCTACCTAAAACTGCTTATACTGTAGGTGTCTCTAGGATCACTTTTTGCCTTAATGATGACACACAAGGTGATACCAGCTACATGCTGGGCTGGGGGGGGGGGGGGGGCGGGGGGGGAGTAACTTGACCCCACTATGCATCTTCCCTGTTAAAACAACTTCCTGTAAGCTAGGTGATTGTGTCAGCCACAGGCTCAGCACCCATAAAAAGAAGAAGAAGAAGAACACAGAAGTGAGGAGAAACTGTTATATCTGCACAGACACAATACTGAATGGAGCAAAGAGGCTTTATTTGGACATAGATCACACACACAAAAAATTGTAGTTTAGTATAAAGAAAAGAGCGGCAAACTGAAAACAAGTCTAGATATCAAGTAGCTGATATTTGAGACAGAAGATGGAGATGTCTGAGGACGATCACATCTACGACAACGAAGATCCTGTGGAGAAAGAAGACCGTCCACGAGAGAGGGAGGAGAGGGCCTTAATCACAGCTGGCGGGAGCGACGAGGTGGAGGAGAGGATAGTGGACATCTATGAAAGTGCAGACAACTATGAGGGTCGTGACCCCAGATCAAATACGGAGAACACACCAGATCAGCAGCTAGGTGAGTAACACACACACACACACACACACACACACACACACACACACACACACACACACACACACACACACACACACACACACACACACACACACACACACACACACACACACACACACACAGTGTAACAGTCCCTCTGGTGCTTGTGTTACTAAAACATGGCCGGTCTGTCTTGTTCTTACAGGTGATGTTATCCAGCCAGTGAAGAAGCCCTGCAGGGTGACTGTAGTGTGTCTGCTGCTGATGTGTTTTCTCCTACTGGCTGCTCTTATAGGCGTTGTGGTCCTCTGTAAGGCATTCACTTGCTTTATCACACAAGAGATTATATTTTAAATCATCCGTTTCACATGTTTGTTTCTACCTAAATTCTACCACTCTTTTGGATTTCCTGTGCAGATACAAACACCAATGGCAGATTAGAAGAAGCGCTCAACAAACTGCAGAACAAGACCTGGACTGAAAACAGGAAGAATTTGGAGCTCAGTGAGTGTCTATCTTACTATGCCTGCGTGTGTGTGTGTGTGTGTGTGTGTGTGTGTGTGTGTGTGTGTGTGTGTGTGTGTGTGTGTGTGTGTGTGTGTGTGTGTGTGTGTGTGTGTGCGTGTGTGTGTGTGTGCGTGCGTGTGTGTGTCTGTCCGGCTGGTTGTGGCTGCTCTTATTAGGCCTTGGGGTCCACTAGGCATTCACCTCCTCTATCACAACAGAGATTTGTTCAGCATCCATTTTTATTTGTTCCTAAATTCAACCAATGTGCTTTTGATTTGCTCTGCAGATATAAACGCTGTGAGCACCTTACAAGAAGAGAGGCTGTCAATGTGTAACCTCACAATCTCTGCAGAGAGAAGCAAACTGCAGAACCTCACCAAGACCTGGACTGAAACCATAATGACCCTCAACAAGACCTGGACTGAAACCATAATGACCCTCAACAAGACCTGGACTGAAAACACAAAGACCCTCAACAAGAACTGGGCTAAAAACAGAGATGAGATCAGTGAGTTTGTCTATCTTCTCTGTGTGTGTGTGTGTGTGTGTGTGTGTGTGTGTGTGTGTGTGTGTGTGTGTGTGTGTGTGTGTGTGTGTGTGTGTGTGTGTGTGTGTGTGTGTGTGTGTGTGTGTGTGTGTGTGTGTGTGTGTGTGTGTGTGTGCGCGCGCGCGTGCGTGCGTGCGTGCGTGCATTTGCATTTACGATGTAGGCTAAATGTACTGTACATTTGTACATAATGCATTTGTGCTTTGATTGCTGCTCTCAATATCCTCTCCTCCTCAGAGCGTCTCTGTAAAGATGGATGTAAATCATTCGGCAACAGTTTTTACTACATTTCTACTAATCAAAAGAGCTGGAAGGACAGCAGCCAGGACTGTCTAGAGAGAGGAGCACACCTGGTCATCATAAACAGTGAAGAAGAACAGGTAAATGGAAAAGGAAAAGTGAGGTTACTGTTTGATTGGGGGGAAATCTTTCTAGTGTCAATTTAATTGGATTAAAATTGTCAGACATTCCACACTTTGTTTGAGTGTTTCATAAGTCTGTGTTGATGTCATTTGTCTTTTAAACAATTCAACAGAAATTCATCCGTTCATTGAACAAGAAAGTTTGGATTGGTTTGAGTGACAGTGTTCAGGAGAAAGTCTGGAAATGGGTGGATGGTAGTACACTTCTGAAGAGCACAGGGTAAGACATCCATTCTTCAGTCCTATTTAACAGTCAACAGTGAACAGGTTGGCCTGATAATGCATTGTGCATCTTATTTACCATCAAGTACAGTTGACTCTTTTCTTTTCTTACAGGTTCTGGCACAAAGGTGAGCCCAGTGGATCTTACAGACCTACTTTCTCTGCTGCTGTAAAGGAGGACTGTGTTAACACACATTGGCCTGGTGAACTAAACAGCTGGAATGATGACAATTGTGCCTCATTGCAACTCTGGGTCTGTGAAAAAGTGATTGACTTCTAACATGATGTGTCATCTCAAATGAAAACATATTGTGACTTCACATCCACACCAAGATCGTCTTTGTCATTCACACAGAGAACATGAAATGCTCCTTTTAAGGGATTGTCTTTTATTGTTTGTAATCTTTCTGTCGTAGCTTCAGAACAAGAATGGCTGTTGGCAGCCTGGGTGAAGCCAGCCTTCAACGTGACGTCACAGACTATGTCTGTAGCATAAGTGTCTTCCTCTTTGTGACTGATAGTACATTGAGGTCACGTGGAGGCTGGGTTTACCCAGGCTAGGCCGTTGGTACCAGGATCAGTATTTGTTGCATCCAGTAGAAGTGTAGATTTATTTTCTGCAATCTTGACTCAAGTTTGTTAGCAAGAATGTTAATAACATTAGACCGTGCAACATCCTGTCTCAGGAACTTATATTATTATTGTTCAAATTCCGTCTCTTAAGACACCTTCATCGATCTACTGTTGTTTTGCATGTTTTAAATTCTATTGTGATGCTTTTATTTTTAAGCACATTTGCAAGGTGCTTCCCACTTCTTCTTTTTTACCTCCTTTTTACAATTATTTTGTTGTTGCCGTATGAGAAAGTACATTGCAAACTTGACTTTTTAGAGGACAAGAAGAGAAGTGCTGTATAAATAAAATGTATTTTGCCAACTTATTCTGTATAGATTGAGAAATAAAATGTTTTTAGAAACACACTATATTGTCTAACATTCCTGTGCACCACCATATTATTGGATGCTGAATAGTTCGTCAACATTCAGTTGGCTTGGTTTTTTACAAAACTAATTAGCTAAAATGACCATGCTGACATGAGGCTGTGAATCAGTTCTGAATCTATATGAGAACAACCAGTCTTCATTTGATCAAGCCACAGGAAATGCTTTGACTAAAAGTCAGTTTTATACAGTGTGCAAAGCTGCATTCTGAGCATGAGCAACTTCAGCAGACGTCTCACTTGATTGTGCAAATGACATTGGAATGGAACTCTAAATAGATTGATTCATTTACAATTTCAAATTCCTTTATGAATGCATGTATAATAATAATATTATGTTTAAAATGAAGAGCAGATGTTGCTGATTTACAATGTCAGGTAGTTTATGCCTCTCACATCAATTACAACTTTTTTAAAAAGTATCTGAACTTTGCTCCACTGCCACAATGAGTGTTTCCGGTTCAAACAACTTCCTGTGAGCTGGGTGATTGGGTCGGCCACAGCACCTGTAGGCTTTTGATTGAAGTAGAAGAATTGATTATAATGGATTATTTTTTGGATTATTTTTGCAGTTTAGTATGCAAGAAAACAGCAGCAAACTGAAAACGTTAGGCTTGTACTACAACCCAGGTTTTACGAGTAAGAACGAGAGCATGGGCTGCGTGCGCAGCGAATAAGGCACTAGAGTGAGAGCTTGAGTTCGAAACGAAGTAAAACATGTCTGTATATGAAGTATGTGATGATTGAGACAGAAGATGGAGTGTCTGAGTGTTTTCACATCACATCTACGACAAGCAGCTATCAGGATGTTGAGGTTGTGAGGATCCAAAGTGGAAAACACACTAGGCAACAGGCAGATTCAAAATAAGAAATGCTTTTACTGGTTTCTCAAAAATCACAAAATACCAAAATGTACTAGTCAAAGCTAGACAGGACAGACAAGGCTAAACTGACAAGGAACCAAATGACAGGTTAACAGTATAGACACGACACACTCAAGGAGGGAGACATCAGGGACAGTGGGGAGACATGAGGTGAGCTGATTGGACCGGGTCAGGACAGGGCTAATGAGACAACATGATTAACAGGTGAAGTGTGGGGGACAGACCTGAGGGGGGAAAAGTCAAACAAGAACAATGAGAACTTTCCTACACTTTACTCATAAGACAATATAGCGCTTGTTATTGTCTTTATTTTGTCTCTTCTTTATCAGCTGTTTTTCATTGAATAGCATATTGTCCAATCACAACCCTAAAATGACAATGAAGGCATCACAGCTTCCTGTGAGCGGGGTGATTGGCTCGTCTGCCACAGGCTCAGAACCCATGCAAGAAAAGAAAAGAAAACTGTTATTAAAAAATGGCTCACACATGTAAGGTTTCGTGACTGCATCTTGCACGTTGTGAAAATCTGTCCACAGACACAGAGACATATTCATAACTGCTTCTGTGACACTTCCTACTACGTACACTAGGTGTCTCTAGGATCACATTTTGCATCGACTCACAAGGTGATACCCACTGGCTGGAAACAAATCTGAACTTTTCCCCAGTGCCAGAATGAGTCTTCCCTGTTAAAACAGCTTCCTGTAAACTAGGTGATTGTGTCAGCCACAGGCTCAGCACCCATGCAAAAAGAAGAAGAAGAAGAAGAAGAATAGAGAAGTGAGGAGAATGTGAAGTGAGTTATCTGCACAGACGCATGATACTGAATGATGCAAGGAGGGTTTATTTGGACATAGATCACAAAAAATAAATTATTTTGTAGTTTGGTGTGAAGAAAAGACCGGCAATCTGAACACAAGTCTGGATATCAAGTAGCTGATGATTGAGACAGAAGATGGAGATGTCTGAGGATGTTCACATCTACGAAGATCCTGTGGAGAAAGAGGAGCGTCTACGACAGAGGGGAGAGAGGGCCTTAATCACAGCTGGAGGGAGCGAGGAGGTGGAGGAGAGGATAGTGGACATCTATGAAAGTGCAGACAACTATGAGGGTCGTGACCCCAGATCAAATATGGAGAACACACCAGAGCTAGGTGAGTAACACACACACACACACACACAAACACACACACACACACACACACACACACACACACACACACACACACACACACACACACACACACACACACACAGTAGCTGTGTAAGAGTCTCTCTGGTGCTTGTGTTACTAAAACATGGCCGGTCTGTCTTGTTCTTACAGGTGATGTTATCCAGCCAGTGAAGAAGCCCTGCAGGGTGACTGTAGTGTGTCTGCTGCTGATGTGTCTTCTCCTTCTGGCTGCTCTTATAGGCGTTGTTGTCTACTGTGAGGCATTCACTTCCAGCGATGGGGAAAGCACATTCTTTACTACTTTAAGTAACGTTACTTGTGTAAACAAAGACTCTGGTAAAAATAGGACTGATTCAACTTGTTTACTCAAGTAAAAAAAAAAAAAAAAAAAAAAAAGAATTTACAGAGTACCATTGTGATACATGTACAAGATCTCTTTTTTGAAGGAGCAGCAATACAGTTTAAACACAGCAAGCAATTAAATGCACAGAAACACAGAAACATACAGCAGCTAGGATTAATGCCTGAAAGACAAAACAGGAGTACTCAGGCAACACACAATAAGCAGACAATACGCCTACTTCACATCCCACACATATCAACCATTTTGTGTCTAAAAGAGAGAGACAATGTTGTTGTTTTTTCTGTCATGCATTAAAACTAAAGTAACTCCTGTTTTGAAAATGTATAAGGAAAGTACAGATATTTGTGTTAAAATGTAGGGAGTAAAAGTAAAACTTCAGAAAAATAAATAGTAAAGTGCAGATACCTGAAAATGCTACAGTAACAAAGTATTTGTACTTCGTTACTTCCCATCTATGTTCACTTCCTCAACTGCACAAGAGATTTGCACTCTTCAGCATCCATGTGTGTATTTGTCTCTACCTAAATTCTACCATTGTTGTTGATTTCCTGCAGACACAAAAACTGTGGCCATCTTAGAAGAGAGGCTCTCAATGTGTAACTGCACATCAGACAGAAGCAACCTGCAGACCCTCAACAAGACTTTGTTTGATCTCAGTGAGTCTGTCTTATTGTGTATCTGTGTGTGTGTGTGTGTGTGTGTGTGTGTGTGTGTGTGTGTGTGTGTGTGTGTGTGTGTGTGTGTGTGTGTGTGTGTGTGTGTGTGTGTGTGTGTGTGTGTGTGTGTGTGTGTGTGAGTGTGAGTGTGTGTGCGCGCGTGCGTGCATACAGTACATGGGGCCGTGGCATGCATGTAGGCTACTATACATATGCATTTTTGGCTTTATTTGCTGCAGACATTTAATATCCTCTCCTCTTGCAGACTGTTTCTGTGAGACTGGATGTAAATCATTCAGCAACAGTTTTTACTACATTTCTACTCATCAAAAGAGTTGGGAGGACAGCCGGCTGGACTGTCTACAGAGAGGAGCACACCTGGTCATCATAAACAGTGAAGAAGAACAGGTAAAGGGAAAAGTGGTAACCCCCCGCCCCCCAAAGTTGCTGTTTGTTAAAAAAAAATCTATTTAGAGTCCATTTATGTGTTTATGTCCAAACTGTCTCACATTCCACACACTTAAGTGTTTCATACAGTAAGTGTGTGCTGATGTCTTAAACAATTCAACAGAAATTCATCACTTCCTTGAACAAGAACATCTGGATTGGTTTGAGTGACAGGGAGCAGGAGGGAGTCTGGAAATGGGTGGATGGTTCACTTCTGAACAGCAGAGCGTAAGACGTCCATTCTTCAGTCCTATTTAACAGTCAACAGTGAACATGTTGGCCTGATAATGCATTGTGCATCTTATTGTCCATCAAGTACAGTTGACAATTTTCTCTTTGGAACAGGTTCTGGTACACAGATGAGCCCAGTGGATCTGACTTTGGTGTAAAGGAGGACTGTGTTAACACACATTGGCCTGAAGCACTAAACAGCTGGAATGATGTCAGTTGTGACTCATCACAATATTGGGTCTGCGAAAAAGTGATTGACTTGTAACATTATGTTTAATCTCAAATGAAAACATATTATGACTTTTACTCCCCACACTAAGAGTGTCATTGTCATTCACACAGAGAACATGAAATGCTCCCTGGGGTTGTCTTTTATTGTTTTTAAAGCACTCAAGTAGACTGTTGTCAGTGTCACTGTTTGAGGCGGGTAACCAGGGGTGTATATATTAAATTGGCAGCATACGAAAATCTCTGAAGAAAAGCTCCACACACGGGCTCGCCAGCAAAAACCAAAACGGTGGTCTCAGCAGGCCCTCTGATGTGGGAGAGGATGTGGAAGTGTTCAAATCTGTTCAAATAGGCCTTTGTGGAGTGATGCTGTTAGAGTCGCCTTAAACAAGCCTCCCTGGATGTGAGTAGGCCTGCTGGATGGATATGAGAAACAGAGGCTACAAATCAATACGTAGATATTTTATACATTCAGATTTAACGTTGCTCTACACCAGTTTTTGATTCTCCAAGATTTCTGCTCTGATTTCTCCTGTCTTCATTTTATAATTGGTTGTCATGCCTTAAATGCGGAACCCCGCGGCAGTTAATAGTATGAGTTGTGCCAAACAAACGTTAATATCTCAAAAACTATACATCACATCGCTTATATTTTTACATTCTGAGTGAGAGCAGAATTAGCTCAAGAGTTTGATGTACAGTATAATGCATGTTGTCTTAAAGTTGTGTGAACTGTCGCAGTTTTTAAAATGTAAACAGAGTTAGCAGCCTTGAGTCAGACACTCAAGCCTCGCGCCACTTGGGCTCCATAGGGTTCGATTGCCGTTGCCACCCAGTGACGCGGTTTGTTTACCAAAATGCTGCTCGGCAGGTCCCTCGTATAGACATGATTCAAACACATTTCAATCAGTGTGTTGTGGCTTGATGTGATGCACATATTTAAAAGGTGCACAGGAGAGTGGAGACTAGAACGCATTGGATCATGCCATAGTGATGTTAGCATGATGCAACTTTTACTTCCCAACTGTGTATTTTCCAAACACATGTTGAAATTGCACAAGAATTGGCACTAATCACAATCACAATCCCAGACTCAAATTTAAAGGGATAGTTCGGTTTGTTTGAAGTTGGGTCCTATCAGCTAGTCACATACACTAACGTAATTAGGTACAGTGTTCTGGACGCTGAGCGCAGTGTCTAATGAGATCCGGCACCCAGAGGAGCAGCCTCGCGCAGCCTCACCAGCTTTTTCTCTCTCAGTACTGGGGGTCAACAACTAAAACTATAACTGTAATTTAGCCACCTAAAACAACGCCCACCTAAACAAATCGATATCCGTGTACATGCACGCTCTATTTTGACAATTTTCAGCGCTTTACTTTTCCGCAAAACAGCAGTTTCATTCGGCACTGCTTTTTCTCCAAACCGTACAACTACCGTGTTCCTCCGCTAAAAGCCAGGTCAGAGCCGCAGCACTGGATTACTCCGCAGTTATTTGGGGGTAGGCTATTTTATTTCTCCCGGTTTGAAGACACAACAAATAGAATACACGGACGAAAATATGAGTGATTTTGATAGCGAGGATGATATGCCATTCACCTTGGTGACAAGAGGATACAATTATGAACCAGAGAGAATACAGAAGAGGAACTTTTGCAGAGAGTGAACAGGCAGAGAGATGCGCCTGCTGTCTAAATGCCTGGGTGCCCTGGCTGCAAACCTTATTCACCATTCCCAGGATAAATTGTGGAAAACGACCCAGACCAGAGAGGCCAGGTGACTTGTTGTCTCTAAAGTAAGTCAGTGTTTTATCTCTCTTCTTCCTGTTTTGTAAACCGCGGCTCTGTGCTCTGTGCTGGCTTTAGCGGAGGAATACGGTGGTTGTACGGCTGGGAGAAAAAGCAGTGCCGAATGAAACTGCTGTTTTGCGGAAAAGTAAAGCGCTGAAAATTGTCAAAATAGAGCGTGCATGTACACAGATATCGATTTGTTTAGGTGGGCGTTGTTTTAGGTGTTTTAGGTGGCTAAATTACGTTTTAGTTGTTGACCCCCAGTACTGAGAGAGAAAAAGCTGGTGAGGCTGCGCGAGGCTGCTCCTCTGGGTGCCGGATCTCGTTAGACACTGCGCTCAGCGTCCAGAACACTGTACCTAATTACGTTAGTGTATGTGACTAGCTGATAGGACCCAACTTCAAACAAACCGAACTATCCCTTTAAGTGTATTAATTTAAATGTATTACACTGGATGTACACATCTCAGACATTGTGGACATTGAGACACTTTTAGTTGTTTTATATTGCCTATCCTTTCTAGGCTATTTATCTCTTTGTTCTGCTACTGTATTGTACATTGCTGCTGTGACACGCACATTTCCTCTATCAATAAAGTGCATCCTTGTCCTTATCATAAAAAGGCAACTAAATAACGGCTTCTCTTTCATTTTGGTAAGATGTAGCAATAAAAAAAAGTTTGGACATGCTTAATATGTGACCTGCTCAGACAAAATCAGTCACATGTAGCAATACTGGCCAGTTTGTGTAGAAACGTGATTTGATAAGAAAATATTGATTTTGGCTCTTTTGGGGTTTCACCAGATTTTAGTAAGATAAAGCCTTGGCTTTCATTCTGTCTAAAGATTATTAAATGATATATATATAGATAAGTAAATATAGTTTTGAAGCTCATAAAGTTAGGGTGACCAGCAGAACTAGGTGTGATGCTATTGCGTTGACAAAATCTGTCCACAGACAGAGAGACAGACAGGGACATGGTGAAAACAATATAAGCCACATCTGGGCTGGTAAAAATAGCTTAACCTTACCCCACTACCACAATGAATCTTTCCTCTTAAAACAGCTTCCTGTGAGGTGCGTCATGGGTGACTGCCAGCCACAGCGCCCATGCACAAAAAAGGAACGAAAAAAGGGGGGGAAAGTCTAATAGAGAAGTGAGAAGAAACTGATGATACTGAATTGAGCAAGGAAACACAAGGCTTTATTTGGACATAGATCACAAAAATGACTCATTTTGTCGTTTAGTATGAAGAAAAGAGCAGCAAACTGAGCAAATCTGGATATCAAGTCTCTGATCAGTGATTGACTCAGAAGATGGAGATGTCTGAGGACGTTCACATCTACGATGATCCTGTGGAAGTAGAGGAGCGTCTACGAGAGAGGGGAGAGAGGGCCTTAATCACAGCTGGAGAGAGCGACGAGGTGGAGGAGAGGATAGTGGACATCTATGACAGTGCAGACAACTATGGGGGTCGTGATCCCAGATCAAATACAGAGAACACACCAGATCAGCAGCTAGGTGAGGAACACACACACACACACACACACACATGCACGCGCACACATGGACACACATACAGCAAACACATAAAAGAGCAACTCCTGTTGTGCAATGAACAGCATATTCAGTAGCTGTGTAACAGTCCCTCTGGTGGTTGTGTAACTGGGTGACTCAGAGTCCTCGTGAGTCCTGAGTGCTAGCGAGTTGTTGCTTAAACAATATAAATGCCTGTCAACCTTAATCTTATTAGTGTGTGCACTTTGGAAGCGGGAGAGCATGGGTTCGAATCCTGCCTCCACCCCTGCATTGGGCAAACCCTTAAAGGAGAATGTCTGTATTTTTCACCCTGGACCCTATTTTCATAACTGTTTATGTATAGGCTAACTTTTGAATTCGGTGCATTATTGACCAAGATCGCTTCAGTGGCTTTTCTCAAATGCACCTCCACAGCCTGCACGTACGCCCACTAAACAAGCTTGTCTTTGCAATGGACACAGGCTCAGATTTAACTGTAAAAGACGGAGAGAAAAGACTTCTTCTCTTGCAGCAGCGTGTTCATCTTCTATCTCCCTGCTGGCTGTTGTCCATCACGTTTGTAGAGATAGAAGCTCCATGTTGTCCCCGCTCTTCAGTTTGTAATCTGTACAACGTTAGCGTGGCACAAATAAATACGAGCGGCCATAGAATTCAAATGTCCATATTCTCCTCCACACACGTCATCTTGTTGTCGCTCTATACTGAATCATTTTCAGAAATGTCAGTTCTGGGTGACTAGTATAACATAAACTAAGCTGAGAATAAGGTCCAGGTTGTAAAAAACAACAACACTGAATTCTCCTTTAACATGGGTTACACCTGTATTCACTGAAACATGGCCTGGTATGTCTTGTTCTTACAGGTGATGTTATCCAGCCAGTGAAGAAGCCCTGCAGGGTGACTGTAGTGTGTCTGCTGCTGATGTGTCTTCTCCTACTGGCTGCTCTTATAGGCCTTGGGGTCCACTGTGAGCCATTCACTTCCTCGATCACATCAGAGATTTACACTCTTCAGCATCTATTTTGCATATTTGTTTCTACCTAAATTCTAACACTGTTTTGGATTTTCTGTGCAGATACAAACGCTGATGGCAGATCAGAAGAGAGGCTCTCAAGGTGTAACTTCACATCCACAGACAGAAGCAAACTGCAGACCCCCAACAAGACTTTGTTTGATCTCAGTGAGTCTCTCTTGCCTGTGTGTGTGTGTGTGTGTGTGTGTGTGTGTGTGTGTGTGTGTGTTCATAACTTGCATAATACTGTACATTTGCATATGCATTCGTGCCTTAATTTGCTGCTCTTAAGATCCTCTCCTCTTGCAGAGCGTTTCTGTGAGTCTGGATGTAGATCATTCAGCAACAGTTTTTACTACATTTCTGCTGATCAAAAGAGCTGGGAGGACAGCAGGCAGGACTGTCTACAGAGAGGAGCACACCTGGTCATCATAAACAGTGAAGAAGAACAGGTAAAGGGAACCCCTCCCTTTAAAAAAAGAGAATAAATAAAGTTGTTGTTTCATTGTTTAAAAAAATCTCTTTAGAGTGTGTTTATTGGATTAAAACTGTCTCACATTCCACACACTTGAGTGCTTCATAATTGTGTGTTGATGTAATTTGTCTTTTAAACAATTCAACAGAAATTCATCACTTCCTTGAACGAGACAATTTGGATTGGTTTGAGTGACAGGGATGAGGAGGAAGTCTGGAAATGGGTGGATGGTTCACTTCTGAACAGCACAGGGTAAGACATCCATTCTTCAGTCCTATTTAACAGTCAACAGTGAACAGATTGTCCTGATAATGCATTGTGCATCTTATTTTCCATCAAGTACAGTTGACAATTTTTTTTATTTTTTTTTACAGATTTTGGGAGACAGGCCAGCCCAATGGATATTATGGTGATGTAAAGGAGGACTGCGTTTTCACACTTTGGCGGCGGCCTCAACTAAACAACTGGAATGATATCAGTTGTAACATATTGCAATACTGGGTCTGTGAAAAAGTGATCGACTTCTAACATTATGTGTGATCTCAAATTAAAACATATTGTGACTTTACATCACACACCAAGATTGTCTTTGTCATTCACACAGAGAAGAAGCATTTTGGCTGTGTTGTAGAGTGTATTTGGTGACTTAACGGCAGGAGGCTAGTCATTCCCATGGGCTACTAATCATTGTGCTAAGCTAACTACCAGGAGGAGCGTGTCACTACTTTCTACTGCATGTACAGAGAAGAGAATGACATCTATCTTCTCATTTTACTATCAGGAATATGGCAAATAGGCGAGTATCCCAAACTCGCCTATTCCTCAGGCAGAATCCTGCCTGAGGAATTTGGATACGCTACTTCAGTATTTTCTTTCAAATCACATCTCAAAATACACTTTCATTGACCTACTAGTTTTGCATAATGCTATTTATTTGCTTGTGGTGTTTTTATTTTTACTCGCGTTGCCATGTGGTTCACAGTTTTTAACTCCTTTGTATATTTTATAATTCTTTCTTTCAGTACAGTACATTTTTTAAGAGAGAACAAGAAGAGAAGTGTTATCTCAATAAAATATATTTTGTCAACTTATTCTGTATGGATTGAGAAATAAAATGTTTTTAGAAACACGCTAGATTGTCTGAAATTATTGTGCACCACCATATTGGATGTTGGATCAACAGTTGATTCAGTTTTCTCACAGCTTGGTCTTTTACAGTCAAAAGCTAATTAGCCTACATGTCCATGCTGACATGATCTGTGAATCAGTTCTGAATCCATATCAGAATAACCAGTCTTCATTTGATCAAGCCACAGGAAATGATTTTACTAAAAGTCACTTTTAGTACAGTGTGCAGAAGTAAATAGCATATTCTAATCTGAGCATGAGCAACTTCAGCAGAAGTCTCACTTGATTGTGCAAATGATATGGGAACTCTAAATAGATTCACAATTTACAGTTTCCAATTTCTTTATGAGAATTGCATCTACATGATGACAATATTCTGTTTAGTGTTTTGTATTTTATCTGAACACAATGAGAAATGAAATAGTGTGGTGGCCAATTGTGTTAATGGTTTGGTAATGCATGGTTGGAGTTTCAGGAAATGCATCTAAGTGATTGAGGAAAAACTGTACAACAGCTTCCTCCCTGTGAGCTGGGTGATTGGGTGTGAGGAGCCACAGCACCCAATCACAAAAGAGAAAAGATAAAAAAGAAACAGAAAAAAGGGAAGAAAATCACATGAGGCACACAGACACATGATACATAGCAGGATAAAGCCAGCAACAATTTTAGCCAGCAACAATTATTAGGGTTAGGTTGTTTCAGGTTGTTTTAGGGTTAGGTTTGGGGTTAGGGTTAGGTTTAGGGTCAGGGTTAGGGTCAGGGTCAGGGTCAGGGTTAGGGTTAGGGTTAAAATTGCTACACCGGAAGTCAAATTGTGGGAGATTGTTGCTCACTTCACGGAGATTACGATACTGAATTGAGCAAGGAAACACAAGGCTTTATTTGGAAATAGCCTATATCGCAAAAAATAATTTGTTTGTAGTTTAGTGTGAAGAAACTGAAAACAAGTCTGGAACCTGGATATATCAAGTAGCTGATGAGACAGAAGATGGAGATGTCTGAGCGCGCTCAAACAAACACAATATATGAAAATACTGACAGATCACGTACGGAGGATACATATCAGCAGCTAGGTGAGTAACACACACACACACACACACACACACACACAGACACACACACACACACACACACACACACACACACACACAGACACACACACACACACACACACACACACACACACACACACACACACACACACACACACATAATCTAGCATAGTTAACGAGGCTCTCCTGTCACGAAATGTTGCACTTACTGTATATCTATTGTATTCTTTGCATTGTATATTTAACCTGTAATGTACATTATATGTTGGGTGTATTGTGTGTCCTGTTTCTTAACAACAGGGACCATGTTGGAAATAAGTGTTTGTACTTTCACATGCTATCCCTTGGATTGGATTGTTTTTTTTTAAATATCCATAATAAAATAAAATAAATCACACTCACACACACACACACACACACACACACACACACACACACACACACACACACACACACACACACACACACACACACACACACACACACACACACACACAATGATTTATTCATGTCCACATGAATACAACACACACACACACACACACACACACACACACACACACAAATGATTTATTCATGTCCACATGAATACAAGTATGCAAAGGATTTAAACTAATAATGCAATCAGATATTGGGAGACATTCAGTTACATGAGTGCCTAATTGGCGACCACACTAATGCATACACAGGATAACAACATACAGGATGATGACATCATAACAATGGTCGATACAGATATACTGTAAGACTAGATAATGGTCAGTATCCACTTCATGGGTACAAAAAGCAGCACCTTCTCCACATTGAGCGGCTAATAATAGCAGATATCGAACAATACCTCGCTAACTGCTTGGCCCTTTATTCTCTATAGGGAGATCACGTCCAGAGGATATATATCAGCAGCTAGGTGAGTAACACACACACACACACACACACACACACACACACACACACACACACACACACACACACACACACGCACACACACACACCATACAGCAAAACCATAACATCACAAGTCATGTTGTGCATTTAACAGCAATACTCAGTCACTGTGTTACAGTCCCTCTGGTGCTTGTGTTAATAAAACATGGTCGGTCTGTCTTGTTCTTACAGGTGATGTTATCCAGCCAGTGAAGAAGCCCTGCAGGGTGACTGTAGTGTGTCTGCTGCTGATGTGTCTTCTCCTACTGGCTGCTCTTATAGGCGTTGTGGTCCACTGTGAGGCATTCATTTCCTTTCTCTATTTCTATTACACAAGAGATTTGCACTCTTCAGCATCCATTTTCTGTATTTGTTTCTGTCTAAATTCTAACACTGTCTTGATTTCCTGTGCAGATACAAAAGCTGATGGTAGATTAGAAGAGAGGCTCTCAATGTGTAACTGCACAGACAGAAAGAAACTGCAGACCATCAACAAGACCTGGGCTGAAAACACAAAGAATTTGTTTGAGCTCAGTGAGTTTGTCTATCTTCTGCCTGTGTGTGTGCGTGTGTGTGTGTGTGTGTGTGTGTGTGTGTGTGTGTGTGTGTGTGTGTGTGTGTGTGTGTGTGTGTGTGTTTGCATTTATGATGTAGGCTACATGTACTGTACATTTGTACATATGCATTTTTGCTTTTGTTTGCTGCTCTCAATACCCTCTCCTCTTGCAGAGCGTTTCTGTAAAGATGGAGGATGTAAATCATCCAGCAACAGTTTTTACTACATTTCTACTGATGTAAAGAGCTGGGAGGACAGCAGGCTGGACTGTCTACAGAGAGGAGCACACCTGGTCATCATAACCAGTGAAGAAGAACAGGTAAAGGGAAAAGTGGCACCCAGCCCCCACCCCCCAGGTTACTGTTTGATTAGGGGGGGGGGAATCTTTCTAGTGTCCATTTAATTGGATTAAAATTGTCAGACATTCCACACTTTGTTTGAGTGCTTCATAAGTGTGTGTTGATGTCATTTATCTTTTAAACAATTCAACAGAAATTCATCAATTCCTTGAACAAGAAAGTTTGGATTGGTTTGAGTGACAGTGTTCAGGAGGGAATCTGGAAATGGGTGGATGGTACACTTCTGAGCAGCACAAGGTAAGACATCCATTCTTCAGTCCTATTTAACAGTGAACAGGTTGGCCTGATAATGCATTGTGCATCTTATTTTCCATCAAGTACAGTTGACTATTTTGTTTTTTTTAACAGGTTCTGGAAGAGAGGTGAGCCCAGTGGATCTTACAACGGTGTAAAGGAGGACTGTGTTAACACATTTTGGCCTCAAGAACTAAACAGCTGGAATGATGATAATTGTGGCGAAGTGCAATACTGGGTCTGTGAAAAAGTGATTGACTTCTAACATTATGTGTCATCTTAACCAAGATGTAATTCACACAGAGAACGTGAAATGCTCCTTTTAAGGGATTGTCTTTATTGTTTGTAAAACACTTTGTAATCTATTGTTGTCATAGCTTCAGAACAAAAATGGCTGTTGGGACCAGGATCAGTATTTGTTAAGCATCCATAGATGTACCAGCTCCTCTTTTCAGGAGTCTCAATTCAAGATAAAGTGATGTTTGTTAGCAAGACTAGACCGTGCAACATCCTGCCATGAGGAACTTACAAACTACTTCAGTTATCTTTCAAATCAAATATCAAAATACACTTTCATTGACCTACTGTAGCTTTGCATGTTTTTAACTTTCTTGCTGTGTTTTTTAAATTTGTAACCACATTTAATGTGTAACCACATTTGCAATGTGCTTCACAATTGTAACTCTTCCCTTTATACTGTGATGATAAAGTACATAGCAACTCTGCCTTCAAAAGAGAACAAGAAGAGAAGTGCTGTATAAATAAAATGTAATTTGCCATCTTATTCTGTATGGGTTGAGAAATAAAATGTTTTTAGAAACACACTAGATTGCCTAGAATTCCTGTGCACCACCATATTGGATGTTGAATCAACAGTTGATTCAGTTTGCTCACAGCTTGGTCTTTTACAGTCAAAAGCTAATTAGCCTACATGTCCATGCTGACATGAGGCTGTGAATCAGTTCTGAATCCATATGAGAATAACCAGTCTTCATTTGATCAAGCCACAGAAAATGCTTTTACTAAAAGTCACTTTTATACAGTGTGCAGAAATAAACTGCATATTCTGAGCATGGACAACTTCAGCAGAAGTCTAATTGTGAAAATGATATGAGAACGCTAAATAGATTGTCAATTTACAGTTTCTAATTTATTTATGAATGGATGTATTGGTGTCAAATGAAAAGCAGATGTTGCTGATATACAATGCCAGGTAATTTATGCATCTCACATCAATTAGGACTTAAACACATCTTAACTTTGCCTCACTGCCACAATGAGTCCTTCCTGTCACAGTTTCTCCTCAATAGCTTAAATGCATTTCCAGGAACTCATTCACAAAACTCTAAGTACAATTCCCAAAACTGGTAAACAATTTCTCATAACACTATACCACCCAAAATGTGAACCACTTGCATCAAAAGAAACAAAGTCAGTCGTTTCCTACAACAATGTCACCAAATGTATAGCACTGATCATTGCGTAAACTCTGACCCTCAAAATTCAAAGTATTTGCACCCAAACTGGACAGACGGTGTTCTCAATGTAAATGATTTCCTGGACACACAAATGTGAAAACAAAACATGTTTTTTGTGATCAACATTTTAGTTTGTTTCTTTACAGTGTACAAATCATACACATACCCGCATACATCTCATTCATATGTCCACATCTCCTCACACATTGTTGTGGTGGATAGTGTAACTCAAGGGAGAGAAAGAAAGAAACCTAAACCAAAAGTCATGTTGACTTATAGTTTTCATCTGTATAATATCACAGTCGGTCTCATTGGCCATGCAGTCTCTCCTCCCTGTTAGACCACAGCACTTCATCAACATCCCACCTGTCTTGCCTTTCAAGGCACAGAGGGAAAGACCAGCTTCTGGCATGTCACAGCCATCCTCAGCAGTCATCAACTGTGATGTCACAACCAGCATTCATTGCATCATAACAATAACTGCTCATGGGGCTGAAGTTACTCATCGTGCCGGCCATCTCTGTTGTACAAGCACAATGCTCATTCTGCATAGTATTTTGCATGCAATGATTTACCCAATAAACAACTGTCTCAATGCGAGAGGGTAAGGTGCATAGCCGATTGAGAAAAATCTGTTTTGACTGGCATATCATACAGATTGAGAATTGCATCTACATGATGACAATATTGTGTTTAGTGTTTTGTATTTTGTGTGAACATAATGAGAAATGAAATAGTGTAGTGGTCAATTGTGTTAATGGTGTGGGGTGTTAATGCACTGTTTAGAGAATGAGGTTGGAGTTTCACGAAATGCATCTATAAAGTACCAGTATGTAACTGAGGAAAAACAACAGCCATACAGCTTGCTGTGAGCTGGGTGATTGGGTCAGAGCCACAGCACCCAGGACAAAAGAAAAAACGGGAAGAAAATCTCACTTCTGAGAAGTGAGGAGGAAGCAATGAGAAACTGTTACTGTATATAGTATCTGCACAGAGACGCATGATACTGAACGGAGAAAGGAAATGCGAGGCTGTATTTGGACATAGATCACAGAAAATTACTTTGTAGTTTAGTATGAAGAAAAGGCCAACTGAAAACAACAAGTCTGGATATATCAAGTAGCTGATGGTTGAGACAGAAGATGGAGATGTCTGATCACATCTACGACAACGAAGATCCTGTGGAGAAAGAGGAGCGTCTACAAGAGAGAAAAGAGAGGGCCTTAATCACAGCTGGAGGGAGCGACGAGGTGGAGGAGAGGATAGTGGACATCTATGAAAGTGCAGACAACTATGAGGGTCATGACCCCAGATCAAATGCAGAGAACACACCAGATCAGCAGCTAGGTGAGTAACACACACACACGCACGCGCGCGCGCGCACGCACGCACACACACACACACACACACACACACACACACACACACACACACACACACACACACACACACACACACACACACACACACACACACACACAAACACACAGTGTAACAGTCCCTCTGGTGCTTGTGTTACTAAAACATGGCCGGTCTGTCTTGTTGTTACAGGTGATGTTATCCAGCCAGTGAAGAAGCCCTGCAGGGTGACTGTAGTGTGTCTGCTGCTGATGTGTCTTCTCCTACTGGCTGCTCTTATAGGCCTTGGGGTCCACTGTGAGGCATCACTTCCTCTATCACACAAGAGATTTACACTCCTCTGTATCCATTTTGCACATTTGTTTCTACCTAAATTCTACCACTGTGTTGGATTCCCTGCAGATACAAAAGCAGTGGCCATCTTAGAAGAGAGGCTCTCAATAAGTACCTTTACATCCTTTACAGACAGAAGCAAAATGCAGACCCTCAACAAGACTTTGTTTGATCTCAGTGAGTCTGTCTGTCTTCTGTGTGTGTGTGTGTGTGTGTGTGTGTGTGTGTGTGTGTGTGTGTGTGTGTGTGTGTGTGTGTGTGTGTGTAGGTGTGTGTGTGTGTGTGTGTGTGTGTGTGTGTTTCTATTTATGAATGTGCATGTAATCTAGCCTACATATGTGTACATATGCATTTTTTTGCTTTTATTTGTGGCTCTTAAGCTCCTCTCCTCTTGCAGACAGTTTCTGTAAAGATGGAGGATGTAGATCATTCAGCAACAGTTTTTACTACATCTCTACTATTAAAAAGAGCTGGGAGGACAGCAGGCTGGACTGTCTACAGAGAGGAGCACACCTGGTCATCATAAACAGTGAAGAAGAACAGGTAAAGGGAAAAGTGGCAAAGATTACCAACCACCCCCCCCCCCCCACCAAGAAAATGAAAATGAAAAGATTAAAACTGTCCCACATTCCACACTTAGTTTGAATGCTTCACAAGTTGATGCAATTTGTCTTTTAAACAATTTAACAGAAGTTCATAAATTCCTTGAACAACATCATTTGGATTGGATTGAGTGACAGGGATCAGGAGGGAGTCTGGAAATGGGTGGATGGTACACTCCTGAACAGCACAAGGTAAGACATCCATTCTTCAGTCCTATTTAACAGTCAACAGTGAATGGGATGGCCTGATGCATTGTGCATCTTATTTTCCATCAAGTACAGTGTTGACTATTTTCTTTTCTTAACAGGTTCTGGAGCACAGGTCAGCCCAGTGGATATTATGGTTATGTAAAGGAGGACTGTGTTAACACAAACTGGCACCAAGAACTAAACAGCTGGAATGATGACCTTTGTGCATTTTCGCAATACTGGGTCTGTGAAAAAGTGATTGACTTCTAACATGATGTGTCTTCTCAAATGAAAACATATTGTGACTTTACACCCCACACCAAGATGTCATTCACACAGAGAACATGAAATATGCTCCTGTTAAGTGATTGTCTTTATTGTTTTAAAGCACTTTGTAATCTATTGTTGTCATAGCTTCAGAACAAGAATGGCTGTTGGGAGCAGGATTTGTTAAGCATCCAGTAACAGTGTAGATTTACCAGCTCTTCTTTTCTGCAGTCTCGACTCAAGAATGAATGTGATGTTTGTTACAAAGAGAAGACGTTGCAACATCCTGCCTGAGGAACATAGATAAGCTACTTCAGTACTATCTTTCCAATCACGTCTAATACACTTTGATCAACTTAATGTAGTTTTGCATGTTTAACATTTTATTGTGGTTTTTTTTATTTGTAACCACATTTGCAATCTGCTTCCCAATTTTTTTACCTCCCTTTTACAATTATTATTATTATTATTATTATTATTATTATTATTATTATTATTATTATTATTATTATTGTTATTGTTATTATTGTTGTTGTTGTTGTTGTTGTTGTTGTTGTTGTTATTTGCTGTATGATAAAGTACATTGCAAACTTTGCTTTTATGAGAGAACAAGAAGAGAAGTGCTGTATAAATCAAATGTATTTTGCCAACTTATTCTGTATGGATTGAGAAATAAAATGTTTTTAGAAACACACTAGATTGTCTAAAATTCCTGTGCATCACCTACAGTATTATTGGATGCTGAATAGCCCGTCAACAGTTGAGTCAGTTTGCTCACAGCTTGGTCTTCTAAGTAAACTAATTAGGAGAGGGGGTTGTATCATTTTTTAGTGGTCTGTACAGACCATTGGTCAGTACCACTAGGGGGTGCTAAAGCGAATGGTCCGGACCAGTTGGTGTGGTCCGTCACTGTACCACAGACCACTAGTGTGGTCTGTCACGTGGTCCGTCAGTGTTCCTTCTCCTCTTAATGCATCGCAGTCAGCGTACAGACGCTCTGACCATGGTCCGGACCACCAGTGTGTGGTCAGTCAGCTGGTCAGTGTGGTCTGTCACGTGGTCGGTCAGCGTTCCTTCTCGTCACAATGCATCAGTCAGCGTACAGACGCTCTGACCATGGTCCGGACCACCAGTGTGTGGTCGGTCAGGTGGTCTGTCACGTAGGCTACGTGGTCCGTCAGTGTTAATTCTCCTCTTAATGCATTGCAGTCAGCGTACAGACGCTCTGACCATGGTCCGGACCACCAGTGTGTGGTCAGTCAGCTGGTCAGTGTGGTCTGTCACGTGGTCCGTCAGTGTTCCTTCTCGTCACAATGCATCAGTCAGCGTACAGACGCTCTGACCATGGTCCGGACCACCAGTGTGTGGTCGGTCAGGTGGTCTGTCACGTAGGCTACGTGGTCCGTCAGTGTTCCTTCTCCTCTTAATGCATCAGTCAGCGTACAGACGCTCTGATCATGGTCCGGCCGTGGTCGGTCAGGTGGTCAGTCAGTGTGGTCTGTCACGTATGCTACGTGGTCTGTCAGTGTTCCTTCTCCTCTATGTGTGGTCGGTCATGTGGTCTGTCACACGTGGTCCGTCACGACAAATCCCCCCCAATATTTAAGCCTGATAAAATGTGCCCCCCCCCCAATAAATTGATGTACAAAAATGAGAAAACAGAGATTTACTGCGCGATACAGCTGTTCGTGGCATTACCGCGGAGCCAGCGCTCCTAGGGGAGAGCAGAGCAAGGAACTAACCATTCTACTAACACGGAAATCGATGTAAGGGGTATATATACCACTCCCATAACATGTGTGTATCACTTAGGGTGTCGAGTCATAGTCTATTTTTAATTTATCTTCATTGAATGTTTCAAAACTGCATGTTTAAATAAGAATAGACTAATTATTATTTCCACCCACCACTCATTTATTTTGGTTAGTTACTTTCATGTAAAAAGTTTGGAAGGAACAAGCGGGGAGAAATATGCAAATGTATTTGTCCAATGTGGTCTAATGACATTGCTCTCTGTCAGAACTTGTTTGGATGTCCTTGTTGGTCTTGTTAGTTATGCCACCACTCTGTGTGTCTGATTAGGGGCAGTTCATTCATTCATACTGTGAGCTGCTGTGCTTTTGTTGATGGCTATTGAAAATTGAAAATATTGGAAATGAAATGGCTAAACTTAAATCTTGGTTTGATGAAAATAAGTTATCGTTAAATTTGAAAAAACTAAGTTCATGGTTTTTGCTAATAAAAGAAAGGATGAAGTCTCACTATCTATTGATGGAGTTAACATTGAGCAAGTTTCTGAGTTTAGGTTTTTGGGAGTTACAATGGATGAAAAATGTACATGGAAATCCCATATATCATTATGTTAAAAAAAAAAGGTGTCAAAGAATATTTTTATTTTGAACAAAGCTAATGTGTTAGATTGTAACACAATGAGAATGTTGTACTGTTCACTTATACTGCCCTATTTTAGTTATTGTGTTGAAGTGTGGGTAGCTCATATATAAGCAATATAATGCCATTGTTTTTATTACAGAAAAGAGCAGTTAGAATCATTCACAAAGTTGAATTTAGAGAACATACTAATAGTTTATTTATTAAGTTAGGGTTATTTAAACTTAATGAGATAATAGAACTGCAGACATTATTAGTTATATGTTTAAAGCCAAAAATAGGGTATTGCCAGAGAACATGCAAAAATTGTTTGTTTACCTCAGAAGATGAAAGTCACAGGAGGAGATTTGATTTTAAGCATCAAGCTACTCGGACCACTTTAAAACAAATGTGTATTTCTGTTATTGGTGTAAAACTTTGGAATTCTCAACAGAAGGACCTAATGGGTTGTACAAGTATTTTTCAGTTAAAAAAGTTTTTATAAAGAGAGACAAATTAGACATTATGCACTTGAAACTTAATTGGATGTTAGTTTTATTTGATTTAAGGTTGCAATCTTTTTTTTATAGGTTATTTTTGTTTATGTTGTTGTAATCACGGTGTTGATGGTGTAGGTATCTGTAAATGACAGACCATTTAAGATTCTTTGTGTTCAAGTAAGGGGCAGATACAAAATAAGAATTATATTCTTCTTTCTGCTCCTTTTCAGTCATGAAAAGCATTGATTTCAAACATGTATTTTGATGTATTGTGTGACCAAATTTATATTGTACTATTGTGCATTTTCATGACAGGAACAAATAAAAAAATGAAATGAAATGAAAACTAATTACCGGTAGTTCAGTTAGTTAAACCAACTTCTCTTCAAAAGTACTTTGAACACTTCTCAATTGACTGCATAAAGTAATTTTACACTTGAAATGATTGGCTACAGATTCCAAACAGCCGACAGTGGTGAGAGTGTTGCTAGCCGACATGTCAAAGGCTTTTGACAGAGTGGACCATGCTAAGCTGCTACAACACCTGGTCGACATGAATCTGTGCCCAAGACTCCTGGCCTGGTTACACAGCTACACCACAGGAAGGAGCCAGAGGGTAAAGGCCAACGACACCTATAGCTCCTGGACAGAGGTAATGTCTGGTGTGCCGCAAGGAGGGGTGGCCTCCCCATACAGTACTTATTCCTCCTGTACATGTCAATCCGAAAAACAGCCTTCAGCGACACTCTGGACACTGGGTATGCTGATGGTATGGCCGGTCTTTCCCGGGCCATACCACTGACCAACATCTACAGCGACAGGTCAATGGAGATGGAGGCCAAGCAGCTGGATGAATGGGCTGCAGATAACATGGAGCTGAATGGAAAGAAGTCTGTGGAGATGAGAATTTGTTTCTCCAAAAACCCTCTGCAGCTGCCCCCTCTCTTCCTGGGAGGACAGGAGGTTCCCATCGTCACCACAACCAAATATCTTGGTTTCCACCTGGACAATGACCTCAGCGGCAACACTCAAGTGGAACAGTCAGTCAAGAAAGCTTCAAAAAGGTTACACTTCCTGACTGTGCTAGCCAGGCAAGGCCTACCCTGTGAAGATCTGGTGACCATCTATACCACCCAGGCCTTGTCTGGAATATGGAGGAGTCCTAGTGGGATGCAACAAAAAACAGACAGCACAACTGGAGAGAGTGCAAAGGAGAGCCATCAAAATCATCTCCAGAGGCAATCTGATTCAGCCTCAACTCCCATCCCTACAAAGCAGGAGAGAAGAGGCAGCAATAAAACTGGTCAAGGACATGATGAACACACATCACCCACTGCACGACCTGCTCCCACAGGACAGAGCCAGCTGCACTGGCCGGACACTGCGGAGTGGCAGACAGCTCATGACCTTCTTGGCCAGGACAAAACGCCTGAGAACAGCAACCCTGCCCACTCCTGTGAGACTCTTTAACACTCAGTCTTAAGAGACTCTTATGTCTGTGTTTGATGTATTATTGTGTTTCTATGTCCTGAAAATGTGACCTGACCTGTGATATGTAATCTATTTTTATAATCTATTTTCTTGTTTTTAGCTAGATCTTAACAGTTCTGTGTGTAAATTCTGCTTTTATTCAGTGAATACTGTGAGCAAGAATCAAATAAACTCAAACTCAAACTCAAATCAACCCCCCCCCCTTTTTTTACCCAAATGCATTCTGGAAATAAAGGTGTATGCTACTGTTCTTTCTTTTGTTCAATTCTTTCGGATGTTTTTAAAGGTCCATTTTCATGTACAAGATTTTCCATTTCCTGTTCGTCATTAGTGCTAAGATGTGTAAGGGAAATTAATTTATGCTGCTGTAAGGCCTTGGACCATGGCATATAACATATATCCATATAATATATATGGAAATAACAGGGAAGCATCTGTGGAAGTCTTGTTTTCATTCAATAAAACTGCCTTAAAAATCTAACTCAGAGTGGGATACTTACAACACCAATATCCTTTTGATCATAAATTGATCATAAATTACCATTATATTGGTTGATAAGCCTATGATACATATAATCTCAACAGACAACAAAGTATAGAGAGTGATTTCCATAACAGCAACTGGCATGTATTTGGCTCATAGTCATAAGGATGTCTTTTGCTTTAACTTGTGTGTTCTGTATGTAGCTTAAATAATCAAACATCAAAGCTTAATATTGTCATATCACAGCAGTCATATAGCCTAATAATCTATATAATTATATTTGATGATTCACTATTTTTTATTTTTTATTATTATTATTATTATTATTATTATTATTATTATTATTATTATTATTATTATTATTATTGTAACAGACTGTTCTGTATGTTATTGTGTACTCTTATTGTGAAGTCCGGAAGAGGAAGTGGACAGTTGGTTCACTCTCTGTATCTCTCTCGCCCCTGACCAAGTAAATGAGTGGCTGCAGCTCCCAACAACAAGCGGTCTCTGACTCATTTCTTCACCATAAACAATATATAAAGAACCCAAAATGCTCGGTTACATTTGTAATATCGAGTGGACGTTTACATTGAGGCCATCGGCCATTGTTGATGACGTTTCACTGTGCGACACTCAGTTACTCCATGTCAGAAATAAAGATGGACGCATGTTGTATACCAGTCAAACTTATGTCTGTTTATTTAGACAATTATATGTCAATAGAACAGTAAACATTACATTATTATTATTATTATATTGATATTATTAATTTAGTAACGTTACTTAGTAACGTTAGTAAATGCCCAACAATGATGGTCATTGACGCATGCATTTAGACGAGAAGGAACACGGACCACGTAGGCTACGTGACAGACCACAGGCACACATGACGGACCACACCACACATCAAGACAAGTGGTCGTGTACACTGACTGACGATGCCTGACGACAAAGAACACGGACGGACCTACGTGACTGACCACACAACCAGCTGACCGACCACACACTGATGGTCCGGACCATGGTCAGAGCGTCTGTACGCTGACTGACGATGCATTATGAACACTGACGGACCACGTACTAGCGTACGTGACAGACCACACAACCAGCTGACCGACCACACACTGATGGTCCGGACCATGGTCAGAGCGTCTGTACGCTGACTGATGCATTAAGAGGAGAATGAACACTGACGGACCACGTAGCCTACGTGACAGACCACCTGACCGACCACATACTGGTGGTCTGGACCATGGTCAGAGCGTCTGTACGCTGACTGATGCATTGTGACGAGAAGGAACACTGACGGACCACGTGACAGACCACACTGACCAGCTGACTGACCACACACTGGTGGTCCGGACCATGGTCAGAGCGTCTGTACGCTGACTGCAATGCATTAAGAGGAGAATTAACACTGACGGACCACGTAGCGTACGTGACAGACCACCTGACCGACCACACACTGGTGGTCCGGACCATGGTCAGAGCGTCTGTACGCTGACTGATGCATTGTGACGAGAAGGAACGCTGACGGACCACGTGACAGACCACACTGACCACCTGACTGACCACACACTGATGGTCCGGACCATGGTCAGAGCGTCTGTACGCTGACTGCGATGCATTAAGAGGAGAAGGAACACTGACGGACCACGTGACAGACCACACTAGTGGTCTGTGGTACAGTGACGGACCACACCAACTGGTCCGGACCATTCGCTTTAGCACCCCCTAGTGGTACTGACCAATGGTCTGTACAGACCACTAAAAAATGATACAACCCCTGCTGCTAATTAGCCTACATGTCCATGCTGACATGAGGCTGTGAATCACTTCTGAATCCGTATGAGAACAACCAGTCTTCATTTGTTCAAGCCTCTAATTTCTTTATGAATGCATGTATTGGTGTCAAATGAAGAGCAGATGTTGCTGATCTACAATGCCAGGTTAGTTTATGCGTCTCACATGATAGTATCTTCACACTATCTTTAAAAAGAAGATCACTGGACTTAGCAGGATACCCGTGCCGTGTATCGGTGGCATCGCAAGTTCAGCCATTAATGGCCCCTACCTGATTAAATAAAAAATCCAGCTACATTAGGTCACCCGCAGCGGTGCCCTTTACACTTCCTGAAAGACAGACAGACAGACAGGCAGGCAGGCAGGCACGCAGGCAGGCAGGCAGGCAGACACATACTGTCTCACACACACACACACATTCGGTGAATCAATGTACCCCCCCCCCCCCCCCCCAAAATAAATAAATACCGCTAATGATAAAATAAAATAAACATACAACATGTACAAAAGATGTGATCAAAAGTGAACATCAAAAATTTACATCACAAAAATGATCAAGTGCAAACATTGAGAGTGTTAGTGGATATGGAATATGGTAAGTTCCCCTCTGTGCTTCCACAGCTTGTTTGTGTTTGGCATCAATGTTATTGTTAAGCAAGTTTGCTAATGTCAGTTTCCCGACATACTGGCTACATAGCTTGCAAAACGACATTGCCCGACATAGCTTGCAAAACATAGCTTGCAAAATATAGCTTGCAAAACGCATGGTATTTGCTAATGTGGCTATAGCGGTTAGAAACGGGAAGGTCTCGCACTGACATTTGGCAGCGCACCTCTTCGTCTTTACCTGCGGTCCGCTGTCGAGAGCTGGAATGAGTGCAGTGACGCAGTTATGCACCATGCATCACTCATCACTGCATCTGGGTTGGGTTGCCTGGTACCCCGACACATAGGCCTATCCTACAAATCGGGAAAAATTACCAATCGGGAGCACAGCGGGAGAAAGGGTTAAAAATCGGGAGACAGGTATGCACACAGACAGACAGACCCACATACACACACACACACACACACACACACACACACACACACACACACACACACACACACACACACACACACACACACACACACACACACACACACACACACACACACACACACACACACACACACACACAATGTGAAAACAATACCAGCCCTGCTGTCATGGCTGGTAATTGTTGGTATTGTCTTCACCATCTGTGTGTCATAGCGTCAAAACCATGCAAGATGCAAACACGAAACTTTACAGGTTAACATAACTGACATAAAAATTACAAAATTAATGCAGACTTCAAAAATGACCGTGATCCGAGCAAGCGCCACACCCCCACCCCCCCTATATTGCCCCACCCACCACACCGCACTTTACGCCCCTGTCCCCACGTTATGACATCACACCTGGTGTGACCCCATCGCAAGATGGTCTCTAGTTACAAAATATATTTATCACACATGTGGCTTCACTATTCACATGATTTCATCTGAACAAAGTGAAAGATTGGGCGGTCAGTGTAAACTGTAGGCTACGTTCAGGTTTCAACATGCAGCTTATAGAAGCCACTGCCTTTGTCCACTAGGTGGCAGTATCACACACACTGAGTGTGGGTATCAATGAGGGAACATTTATAGGTGTAACAAATAGACCTTTATGAGGGCCCTGGCACTGGAACACCTGAATAGAGTGCAAGGAACAATATTAATGTTATAATTGGATACAGCTGTTTACCCTGCTTTGAGACCTCAAATGGCTGCTGGGAAAAAGGCCCCTATAGCTCTCTCTCTCTCTCTCTCTCTCTCTCTCTCTCTCTCTCTCTCTCTCTCTCTCTCTCTCTCTCTCTCTCTCTCCATTGCAACTAGAGGGTATGCAAGTGACGCCACACCATCTTTGAACTCGACCCTAATTTTAAGGTGAACTACACACCTGTAAAGTTTCGTGACTGCATCTTGCACGGTTGTGACGCTATAAAAATGCTCAGCATAAATTTGGGTAAAACATAAAATCAGCTTTGCCTGTGCCAATAATGCTCAATGCCCATGTAGTTTCAGATTGTTTGGCAAACGTGTTGGGGAGATACATGTTTGCAGACAGACAGAGCTTTCCTCATTCTATAGACCAGCACAAACTTAAAATGCCGCGGCCCACTTTGAAATCCGAAAATCTTCCTAACCCTTTAATCACAGCTCTGATCAACACACAAGACTAAGATGACGTACGTATTTCCCTATATATTTTTGATATCATTAACAGAGCATGTTTCATTAACAGAGCACCTTGCTCCTCAGAAGTGTTTGCCTGCATAACACATTTGTTGAGACAAACTCTGATGAGCAACAGTAAAACAAATTAATACAACATAAAAAAATCCATCCACTAGCTATTAATGCTGTTTAGGCTGTAGGAAATGCTACCTTATCATCTGTAAAGGGAAGACTTGTGGGTACTCATTTTCATTCAGATATCTTGAGGTGAGAGGTCAAGGGACCGATTTGAAATCGTTTTTTTCCTCGCCAAATTTTAGACTACATTTGGAGCATTATTATTATAGCCCCCTTCCCGACATGCTAGCATGGTTGGTAGCAATGCGTTGCCTTAGCTTATAGGTGTTCTAGTTTCATATGATGCCAGTATCTTCACACTATCTAAAAACTGTACAACGGTTTCCTGTGAGCTGGGTGTTGATTGGGTGTCAGCCACTGGCAGCACCCAGGCCAAAAGAAAAAAAAAAAAAAAAAATCTAGAGAAGTGAGGAGGAAGCAATGAGAAACTGTTATATAGTATCTGACTGACAGTGATGCATGATACTGAACGGAGCAATGAAATGAGAGTCTTTATTTGGACATAGATCACAGAAAATGACTAATTTTGTAGTTGAGTATGAAGAAAAGAGCGGCAAACTGAAAACAAGTTATATCAAGTAGCTGATGATTGAGACAGAAGATGGAGATGTCTGAGGACGTTCACATCTACGAAGATCCTGTGGAAGTAGAGGAGCGTCTACGAGAGAGGGAGGAGAGGGCCTTAATCACAGCTGGAGGGACCGACGAGGTGGAGGAGAGGATAGTGGACATCTATGAAAGTGAAGACAACTATGAAGGTCATGACCCCAGAACAAATACAGAGAACACACCAGATCAGCAGCTAGGTGAGGAACACACACACACACACACACACACACACGCACGCATGCGCACGCGCGCGCGCACGCATTTTCTCTCTCTCTCTCTCTCTCTCTCTCTCTCTCTCTCTCTCTCTCTCTCTCTTACAACAGGGTTGCCAACTTTGGGTACCTGGCTGGAGTGAAATTGTGATGGCATGGGTCATGCATACACACATGTGTACGTGTCTAAATACACCATCAGGCTTTAAGAAAGTCTGTCTTGTTCTTACAGGTGATGTAAGAACAACAAACACAATATATGAAAATACTGACAGATCACGTACGGAGGATACATATCAGCAGCTAGGTGAGTAACACACACGCACACATAATCACACACATAATCTAGATGGCTCTCCTGTCACGAAATGTTGCACTTACTGTATATCTATTGTATTCTTTGCATTGTATATTTAACCTGTAATGTATAGGTTGTACATGTATGTCCTGTTTGTTAACAACAGGGACCATGTTGGAAATAAGTGTTTGCACTTTCACATGCTGGATTGGATTGTTTTTTTAAATATCCATAATCAAATCAAATCAAATCAAATGACACTCACACACACACACACACACACACACACACACACACACACACACACACACACACACACACACACACACACACACACACACACACACACACACACACACACACATGATGACATCATGACAATGGTCAATAGATCCAGATATACTGTAAGACTAGATAACGGTCAGTATCCACTTCATGGGTACAAAAAGCAGCACCTTCTCCACATTGAGCAGCTAATAATAGCAGATATTGAACAATACCTTGCTAACTACTTGGCCCTTTATTCTCTATAGGGAGATCACGTACAGAGGATATATATCAGCAGCTAGGTGAGTAACACACACACACACACACACACACACACACACACACCATACAGCAAAACCATAACATCACAAGTCATGTTGTGCATTTAACAGCAATACTCAGTCACCGTGTAACAGTCCATGTGGTGCTTGTGTTACTAAAACATGGCCGGTCTGTCTTGTTCTTACAGGTGATGTTATCCAGCCAGTGAAGAAGCCCTGCAGGGTGACTGTAGTGTGTCTGCTGCTGATGTGTCTTCTCTTTCTGGCTGCTCTTATAGGCCTTGGGGTCCACTGTGAGGCATTCACTTCCTCTATCACACAAGAGATTTGCACTCTTCTGCATCCATTTTGTGTATTTGTTTCTACCTAAATTCTACCACTGTTTTGGATTTCCTGTGCAGATACAGAGAGGCTCAACAACCTGCAGACCCTCAATACTGATCTCCGTGAGTCTTATTCTGTGTGTGTGTGTGTGTGTGTGTGTGTGTGTGTGTGTGTGTGTGTGTGTGTGTGTGTGTGTGTGTGTGTGTGTGTCAGCCAATCAGTGACGCCAGAATCCAGGCTGTTTTCGAATGGAAAGAGGAAATAGGTATTTTTAACAGCGGCCGTTTTGTGTCGAAAAGGCAGGGTAGCCTACTGGTGCAAGCAAAAGATTAATGAGGGTTTCCAACTTCCAAGATTGGAAGTTGGTTTTTGAGACAAAATGGCCACTGTAAATTGGGTTTCCATCCAAATGTATCGCACTGCTATTATTATGTGAATTATAGAGCTGTCAATAGACCCTTTTCACGAGGGCCATTTCGTGTCAAAAAGGCAGGGTAAACACAGGTGCAAGCAAAACACTAATGACGGTTTCCAACTTCCATGACTGGGGCTATTCCTTGTCAGTATGTCACTTGCCGCCGCTTCTTTAAACACGTTCTGTGTGTGTGTGTGTGTGTGTGTGTGTGTGTGTGTGTGTGTGTGTGTGTGTGTGTGTGTGTGTCTGTGTGTGTGTGTGTGTGTGTGTAGGTGTGTAGGTGTGTGTAGGTGTGTTTGCATTTACCGATATGAATGTGCATGTAATGTACATATGTGTGCATAATGCATTTGTGCTTTTGTTTGCTGCCCTCAATATCCTCTCCTCTTGCAGAGCGTTTCTGTGAGACTGGATGTAGATCATTCAGCAACAGTTTTTACTACATCTCTACTATTAAAAAGAGCTGGGAGGACAGCAGGCAGGACTGTGTACAGAGAGGAGCACACCTGGTCATCATAAACAGTGAAGAAGAACAGGTAAAGGGGAGAGTGGCAAAGATTCCAAATCCCCCCCCCCCCCCCAAGTTGCTGTTTGATTGTAAACACACACATTCCACACTTTGTTTGAGTGCTTCACACATGTGAGTTGATGTAATTTGTCTTTTAAACAATTCAACAGAAATTCATCAATTCCTTGAACGAGACCATTTGGATTGGTTTGAGTGACAGGGATGAGGAGGGAATCTGGAAATGGGTGGATGGTTCACTTCTGAACAGCACAGGGTAAGACATCCATTCTTTAGTCCTATTTAACAGTCAACAGTGAACAGGTTGGCCTGAAAATGCGTCGTGCATCTTATTTTCCATCAAGTGCAGTTGACTATTTTCTTCTTTTTCTTAAACAGGCTCTGGCACAGAGGTCAGCCCAGTGGACGTTACGTTGGTGGAAAGGAGGACTGTGTTAACACACATTGGCATCAAGAACTAAACAGCTGGAATGATGTCAATTGTGAGTCATTGCATTACTGGGTCTGTGAAAAGTGATAGACTTCTATATATGGCATATGGGCATACGGCAAATTAATAATTCATTCACATACAAAAATTGAGGCAAAATACCCAAAAGCCAACATTTTCTCCCCCTTACTCATCAGAAGTATTTGCATGCATAACACATTTGTTGAGACAAATTGTGATAAGCAACAACAGAAGTAGAAAAAAATTCCACAAGCTATTAATGCTATTTAGGCTGTGGGATGCTAATGCTACAGTACCTTATCTGTAAAGGGGAGACTTGTGGGTATTGAACCCGATTGAACCCATTTTCATTCAGATATCTTGAGGTGAGAGGTTATGGGAGCCCTTTGAAGTAGTTTTTCCCTCGCCAAATTTGATTGGAATGTGGACATTTGTCTTTGGCTTTTAGCCCCCTTCCCGACACATGGATGGTAGCAATGGATGCTAGATCTTCTAGTTCCATATGATACCAGTATCTTCACGCTATGTTTAAAACGAGTACCCCCCCCCCCCCCATCGCAAGGTGGTCTCTTACAAAATATATTTATTGCACATGTTCCTTCACTATTCACAGTATTTCATCTGATCTAAGTGAAAGAGTGGGCAGTCAATGTAAGCTCTTCTTTCAAGTTTCAACATGCAGATTCTGGAAGCCACTGCCTTTGTCCACTAGGCGGCAGCATCAGACTGAGTTTGACCTCAGTGATTTCAGTCCTGCATGCAGCTGTAACTGTACTGTCAACAAAATGGCTCTTATATCTTGTATCATCACAGTCATCTCTGGAAATAAAAGTCCAACAGCTTGGAGAGTCTGTTAAGAACAGGACAGGGCAATAACAACAAGGCTTTGATGCATTCACTTCCTCTTTACGTTACATCTTCAGTTTAATTCATATTCTAGCCTACATTAACTGCCTTTGCAATGAAGTGACATAAACCCTATATGGATAATGATTGTTGCTAGAGAAGCATTTAGCTGTGTCAAAAAATGTATTTAAACAGTATTTGCCAGTAAACATAATATTTCCTTTATTATGATGAGGCCTTTTATGCTTATGGTTTCAGCATTACATATTAAAAAAAATATTAATAAAATGTGAGTGTGTGAACCCCAAAAAGAGAGTAGTCGCTTCTCATTAGGATTTTTAATCCTAAACTCAACAACAATGTGTCCACTTGAACACTTCCCAAGAGTGGAATATGACATGTTTGCTTCACAATTGCATGTTTGCAAATCAGCCTTGTATTTGTAAAAATTGATTTTCAGTGAGAATTATTTGGAGTTGACAAGTGTTGATTTGAGCGTTGTTTATCAAACTCATAGAGCTGATGTGCTGTTCAAAACTAAAATGTTCAATTAACTCTGGGTGTGGCCTTCTAAAAACGGACATAGCCTATATATATTGGCCTTTTTCACCAGCAGCCATTTTGTGTCTAAAAGGAAGTAACACAGGTGCAAGCAAACATTGATGAGGGTTTCCAACTTCCAATTCATTGAGGGTGTTCTGGTTTCTGGGGCCCTTGTTGCTGTGCTTGTACCTGTGTCACTTGCTGCCTTTTAGACACAAAATGGCTGAGGTGAAAAAAGTTAATAGGTTTTATCTTCTTTTCAGTCAGAGTAAAATTAATGATTTCTTTCTGCTGTTAGACACATGGATATGTTGAACAAAGACAGTCGTTTTTAAGCCTGCATATTTGGGCATTTATCTTGAACATGCATCTTAGAAAGTAGCTCACTTTACAGTAAAGAGCTACCACGAGCTTTGCGTGGAACTGAGGCTCCATGCAACATCCTCAAAAGAGACTTTCTCACGTCTGGTGCAACATTGTGGTTTTGTTCAACTTGGGAGGTTTGTCTCTCTAAAAACCACTTTTCACAAGCTCTGACCGCTTGAGAAGAATATTACATGTGGTGGATGCTCATGTGGTTTAGCACACACACACACACACACACACACACACACACACACACACACACACACACACACACACACACACACACACACAAAATGTTACTGAACTACTTTGTAACATTCCCCATCAAGAGGATTTTGATCACAGAATCGTCAACAGAGTTGTAGCACCAGTTTACAGTATGTGCATACTGTGACTGTAAGAGTAGAGTTATAATTCCAAAACAACACATCCACCATTTTGGAAAATGTGACACTAGTCACCATTGACAAAATGATTGCTGGTATTAAAAACTAAGTATTTTTGCAGCTATTAGCTATATTTAGCTAATAAGCACTTTACTTCGGTAGTTCTCAACCTTTTCATGATCCTAAAATATGATGCGATGGTTGCTGACATCTTCCTGTCCTCCTGTGTAATTGTGAACTTTGACACCAAATGATGATTTTCATTTAATCTTTATACTGTAGATGATTTCACTGAATTGGGAAAACCCTAGACACTGCAAATACTATTCATTTCACAAGAAAATGGGCATATTCATTACAAAGTTTAAACCAGTGGTTCTCAACGTGGGGTTTAGGGACCACCAGTGGTCCTTGAGGGCATTCCAGAGGGTCCCTACCATATGGATGAATTGTTAAACTTAGTTACACTATCTCTCTACTATAGAGATACTTTATGGGATTCTGGACAAAATCATATCTTAACAATAAATAAAAAAATCTCAGATTTGGGCCCAAATCTTTGGTTATGGATCAAATGGGGGTCAGTGGCACTAATGTGGACTCACGGGTCCCTGATATGAAAAGGTTGATAATCACTGGTTTAAATCATGGGTTGCACATTTGGGGGGGGGGTATTTATTTATTTTGCCGATTTTATGAAGCATTTCATGACTATTTGGGGGCCCACAACCCCTATGTTGAGAACCAGCAATGGACAACTGGGATTCAACCAATATGAGTTTGAAGGCTAATACCAATGGTACATGTAGGCCTATGCTGCTATTCAATATCTTTACATTGGTGTACTTCTATGCAAAAATAAGGATTTGCTGTTGTCTCTCCAAAATGTTATACTTTAATATAATTGTATATTGTATAGTGTTTTAGACCGGTACTCATATTTATTTTGGGTCTACACCAGTCTTTGCTCCTGGGACAAACAGACTGGTTGAAGCATTCAGGTTTGACAATCTTGGTGTTTTTATTGTAAGTATTGCATCCTCAACTTACAGAGCTAGAATCATCATCAGAGTGCATGTTTTACAAAGGATGGCCACAAGTTCAGAACAACAGGGGGGTTTCCCTAAAGTGGGACTGCTCGCCCGGGAACACGGTCAGGCTAACTTGACCGTGCCGACCCGTCCCGCTCGCGTCAAGTCTCCCATGCCGCAGAGATGGAGTGTGGGTTAAAGAGACACACTGCCCTTCCACTTCTATGGGCTGTCACCTTTCTGAGCGAGCTGCAAAGTCAGAACTCAACACCACTAAAACCCTCGCTTTCAACACACTCAACACCTTATATCTAACCCTAACTTAAATACAGTGGCAAATACATCGCTTTTAATCATCGATTTTCAAAGATATGTCAAGTTTTTTGACTTTGCAGCTCAGCCAGAGTGTGAAAACCACTTTATCCATCCTGATCCAAGACCTGTTGGTCGGCACAAGAGTTGGGGACAATTCACCGTCAACTCAAAATGTAAATTGCACTGAAACTGCAATTCTTCAGATGATAGTGACTTCATTTGCTATAATCTCACACTGGATGTCCTTGTCCTTTTATGACAAGACGCTATCTAGTCATTTGAATTTTAAAATCTTTGCTTCATGAAGTACATGAGTAGCTGGTAAACAGACCCCAACTGTGATCAGTGCAGACTAATCTGGACCAGGGATCTTTCCTGCACAGCCTTAGTAAAAACATGGAGAACACACACACACTCACAGGGGAGAGGACGACAGAACAGTGGTCAATAGCATTACAATTATTCTTAGCATTTGTTTTATCTGGCTTGGAGTACCTGATCATAGCGGTTTTCTACATAAGCCCAGACAATGATTGCAGGAGAGAAAAAAGAAAATAGTTGAACGTCAATGTATTACCTTTCTGTGATTGACATCTTAACCCAACACCATCAGAACTGTCGCAAAGCAATAAACCCCACCCATCTGGTGCTCCAAGCAGGGTAAAACAAACACCGAGAAGATCTGACCCAGGTCTGGAGGAGTGAAAACTATTTGTTTTCAATATGGGTCATTTTTCACTCAGTAGTGCAGGTTCATAAAACCAACAGAACATGAAAAAAGATGGAGGTTGATCATTTAAAAAAAATTGTGTAAAAATGTAAACTGCCCCCCAGAGAGAGAGAAGCGGACACTGATTATCAAGTACTAAAATCTATCTTTCTTAAAACAAGTGAATAAAATCTACCAGTGGTGAGATAATTTCCAAAGCAGTTTGACTTGTTTCAGGAGTTTTCTAGAAAATTGTCAGTATCTTGAAACAAGTCAGAATAGAAAACACTTGATTCTACAAAATACTTTCAACAAGTTGATTTGCGTTGGAATCAAGTGAAATGACCAAACCCCATTGGCAGATTTTTTGTTCACTTATTTTAAGAAGATTTTGATTTTCTGACAATATTAGACTGAATGACTTGTTAAGGAGATTTTTTTTTAGCAGTGTGAGACACTTCAGAACTCACGTCGGCTGGATTGTTTAGACCCATCGAGCCGTTTGATTTGCATCACTGTCCCAGACGTGGTGGTTGTCTGTGTGTGTGTGTGTGTGTGTGTGTGTGTGTGTGGGGGAACGGGGGTCAAATTCGGACGAGGCTGTTGACTCTAAACAGGCGAGGCTCAGCACTATAGGAGCAGCTTAGGGACCAATTACATTTCAAGTGTCCATCGAATAGCACGTCAGAAGGAAATGAAAATAAAATGGCTACATACTTTTTTTTGTCCCCTCCCCTCCCAAACAATACAAATAATCCATAACATATACAATTCTTAAAATAAGGAATGAGGAATAAGCATCAAAAAATAGGAGTAAAATAAGACAGAAACAAAATAAGTTAACCCCTTTCTTTTCTTTTGTCATTATTTGTGTTCGTTGAGGGATTGAGAAATAAATACTTCAAACAGTCAATTCAGGGTGTTTTTTTCTTTCTTTCTTTTTCTTTCACACAGGAAAGGAGTCATGGGAGTTGATAATGACAGTGGGTGGTGGGGGGGGGGGATGGTTGAAGTGCAAAATTTTGGGGCGACCTCCATAATGCCAGGGGAGTTGGGATGGCAAATCATTTTTGACATGATCATACACCCGTTTTCCCCTCACACACTTCAAACTTCTGCTCCACAGATTAGCAGACCACTAGTGGAATACCATACAGCTTTTCCCCCCCATTCATGAAAATGTCAAACAAGAGAGAAAGAAAAACAAATCTAATAAATAAAACGAGTGCCACGCAAACTCAGCATTCAGGAGCAGAAGACCTGCAGGGTCGCCTTCCCGCAAGTGGAGAGGAAGTTGTTCTGTCTCGGTTTTGTGTGTGTGTGTGTGTAACCTTTACTTTCTTCTTAGGGCAGCTACAGAATTAGTAACTTTTGAACGTTTCAACCAGCAAAATGAACAAAGTAATACTGTCCATGCCACATTCACTGCCACTCTGAAGAAGATAAAATCTTTTCAAAAATATAATTTAAAATGCACAATAAACACAGGTCAAACAGCAACAGAGGCAATAGTTCTATCCATGAGCTCTACCTTTTTTTTTTTTTTTACTCCTTTTTTATCTTTAATTTATTAAGCTATTTGTATATATATGTACAAAAAAAACAAGCAAGTTGAATTTGCTTTTTTGGACGGTCTCACATGCACATGGCCATGTGTCTTTAGAGGAAGGAGGGGAAAAAATAGTAGTTCAAACTGACGAGACAAAAAATACTACAAGAGTTATTGCTTGTTACTGCTGGAAAGAGGATGGACATCTATTCCAAAGTTTGTTGTGGTTTGGACTTGACTTCTTAGTTTGTTTCTTTTCTTACTTCTTGGTTTGTGCCGGTTTTTATGAACAGCTCTAAAGTAGGCAGGTGCAGGATAGCTTATTGAGTAGCTGCTTGTCGAGGGAAAAATAAAAGAAGAATAAAACAAAAACAACACACACAAGTTACAATTTCCACTCTTTGAAAATGCACCGAGCACCACATTCAACAGGAATGTATATATTTTTTTCCTCCATTTTTGTTGGTTTTCCTACCAGGATTGGATGGAAACAATGGCGGCAGACGCACGCGCTTGCTTTCAAAGCTTGGCTGTGGATCTGATCTGGTTTGAAGCTTGGTTGTGGATCTGATCTGGTTTGTTGTTGGTTTGTTTCAGAATAGCACCAATTCAAGTGTCCCAAGCTGCTGCGGTGTCAAGCAGAGGTAATGAAAGACATACGACAAGGATTCAAATTAGGGAAGAAAAGAGGACATTTAACAGGGTCAAGCTATGTTGATATGGCAAGTTAACCCACAGTGTTCGTCAATGTCCACATTTAGATGTGCTCCTGTTTACCCAGGTCTGACGGCAGAACGTTAAGATCGAATACACAGGATCAGCTCAAGATCCTTCCACATATACACAGAACGAAGAGAACCAAACAGAAACTGAATTATTTCAATAATATATCACTTTAAGTGCGTTTTGGATAAAATCAGGGGTTGTATGTCTAAAAAACAATTCTGTTTTGACCATTTTTGACGATCGAGGGTTCAAGGAGACATCGTCCTCAAAAAAGAAAGAAGTAACATCAATCGTTTTCTTCGATTAGGTGGGATTAAAAATCATGATGATGCTGATCATAGATTTTTCATATCAACCGAGTGTCTGATCTCCCTTCAAAAGGAAGCTTCAACCTAAAACCATTTGGCTCTCGTATCGCGATCATCAGGGACTGACTGAAGAGCTGGCTCTGTGTTTGGGCCAGGCTGGGCCTGGATCCCTGCCATTGGTCTGTTCTGTGTTTGGGCCGGGCTGGGCCTGGATCCCTGCCGTTGGTCTGTTCTGCTCAGAGGTGAAAGAGGGACTCCCAGTAGGACTCCTCCGACTGTGGGTTCAGCAGCATGGAGAGGGTTGGAGGGGTGAAGGGTGGGTGGAGCATAGACTGTATGAAATATGGACGCCATGACAGCTCGTCAAAAGTGAAGCCAAAACATCTCTATTGCCCTCTGGTGGTTGGTAAGGCAGCCGGATTTGCGCGAGATCATGAGATCACGATCACATGACAAATCCATCTTGCCACGCTCCAATCTATTGGTTTGAATCTGAACCACCAGTGGTTTGCACCAATCAGCGTCTACTCAGGCAGACAGGACATGGGCGGGCTTTAGACGGTTCATCCAATCACCTGCCAAGTAGCTTTTTGAAAGGTGCCTGCCCCTTTCAAAGGGTTGCCGAGCAAACCATCTGGCAGCGTCAGGTTAGTTAGTGGATGTGTGACATGAGCCAAACTAAATAATCAAAGTACACGTCAAATACATTTCCCCCAAAGATGGTTTCTATCATTTTAGGTCATTCTTATCACGCTAATATATGTTCAAGTGGTCATTTTTCGGATAAGTTTGTTTTTAAATAGTTATTTGACGATATAAAAAGTTGTGATTGACAGCTGTGACAGCCACTCAAACCTCTGACAGACAGCAGCACTATGGGCTCAGCCCGACTCCACTGCGCAGACTCTGGTTGCAAATGACATCACACAAGCAAGATGGCAGCTCGCGGAAACAAAATATTTTGGCTTCACTTCTGCATAGCGGTACGCGTCGTCCATATATTACACAGTCAATGAAGGGGGTGGAGCAACTAAAGGCTAGGGAGCAGGACGGGAAGTTGCTGGAGGAGGCGGGAGCGTCAGGGCCGATGAGAACGCCATTAGCTGGGGGGGCGTGGTCATCGGAGGCGTTGGATGCATGATGTATACGTAGGCGTGAGAGGGGCGGGGGGGGGGGGGGGCAGGTTTGGCGGAGGAGTGGGTGAGGAGGAGGAGGAGTGGGTGAGGAGGAGGAGGAGTGGGTGATGAGGAGTGGGTGAGGAGGGCCCTGTGGGAGTCTAGGAGGAGAAGGCAAGTTTGACGCTGCAGGAGGAGTAGCCCTCGTCGCTAGCCATGCTCTGCAGGCTGCTGTGGTCGTCCAGGTCGCTGGTGCTCGCCACGCTCACACTGTCCAGCTCTCCATGGGAGAACTCCGTGCTTTCCACGTCCACCTCGATCTCCTCTGCAGCACAGAGAGAGAGAGAGAGAGAGAGAGATGAAAGAGAGATTAAACAACTATCCCTCGCAAGAACCTTCAATAATGACTGCTAACAAGAACAGATTCAGTTCAGTCCCACGGAGCATTTGTGGTGATGACATGTTGCACGTAGATCTCATTTTATTTCAATGTGACCCCCGCTCTCTGCTCTCTCTAGTTGATCACCTGCCTTTTCTAAAAGAGAATACAGTGCACAGAGAATACATGTTGAGCCCAACATCCACAAGACGTGTTGCGTTACAGAAGCCGTTCACTCCAGAAGCTACACGCCAGTTTCCTGAGTATCGTCTCTATTTTTGTTGGATCCGCTTGCGTCTGAATGCACGTTATTGACTTGCGTCTGAATGCACGTTATTGACTTGCGTCTGAATGCACGTTATTGACATGTGTCTGAATGCACGTTATTGACTAGTGTCTGAATGCACGTTATTGACTTGCGTCTGAATGCACGTTATTGACTTACGTCTGAATGCACGTTATTGACTTGCATCTGAATGCACGTTATTGACATGTGTCTGAATGCACGTTATTGACTAGTGTCTGAATGCACGTTATTGACTTACGTCTGAATGCACGTTATTGACTTGTGTCTGAATGCACGTTATTGACTTGTGTCTGAATGCACGTTATTGACTAGTGTCTGAATGCACGTTATTGACTAGTGTCTGAATGCACGTTATTGACTTGCGTCTGAATGCACGTTATTGACTTGTGTCTGAATGCACGTTATTGACTAGTGTCTGAATGCACGTTATTGACGTGGGGTGAAGTGCCTCGCTATCCCTAAGCTAAACCCTGGTTAACGCCTGCAGCCCAGCTCACCTTGGTCAGAGTCGGAGCGGTCAGAAGAGCAGAGGGTGGAGCCCACACTGTCCATGCGTATCCTCTCTCCGTCCCCCGGGCTCGGGGCCCCGGCACCGCTGCCTCCCCTCAGCAGGTCCAGCTGGCGCTGGAGGTGCCTCTGCTCGCGCTCCAGGGAGTCCAGCTGGTACTGGCTCTTCCTATCCGCATCTTCAAGTTTCTGGCCAGGGAAAAGAGAGAGAGAGAGAGCGAGAGAGAGAGAGAGAGTGAGAGAGAGAGAGAGAGAGAGAGAGCAGGGAAAAGGTTAATTACCTCAGCATTCTTAGAGCAGGGAGAGACTTGAAATGGAGGCAGACTAAATTAAGAAGTGTGGAGGAAGAGGAGAGAAAGGTGGCGATAAGGAAGAGGGCGGGCAAAAGAGATGGGTGAATGAAGTAATAAATGGTGAATGAATAGAGATAGATAGACAGATGGAAGAGAAGAGAAGCGACAGGGAGAGTGGAACAGGTACTTCTACTGAGGAAGAGATCAGAAAGAGACTGGCACGAAGGACAAGAAAAAGACGATAAAATGTAGAAGGATGTAGAAAAGATAAGAGTGAGAGGAGAGTTGGAAGAAGAGGTGAATTACTTTGGAAATAGTGGTGAGAGATATACAGTCGAGATGATGGATAGATGGATGGATAGACAGACAGACAGACAGACAGACAGACAGACAGACGGATAGATAGATATGGTGATGATTCATTATTCCATAAGGGAATTATTTTTGCATGACGAGGCTGTCAGATGAGAAACACAAAACAAGTGCTTCCACAGCGTCAGCGTTGGACGGCACTCAGCCACTAAACGTATCTTGTCCTCTGGATCTTCCACCTGCCAACAACAAAACAGCCAGGTGACCCACCCCCCCCCCCCCCCTCCCTCGCCTCCTTTACACACCACGTCGCCCTCTTTGTCTACGCCTGGTGTCATTACAATATGAGCCAAGGACCGCGGCGGCCATTGATACAGCCGTGCTTGTGCGCCTCACGTCACGCTCGCCAACAGTCACGAGCGTGGAGGACCAAACAATGAGCCGTCAATAAGCCATGGAGAGACCCAAGGTGACAGCAGCAGAAGCCTGGAGTGGTGGGGCGGGGGCTGGAGGGTCCGCCACAACAATGTGGGCTTTATGCTTCTCCTCTGGGTTGCGTGAGCGCACGCTACGCTTAGCTCTCCACATGCTCACTGCTCAATCTCTCACAGTCACATGTGCTTGTTTTTAAAGTGGAGGGAGAAGCATGAGATACGATGTCTGAGCAGGTTATATGCTCTGTCAATAGAGAGCCCCAGGGATGACGTATTTTTGTAGGCTGAATGCGGAAGTCCCGAACTTCCTGGTTCTTCACTGTTTCTGTCTATGGGATTTTTGAATGGGTTTTTGGCGCGATGCTTCAAATAATGTCTGTGGGCAATGCAAGTTTAATCAAACGCGAACCAAGGTTCAGCGGGATAATCTTCACACATGAGGACCACTTTCATGAGTTTTGTAGCGTAAATGCGAGCCCTAGAAGTAAAAAGCTCGAGCTAAGCTAATCCAGAACTACACACTGTTGCATAGGCTTCCACGTCACGTCAGCACTCAACCTGGACTGTTGTTGATGTGTGCACTGATTACCCCGGGCTGAACGGGGCTGAACCAGGTGAGGGAAAGAGAATTTCCGTGTTCGTCCTTGAAGTGGTGACGTTATTGACGTATATATCCCCATCGACTCAAAAGTGTAGTCTCATTTAGCCGTTTGCTAGCTAGCCACCCTTTTAACGGCACATAAAAGCTTCAAAACTCATAAAAGTGGTCTTCATGTGTGAAGATGATGTTACTAAACACTGGTTCGCGTTTGATTAAGCCAGCGTTGCCCAGAGAGATTATTAGAAGCATCGCGCCAAAAACCCATTCAAAACTCCCATAGGCGAAAACTGTGAAGAACCAGGGCTGTTAGCATCGATGATTTCCGGACTCGTTCCTGGGGCTCTCTATACTGCCCTCGCAGGCTGGGAGGTGAACACCAGCCACCTGCCCAATACGCCTCAGATCTGCCTCCTATTCACCTTATTATTTGCCCGTATAAGGACGCTTCCGCATAACGTCATTTTGTAATCGTCTTTCCGTTTTAGACCCGGGAAGTCTACCGTAATCGTAACATTCCATATATGTGACCAGTTTATCAGAATAACGCCTATTTGGAAATATTTAACGAGCAGCGAGATCTGAGAGCGATGGCTGTGTGACCAGTCGGACTAGCTAATGCTAGTATCTGTCGACCCAGCTACTACTGGCAGTGAGAAAACACTGTCCACGTGCTTTTGTAACTAACGTCTAAATGCCGACCGGGTACAGCCATCGGCTCCTCGCAGCAGTAACGCTATGAACATGTAACTGAAGTTGGCCGCGGTGTAGCTTCTGAATTTTGCCAAACTTCATTCTTAGTTACGTTTTGTTTTGAAATTGGCCGCCAACTAGCGCTGAACCGGAAGATCAAATACAATTGCGTGTAACACGGAACAAAAAAACACGTTTTTTTGCTGAAACATTAGTCTGAAACATTACTTTGAATATGTTGAAGGAAAATCACATTGGAGTACATTTGACTTTCTGCCTGCCAACTTGGAACGACTGTGGCGATAGGATATTTCCTTTACTTGTCATTTTTAAGCAATGTCCTGTCTTTCGGTTTGCCTCCTAGTTGAGTTTTGCTATAATTCAGTAATTCAGTTGTATTTTTGCCATCTCAATATTTGTCTGCGTGTGAAATGTAACGGTGAATCCACTATCTCACGTGCACAAATTGTGATCTGCCCTTCTCCCTCTCCTTAATATGCTCAAATAACTCAATGTGTGTATGGCTGTGGGTGGATGAGGTACCTTTATGTGTGATTTGGCTTTGTCGAGCAGGCCCAGTGTGGTGTGGCGGTTGCAGTCAGGTCCCAGCGGTATGAGGGTCTTCAACCGCTCCAGACACAGCCGCAGGTGAGCTCGTCTGCACAGGACAGGAAGGAAGGACAGAGAGGAAGACAACGATGAGACACAATGACACGTCTCAACCTTTCCCAGCTGCCCGAGTCCATCCTAAGTGTTCAGTGTCCTCCTCACAGTGTCCTCCTCACAGGCTCCTGGAGGGAAGCTGTGTTACTCATTCACGCTTCCTGGCCAGACTTTTCCGGCCGCTGGTGGGATTTGAACCGGCACATTTTGGTCACAAAACGGCTTGTCTAACTTGTAGGTTACCTCTTCCCCTCTATCATACATCAGAGGGCAGGAGGGAACCTTTTCAAAATAACATACCTTCAATGTCTGGGCTCATTTCCTATTCCCATGGCATGGATAACTGACAAAACACACACAACGTCCCTTTGAGATACCGGTATAGAAAACTGAGATACTGTACTAGCTCTAAGATTGAAAAGCACCAGTGAGGCACCTGTACCTCACTGGAAGTTTAGAGCTACTATCTGACTTTTCTATAGATCGGATTCCTGTTCCCACTGAACTCAAAGACTTTTTTCCTCAACCCACAAGGACACCGAGTGTTACTACTTCTGACACTTGGAGATATTTCCAGTGCAGCTACAATGGAGGTAGATAGCAGAAAACGCTGAATGATCACACCTTCTAGCTATTTCTATGGCCATCCGCCCACCTTGGATGGTAAGCAACAAGATCACACCCCCTTTGTGTAGGGGTTGTCCAATGTGTTTTTCTGGGAAACGTATACATAACTAAAACAAGAAGTAGAGGCGGCAGATTGAGAGGAAGTGGCTGCAGAAGACTCCTGGAACGCATCAAACATCATCGCCACAGACTGATGATCTCGAACCCTTTAGCCATGTCAGCGGGTGGATTTTGCCCTCACAACATGCAGTCCAGGAAGGAGGAACCACACACGAATGGGATTCTCGCCCATTCAAAACATGCGACTGCTCTTGCCTTGTGAGAGCCCACAAAGCAACAGCAGACCCATAACTGCCTTTAAGCCACCAGTGACCTATAGTTCAACACAAGCATGGTTCACGTGTCACGTAAGCCTCCAGAGACGATACGTTCTCCTCTGCTCTGCTGCCTCTGATGTCTTGTGCCCTGCCCAGTCTTTGGTTACCCCCCTCTAGCCTGGGGGGGGGGGGGGGAGGAAAGGTGTAACGGCATTTCCTGGACCCCGCTCCGGCTCCCACTCTCCATCATCCTGACAGTCCCTTAACCCGTGACTGCAGCAGACAGTACTATCTATCCCGCTAATGGCCCCGGGTTGAGAGGTAAAGAGAGATAATTGAGGCTATAACACAATCAGCGCTCCATTAGCAGGGGCTGCCCTTTCAGCTCGCCTGACGGGAACGGGCGGGGGGAGCGGCCTCGGCCCAGCCACCCGGACCCGGGCGCCGCTCTCTCTGGGGGAAACCCGGACCCACGGAGCCCAGAACACCACCGGACCAGGAAGCCACTGGGCTCCACTGCTATGTTCTGCCATGCTCTGCTGCTTTAAGACTGGTGGAGACATGTGAGTGCTGGCTGGCTGGAGTGTGTGTGTGTGTGTGTGTGTGTGTGTGTGTGTGTGTGTGTGTGTGTGTGTGTGTGTGTGTGTGTGTGTATGCGTGTGTGTGCGCACATGTGTGTGTGCGTGTGCGTGTGTGCATGCGTGTGTGCATGCGTGTGTGTGTTTGTGTGTGTGTGTGCATGCGTGTGTGTGCGCACATGTGTGTGGAGGAGGGGAGGTTAAGCTATGCATGGATGGCCCTGATAAGAACACGAGAGCGAGCCATTAGACCCGTGCCGTGTGTGAGTGCTTCAACTAGGAAACACAAGAGACCTGCATGTCTGTTGTTAGGGCAGCAGAACACACAGTCACACAGTCACACACAGTCACACACACAGTCACACACACAGTCACACACACAGTCACACACACACAGTCACACACAGTCACACACACAGTCACAGTGTCACACACACAGTCACACACAGTCACACACACAGTCACACAGTCACAGTGTCACACACACAGTCACACACACAGTCACACACAGTCACACACACACAGTCAGTGGGTGGGGTGATAACTATCAGTCTGGCTCAGGTCATCTGTCTGTGTGATCACTTCTATTCACGGGGCTTGGCAGAGCCACCCTGGCTCTTTATCAGTGAACAACAGTTTATCTGCATCCATCTCATCTGAAACCTACGTCAGTCACTCTGTCACAGCAACCCTACAGTCACATTCTCCTCTGTCACAGCAACCCTACAGTCACATTCTGCTCTGCCACAGCAACCCTACAGTCACATTCTGCTCTGTCACAGCAACCCTACTACAGTCCCATTCTGCTCTGTCACAGCAACCCTACAGTCACATTCTGCTCTGTCACAGCAACCCTACAGTCACATTCTCCTCTGTCACAGCAACCCTACTACAGTCACATTCTGCTCTGTCACAGCAACCCTACAGTCACATTCTGCTCTGTCACAGCAACCCTACAGTCACATTCTGCTCTGTCACAGCAACCCTACAGTCACATTCTGCTCTGTCACAGCAACCCTACAGTCACATTCTGCTCTGTCACAGCAACCCTACTACAGTCACATTCTGCTCTGTCACAGCAACCCTACAGTCACATTCTGCTCTGTCACAGCAACCCTACAGTCACATTCTGCTCTGTCACAGCAACACTACAGTCACATTCTGCTCTGTCACAGCAACCCTACAGTCACATTCTGCTCTGTCACAGCAACCCTACAGTCACATTCTCCTCTGTCACAGCAACCCTACTACAGTCACATTCTGCTCTGTCACAGCAACCCTACAGTCACATTCTGCTCTGTCACAGCAACCCTACTACAGTCACATTCTCCTCTGTCACAGCAACCCTACAGTCACATTCTGCTCTGTCACAGCAACCCCAGGGATTACCTTACTACAGGCAACCTCACCTACACACGACACAGAAAGCACATGGCTGAAGATACATCTGTATGGGCCGGGGAGGGGAACTGGGGGGAATAGCGTGACGCTACGTGTCCTGCCGGTGAAACTCCTCGCTGTCAGGTGAAAAGGAGTGGCTGGCGACTGCACATGTATCGGAGGAAGCATGGTGCTAGTAGTCTACTCTCCTCGGATCGGTAGAAGGGGTGGAGCAACGACCGGGACAGCAGGGAATTGGCCAAGTACAATTGGGGATAAAAACAGGATAGAAAAGTAGAAGATAGATCTGTATGATAATAATCCTTACATAATTGTATATCAGCATTGAGCATGTTCACCTCCAGCAGACCTTGTAGGTGAAGCTAAATGGTTGTGCTGCAGCCCTAGTTGAAGAGGTCACGCACACAGAAACTCACACAGACTAACACACTGAACACAGATGTGCATTGTGTGCATTGTGTAATAACAAAGAAGGCACTTAAAGCGTGCCAGTTTGAAACACGTAGCGTAGCGTTAGCGTAGCTCTCTCGTGCACGCGACGCGTGGACTCCAAAGACACACTCACTCTTCAATGCAGACACACGCGTGCTCAGACAATCACTCACTCTCTGTCTCTCTCAGCCAAACAAATCTATCCTGATAAACACCTTCTCCAACACATGCTGCACACAGCTGGTGTCGCCTGGACTCTGACTGATGAAGCCGGCTGGCTGCGAGGGGCAAGCCGGGGCGGTGTGTGGATGTGCCTGGACCTGTCTGTCTGGACCTCTGTCTGTCTGGAGTGGACCTGTCTGTCTGGACCTCTGTCTGTCTGGAGTGGACCTGTCTGTCTGTCTGGACCTGTCTGTCTGTCTGTCTGTCTGGAGCTATCTGTCTGTCTGTCTGTCTGTCTGTCTGTCTGGAGCTGTCTGTCTGTCTGTCTGTCTGTCTGTCTGGACCTGTCTGTCTGTCTGTCTGTCTGTCTGTCTGGATCTGTCTGTCTGGATCTGTCTGTCTGTCTGTCTGGATCTGTCTGTCTGTCTGGATCTGTCTGTCTGTCTGGAGCTGTCTGTCTGTCTGTCTGTCTGTCTGTCTGTCTGTCTGTCTGTCTGTCTGTCTGTCTGTCTGTCTGGGTGGCCAGGCGCCGGGTTAACAATCTCCAGACACCGGGGAGCCGACTCCTCATTCTCTGCCTCCTCCCCTCACATAGAGATAAAAACAACCATATCAGCAGACAACCTCAGATAACCTGCCACTGACTACCCCGCCCTCCGGCCCACTGACAAGGAGTGCGTGGGGACTGCGGAGGAGAGTCGGGTCGGGTCGGGGTGCGCTGACCAAACCGGCACTGGACAGTAGAGTCACATCCTTCCTCCTCTAGCACATTTCGAGGAGTGGCTGCTGTGACAGAGAGAGAGAGAGAGAGGGGTAGCTCATTATAGTTCTTAGCACTAAGACTTCTATTAGTACGTGCGGCACGAGGCGTCCCGTCACGTGTGGGACTGCTGAATCATCTCTTTCTGCCGAGTCAGTGTGAAACCACAGACACCCTTCCACACCCAGATGACGACGGCGACGATGAAAAGCAAACACCCAAAGCAACACTAGCTTCTGTTGGCCTCAAACACCCTCACTGTGCGTCTCATTAGCTAGCTTCGCCTTCAGGTTTTGCACAAATTCTAAGCAAACTTTCGAAAAGTCGACAATCTTAAAATTCAAACCAGGTGCCTCCATTATTGGCAAATAAGTAGGGTTTGTGGGTGAGAGCTTTCCAATGGTTACTTACCAAAGGAGAAGTAATAATTATTATGTCGTCATGTGTTCAGCTGGTGGCCATATTTATTGGTTTCTGGTTTTCAGCCAATATCACAGGAGAAATGTCCATTCTGTGAAAGGTGACGCACAAAAGCGTTCTGGGAGTCAGCGTGCAAAAGGCATTTTAGCGGCGCAGAGCCTTTTGGTGCAACACTTTAGACGTAGAACATTTGATCTGCTGCAGGACACACGGGCTGTGTTGGACAGGTCAGCCGCAAAACAAAAACAAAAAACGGACAGAACCGGATAACCTTTTTTCTTTGCAAAATTGAGGAAGTTGTTTCGAATTTTGCCCTTTACATCAACCTTTTCTAATGCGATAATTCAAAAATGTGCATACAAATATGCTATGTTATACATACTGATAGATAGATAGACATGTGATGCGTGTGTGTGTGTGTGTGTGTGTGTGTGTGTGTGTGTGTGTGTGTGTGTGTGTGTGTGTGCACCACGTTTAGCCTAAACTCTGCCTACATGACACACTCTTCTGTGGGACATAATTGATAAGTACAGAAGCCACAGACAGCATCAGAGGGAGGGTGACAGACACAGACACAGACACAGAGAGACCATAACCTACATGTATCACACATGACAGGTGTCTTCGTGAAGACAGAAAAGCAGAGAAAACAAGTCATTTCCCCCCATCAGAAAGGGCCGACAATTCTTCAAAAAAGAAATCTCTGCAAATCCCTGGAGCCACAGACAGACAAGAGACAGCCGGAGCACCGAGCAGGTCTATCACCCACAGTCCATATCACCAGTCCAGTACTATCTCCAACTGTCTCACTCAGGGGGGCAAAGGTCACGAGCTCCTGGCCACTGGTGTTGCTCACAGGACAGGTCAAAGGTCGTACTCCCTGAACATGCTCGTTTCTCATTTAGGCCCAGAGCCAAAGACCTTAAACCCTGGCGGCTTTACAATATGAGTGGCGTGTGAGCATAACTACCTGCATGTGGCCACTTAGCTCAGCAAGGCAGCGTCCTATTGGCCGACTAACAGGCCGTGGCCACTTACATAAACAGCCATGGACTCACTGTGCAGCCGCTAACTAACTAGCATGCTGCTAAACCTGCACATGTGGCATTTCCTCAAATGGGTTAAATCGCTCTCATGAGAAGAAGCAAGCAAGAGCCTGTTAATGAGCCTCTCTTACTCTGTAGCCCTGTTCGGAATCGGTCCCTCCCTATGACAGAAATAGTGGACTATTTAGTGTGTCGCCATTTTTTTATAGTGTCTGAATTCTAAACTGTTAATTTGATTCACTATTTAGTCCACTATAAAATACCCACAATGCACAGCGATTTTTTAGTGAACAACGAATGTACCCTACATTTTCGCCGGTATACCACCACAATGCAATGCGGTTGTCTTTACCGAATCTGTGTAGTGTCCGAAACTCATTTTGATCATTCCCCATATAGTTCACTATGATAGACACTATATGGGAATAGTGAATGAGTGAATGAGTTACAGCACATGTGGCTGCATTAGCCAACTGTTTTACAATCATTACTTGCTATAATTGTTGACTGTTGTTTAGTATTATGTGTTTTGTTTTGTACTTTTGCCATTTTGACTAATATGTTCAGCCATGCCAGGAAAGCTCTTTGAATTGAATTGAATTGATAAATTGTTTAAGGTAACACTAAAACCAGTGATTGGGCGGGGGGGTCATTTGTGCAGGTGAAAAGACACACCACACCGCAAAACTACAAAAATGAAAATGACAAGACAACTGGATAGAAGGACAAAACCTATATGACAACTGAAGTGACGGAAACAGTTGGACAATAAGCAGATCCATAACATGGATAATAAATACAGTAACACATCAATTAAAAACAGCTTTAATTGCTCTCTCACCTCGCTGACCTATCCACCAATGAATGGCATCAGCTAGCTACAGTAGCTTTAGCCTCCCTGAGTGGGTAGTTCTCCATCCACATGGCCAGCTGCTACAGGACCTGTGCTCCAAACTGTCACACACAGCAGGGATATCAAATCCCTCACTGACAATAGACAACAAAGGCAGATGCCGGTAGGCAGATAGGCCTAGTTTCCCCTTGTATTCTGTGTAAGGGGAGAGAATTCTGGGAATGCCAGGGAAAATAACAGCATGTTGCTTTCTTCCTACTTCCTAGCGGGTAAACCTTTGTAAACAGCTGCTTTTGACACTAAATCCCACAGTCTCTCTGGAAGTCACTCAGGCGGTCAGCTTCTGTGAGCCCCGTGTCTTCATACACATCCATTCCTGATGTAACAGTCTATTCAGGGGAAGCCACGCCTCCAGCTGAAGCTGCTGTTGCTATGATGAGCTCCCATACGAGCTGATGGGAGTTACCTTCACTTGGAAGTGAAGCTGCTCAAAGAATGAACGTACATCAAATGAGTTTTGCATTTCTTTCTTTCTTCAGAAAACAATTAAATATTGTTATGTTGATTACGTGATTGTATATACCATCTAAAAGAAAACAAATCTTGCCAAGATGTGAGGCAAAGTTGTCTCAAGAGTTGAACAAAACTGTCCCCAAAAATGACCAAAAAGGACAAAAGCAATTTCTCTGTTGAATCCCAAAGAGGCAGACGTCACAGGCTCGCCACAGCCAGGCAGCCTTCCTCCTGAGACGTGGGGCGCTTCCACTCCACCATTGTGCGTGTGTGTGTGTGTGCGTGTGTGTGTGTGTGTGTGCGTGTGCGTGTGCGTGTGCGTGTGCGTGTGCGCGTGTGTGTGTGTGCGTGTGCGTGTGTGTGTGTTGCTGATGGGCCCAGATGGGTTCACACTGGGCAGCTCTGCCTCTTGGCTGTGCCGTGTGAGCGAGCAGCCAGCCGGGCCCGGGTCACTGCACCACACCTCCTCTCCCTCCCGCCTCACCCTTCCTCCTTTCTCACCCACTCGCCTTCCTCCCTCACCCTCCTCCCTCACGCTCCTTCTTCTCACCCACCCTCCTTCCTCTTCCACCCTCCTTCCTCTCACCCTCCTTCCTCTTCCACCCTCCTTCCTCTCACCCTCCATCCTCTCAGCCTTCTTCCTCCCTCACCCTCCTTCATGACCTTCCTTCCTCGCCAACCCACCTTCCTCTTCACCCTCCTCCTTCCTCACCCTCCATCCTCTCACCCTCCTTTCTCTCCCACCTTCCTCCCTCACACAACTTCCTCTCAACCTCCATCCTCTCACCCTCCTTCCTCGCCCTGAATCCCCATGAATCACGTGCAGGCCTGGCCCTTTCTCCTAAACACCACCACTCTGTCATTTTTCTCTCCCTTCGTTCAATTCAATTCAATTCAAGTCAAGTCAAAGCTTTGCCATGGTGGTTTGCCTTACAGTTAAAGATATACTGTCATGATACCATTCGATATGAGGTTCACGATTCGATACAACCACAATACGATGTAATAAATAAAGGTTCAATGACAAAGTATCACTGTGCACAATGTTTATTTCCGAGCCGCAAATCTGTCTAGCAATGGCATCGGCTTGCTACAATGCAAACAATTTAAAAATGTCATGTGAATTCTCGTTTGTGATGACACCAAAAGGGTCAAATGTAATTTGCGATTGCTTTTTCTGCCCCACGACGCGTCTCGTCACATCTTTGTATTGTGATCTATATTGAATGTGGATATATCGCCCCCATCGCTAATTACAAAATGTAAAAATTGCATCAAAGCAACAGAGGGAAGTGGATTAACGGATTAAAATTGTGATTGGTGATAGAAGAATAGGACTATTTATATGAAATGAGAAGAAATCTGTTGTTCTCTCTCTCTCTCTCTCTCTCTCTCTCTCTCTCTCTCTCTCTTCTCTCTCTCTCTCTCTCTCTCTCTCCTCTCTCTCTCTCTCTCTCTCTCTCTCTCTCTCGCCTGGCCTGTTTTCTCTGAATGCATGGAAACTGCCTCCAGTGTGACTGAAGGGAGCACGGTGGCTCAGTGGTAGAGCTGTCGCCTCGCAGTCAGAAGGTCCTGAGTTCGATTCTCGCCTGGGACACTGTGGGCGCTGTGGTTGTGTTCCCCCCCATATCTTCAGTGCCTACTGCCCAGGTGGGGTATCTCGTCGTAAGGGCCTCTCGTCTGTGTGGAGTTTGCATGTTCTCCCCGTGCTCCCCCAGGGAGGCTCCTCCGTATATAACCCCCCCCCCCCCCCATTAAAAACATGCAGAAGATCAGATCGTCATCATCATCGTCATCCGACCAGTGACGACAACATCCGAAGTCGGTCCCCGGGCGCTGTACGAGAAAGCGACCACTGCTCCTGGCCTGCCCCCCGGAGGAAAGGACAAAGCCAGGATGGGTTAAATGCAGAGGACAAATTTCACCGGCCACCGTCAGCATGTGTGTGTTGTGGCCCTCCGTGCATGTGTTGATTGTAATCGTGTGACAATAAAGACGGGCTTGTCCGTCTGAAATCGTGAAGTGCAGTCAGTCCTTTATAAAGGAGCACTTTGAAGCTCTGCCTTGTTGGTATGAGAGAGCTGCCCACACCTCTTTCCTACGCACAGTATGGACACCAGCAGCTCCACCTCTTTCCTACGCACAGTATGGACACCAGCAGCTCCACCTCTTTCCTACGCACAGTATGGACACCAGCAGCTCCACCTCTTTCCTATGGACACCAGCAGCTCCACCTCTTTCCTACGCACAGTATGGACACCAGCAGCTCCACCCGCCCACACTAACTACATCAGACCACATACTTCACTCCTATAGTCAGTATGGACACCACCGCCTCTGCCCCACCAGCCCCACCACACTCACCCTCACCCTCGTTTCCTTTCATCCACAGAGAGAGAGAGAGACAGAGAGAGGGAGAGGGAGAGGGAGAGAGAGACAGAGAGAGAGAGAGAGAGACAGAGAGAGAGAGAGACAGAGAGAGAGAGAGAGAGAGAGGGAAAGAGAGAGAGACAGAGAGAGAGAGAGAGAGTGAGAGAGAGGGAAAGAGAGACAGACAGAGAGAGAGAGAGAGAGAAAGAGAGAGAGACAGAGAGAGAGAGAGAGAGAGAGAGAGGGAAAGAGAGAGAGACAGAGAGAGAGAGAGTGAGTGAGAGAGAGGGAAAGAGAGACAGAGAGAGAGAGGGAAAGAGAGAGAGACAGAGAGAGAGAGAGAGAAAGAGAGAGAGACAGAGAGAGAGAGTGAGAGAGAGGGAAAGAGAGAGAGAGAGAGAGAGAGAGAGCGAGAGAGAGAGAGAGAGACAGAGAGAGAGAGAGGGAAAGAGAGAGAGAGAGAGAGAGAGAGAGACAGAGACAGAGACAGAGAGAGAGAGAGAGAGAGACAGAGACAGAGAGAGAGAGAGAGAGAGACAGAGAGAGGGAGAGAGAGAGAGAGACAGAGACAGAGACAGAGAGAGAGAGACAGAGAGAGAGAGAGAGAGAGAGACAGAGAGAGAGAGAGAGAGAGAGAGAGAGAGGGGGAGAGAGAGAGAGACAGAGACAGAGAGAGAGAGAGAGAGAGAGAGACAGAGAGAGAGAGAGAGAGAGAGACAGAGACAGAGACAGAGAGAGAGAGAGAGACAGAGAGAGAGAGAGAGAGAGACAGAGAGAGAGAGAGAGAGAGACAGAGAGAGAGAGAGACAGAGAGACAGAGAGAGAGAGAGAGAGAGAGAGAGGGAAAGAGAGAGAGACAGAGAGAGAGAGAGAGTGAGTGAGAGAGAGGGAAAGAGAGACAGAGAGAGAGAGGGAAAGAGAGAGAGACAGAGAGAGAGAGAGAGAAAGAGAGAGAGACAGAGAGAGAGAGTGAGAGAGAGGGAAAGAGAGAGAGAGAGAGAGAGAGAGAGCGAGAGAGAGAGAGAGAGAAATGTTGTTCTCCTGCCAACTGAAAGGCAGCAAAATGATGAGCTCCTAAACTTTTTTGTGTTTTCACTCTAAAGAGATCTGATTTGCAACGAAAATATGCAACATTAGATGGTTAGAAGCAGCAGCTAACCACTTAAGACAAAAAAGAGACTTTTCGACCATTTCTACATCGTTCTTTTACCAAACTACGAAGCCAGTTAGCAGAAGAAGCTAGCAGCTAGCAGCTAGCAGCTAGCAGCTAGCAGAAAGTTGGCTAATTAACAGCTGAAGACTGCAGAAAGAAACTTTAAAAGAGAAAAGATTTTCTGATCACAACCGGATTAACTACTTGTAAGGACATCACCAGGACCAGGATCTTTTCACAAACAACAAACAGTAAGCCAACTGCCAGCTAGCAGAAAGAAGCAGCAAGAAGCTAGCAAGCTAGCAGGAAGAAGAGGATTCTAATGCTACAAACGACAGTTGGCTAACAACAGCAAAGGACTAAAGTAAAACTACGGAAAGAAACTGGATGAACAAATAGTAAAGACTTCATCAAGACCAGCACTTAAAAAAAAAAGAAGAAAGAAAAGTCATCTGCCACCAACTGTAGGTTGATACTTGTCGGCCATGATGACTGAGCACTATGCAGCAGCAGCCGCCATGATGACACAGCACAATGCAGCAGCAGGTGAACTGCAGCAACTGAAGACAAAAGCTACAAATGTATCAACTACTGTAACCACAGCAACACACAGCCAGCCAGGACACATTAATGGCTGTGAAATCCACTACCCTGAAGAAGTCATGTCAGCAAAACAAAAGAAAGCTTTCAAAATGAAAGTCCTGTGTGACAACCCAGAGACATTAGTAGCAGACTTCACCAAGAAGAATAACTGTAAGGTAAAGTGTAACCTGCTCTTCTTCACTCACCGCCCTGCTGTCTGGCACACAACAATATGTGACTCGTTTACTCACATTAAGAAGAATGGGATAAGTAAAGGCAGACAGATAAGTGTCTATGAAGATGAAGACTCCTCTTGTCGCATTTTAACCATCAATATATACCACACTGGCACCCACACTGGCACAGTTATGATTCAGGGATCAGAGAACAGTTTGGACAACTTTGTGAATAGCTTCCAAACACTGAAAACTGTGGCAGCCGCTAAAATGAAAGACTCCCAGCCTCAGGAAGAGCTTCAGACCAAGTCGCCCCTCCCCTGCAGACCTCCACCGACACCATCCACTGAATCTACACCCAAACTCTCCAGCAGCGTCAGGGTGCTGAAGGAGGGACTCTCCATCCTCGAGCGAGAGTTCATAGATTTCAGAGAGACAACACTGAGCAGCCTTCAGAGGTCTGACGACAGCAAGCAGTCAGTGGAGGAGATTTACTCCACGGTACGAGAACAGAGATACCAGATAAATGAACTCCATCAGGCCGTTCGAGAACTTGAGGAAGACAACCAGTGTCTGAGAGCAGCACTTCGGAAACTGACAGAGGACCTGGCATCGGCCAACCAACTCAGACTGACACAGCCCCTACACCAGGAGATCCTGAGGAAACCAGAACCCTCTGCTCCTCTCATGTCATCTTCCCCCTCTCACCCCTCTACACCCCCCACCCCTCCCAAGCCCCCCAACTCAGACCTGGCATCAGCCAGCAAACTCAGACTGACACAGCCCCTGCACCAGGAGACCTTGAGGAAACCAGAACCCTCTGCTCCTCTCACATTTTCCCCTTCTCACCCCTCTACACCCCCCACCCCTCCTAGGCACCCCACCCCTCCCAAGCCCCCTACTCTTACCCTCTTCCCTCCTGACCTCACACACAACAACACAGACATTATATTTTTGTGTGACTCTAATGGAAAGCACATTGACATGAAACGCCTATTCCCAGGCAGAACATCCAAAAAGATGTGGAGCCCTACCACATCAGAAGCCATGGAAAAGCTGACCAATACAAACCTCCAAGATGTTAAACATGTCCTGATACACACTGGGACAAATGATCTAACTTCAAAGAACAAAGACATAGCTCACTCACTGAGACAGGTGGCAGAGAGAGCGACATCAGCGTTCCCCACAGCCAGGGTAACCATATCCACCCTGTTACCCAGAAGAGACATACCTCAGCATGAGATCAACACCATTAACGCTGAAATATCCAAAGCCTGCACAGAGATACCAAACGTCCACATGGCATATCATGCAGAAATCCTCTACCAGCACCTGCATGACCGCCTACACCTCAACCAGACAGGTGTACGACTGTTCGCCAAGAATATTAAAGACACAGCTTTAGACCGCAACACATCAACATCTCACAACAGGAGGACAACCACAACCACAACCAGCCATCACAGAAGCTCACTGCACACTGGAACAGCCACTAATAATGGCTTTGCTCAGGGCCCCAGACCCACCTCAATGTACTACGCTCCACCTCCACAAGGCTCCAGACCCACCTCAGTGCACTATGCCCCAGCCCCACCTCCACAAGGCTCCAGACCCAACTCAGCGTACTACGCTCCAGCTCCACTGCCACCTCCACAAGGCTCCAGACCCACCTCAGTGCACTACGCCCCAGCCCCACCTCCACAAGGCTCCAGACCCAACTCAGCGTACTATGCTCCAGCCCCACCTCCACAAGGCTCCAGACCCAACTCAGCGTACTATGCTCCAGCTCCACCTCCACAAGGCTCCAGACCCACCTCAGTGGAGTATGTTTTACCCCACCAAGCTATCCAGGAACAATACAGTTGGCAGCAGCAGCAGCCAGCTCAGACTCAGCCTCCAGCCCAGAGAGACAGTTACGCTGCTGTAGCCGCCAGAGGCACCACATCTCCACCTACTGAACTGAACCCAAATCAGATAAGAGATGTTATCACATTACTTTGCACTAAATTTCTGAACTAGTGGAAATCCCATTAGCTCAGTGATTTAATGATGCATTGTTGTTGGTGCTGGCTGTTCTACACTCCTTTATTGAGTGTGGGGCATCCTGCGCTTGTAATATTCATCATCACTGAACAACACTTTTCATGATGTTGCATTCATTTGGTTTGTAAATCAGATATTCTTTAGTAGTACACTATTCCGTTAAGAAAAAGAAAATTGCATCTTTCTCAATTAGTAACTGGAACATTCAGGGCTTATCCTCTTCAACTTTTGGTTTGAAATCAGCAAACCCTGAATTTGTAAATAGTATTAAAAATATTGATATAATAATTTTGAATGAAACTTGGAATCAAAATTGTATCCGAACTAATTGCCCAAACAATTATATAGAACTTGTTATACCCTCTGTAAAACATGACCATATTAAGAACGGTAGAGACTCAGGCGGTCTACTACTGTGGTACAAAGGGGAATATAAAGAGCGCATCTCACCTGTTAAAAAAGGAAAACAACACATTTGGATTAAAATTGACTCAAGTATTCTGGAAAACGACAGAGATGTATATGTATGTGCAATCTACATCCCACCCTCAAACTCACCCTACTATGAGGAAGACATTTTTGAGGAAATCCAAAAAGAAACCTCCTTTTTCCAGAGTTTAGGATCAATCTTGATATGTGGTGATCTGAATGCCAGAACTGGTAGAGAGCCAGACTTCATTAACTTTGAAGGAAACAAACATACCTTACTCTCACATTCCCCATTGTACCACACTTCATTAAATACACAAAGACAAAGTTATGACAGTGTGCTAAACAAAACTGGCAAACAGGTACTACAGATGTGTAAGGGTCTGGGTCTGTACATTGTTAATGGCAGAACAAGAGGAGACTCTCTGGGCAGACTCACACACTGCTCTGTGCTAGGTAGTAGTGTTATAGATTATGCCATTACCGATATTGAACCACATTACATAAATGCATTTCTGGTATCACCACAACTGCCCTTATCGGACCACAGCCAAATAACTGTATTTCTGAAGAAGTCATTGTCACCCATTGTCAATCCAAACCCAGAGCCAAGGATGTTTCCTCTGCCGAGGAAATATAGATGGACAGAAGAGAGCACTGCTGCCTATACCGCTGCACTAGACCATGATCACATTCACAATATTCTGGATACTTTTCTGAACACCCAGTATCAACCTGATGAAGAAAACATTAATCTGGCCACACATCATTTAAACAGTATATTTATCCAATTAGCAAAAGAATCTCAATTAAAAATATCACAAAGTAAAAAATCCAGCATAAAGCAAAAAGACCGATGGTTCGACAGAGAATGCACTTTATCAAGGCAAAATCTGAGAAAACTGTCAAACAGAAAACACAGGAACCCAAATGACCCAGTGGGACGGCTTGAATACATCAAGGCCCTAAAAGATTACAAAAAACTCCTCCATGTGAAAAAATTACATTATATGGAAGGAGAACTCAACAAAATTGAAAAAGCTATCAATGATAATACCTTTTGGAATTTATGGAAAAGCATTAACAGAAGCCCACGTGCAGAGACGAACCCAATTCAAAATGGCAATATCTGGATAAAATACTTTGATGACCTCTATGAAAATCCAGAATGTCACGGTCTGAACCCCAGTCAACTTTTAACGACTGACAAACTCAAAGAACTAGAAAGGGCAGTGAAAGATAACCAATGTGCCCTTGACTACCCCATCACTCTTAAAGAACTAAAGGACAAACTTAAAACCCTTAAAAATGGCAAAGCCTGCGGTATAGACAGCATTAGCTCAGAGATGCTGAAACACAGTAGCTCAAAACTTCAACTTGGTATACTAAAACACTTTAACCTGGTGCTGACAACAGGATATTACCCCACTATTTGGAATAAAGGCCTTATTTCTCCTATATTCAAAAGGGGAGACAAGTACAACCCCAGTAACTACAGAGGCATCTGTGTTAACAGCAACCTCAGCAAACTCTTCTGTAGCATCCTAAACTGCAGATTATTAGGGTATCTCACTGACCACAACGTCCTGTCTAGAAGCCAGATTGGCTTTCTACCCAACCATCAAACATCAGACCACATCTACACACTACATACACTTATCCAAAACCACGTTCACAAAAAACATAAAGGGAAGGTATTTGCATGTTTCGTAGACCTAAAAAAGGCTTTTGACACAATTTGGCATAACGGATTATTTTTCCAAATCTTACAATGTGGAATTGGTGGTAAAATATACGACCTAATTAAATCCAAATACTCTGACAACCAGTGTTGTGTAAAAATTGGAAACAAAAGAACAGAGTTCTTCAAACAAGGAAGAGGGGTGCACCAGGGGTGCAACCTATCCCCTACCCTATTTAACATTTACATTAATAAATTGGCCACAATTCTTGAACAGTCCCCAAGCCCTGGATTAGATCTACATGGCAAAGAAATTAAGTTCCTCATGTATGCAGATGACCTGGTTATATTATCCCCAACAGAACATGGTCTACAGCAGAACCTCTCACTGCTGGACACCTTCTGTCATAACTGGGCTTTAGACATCAACCTTGACAAAACTAAGATCATGGTATTTCAAAAAAAGGCCAGATCACAAGAATCCAAACACAGTTTCACTGTGAGAGGGACCACACTTCAGCATACAATGGAATATAATTATTTAGGCATAACCATCAGTGCATCTGGCAGCTTTGCTAAAGCAATACATTCCCTGACAGATAAGGCACGCAGGGCCTACTATAGCATTAGAACTTCACTAAACAAATTCAATCCTCCAATTCAAATTTGGCTAAAACTATTCAGTAGTATAATTCAACCCATCCTTATGTATGGAAGTGAAGTGTGGGGCCCCCTAATTAATCAGAGACACACCTCATGGGACACAACACCCACAGAAACATTTCAACTCCAATTCTGTAAGGAGATCCTCAAGGTCCACAGAAACTGTCCAAACCATGCATGTAGAGCAGAGCTAGGTGTGTTCCCACTCTCTCTCCACATGATCAAAAGATCAGTGAAGTTCCAGGCTCACTTGGCACAAGCTGATCCTGACTCATATCATCACAGAGCCTTTCTAAGTAACAGCCTCAGCCCAGAGACAGACCCTCTGAGAAACATCAGAGAAACCTGCCACCTCCAAATACAAGACCTCCACCATCTTTCCAAACCCCATCTGCAAACAATCGACAGAGAAAACAAAACAATCTACATTGACAATTGGAAAAATGAAACAAAATCCATCAACAAATTAGAAACCTATCGCTTATTGAATAGAGACTATTCTCTCGCACAATACCTGGTAAGCGTAAAAAAGCCCAAACAGAGACGCACATTAACTATGTACAGACTCAGCGACCATCAACTAGAGATTGAAAAAGGCCGTTATAAGAACCAATGGAGGCCCAGAGAACTGAGAGTGTGTAAACAGTGTTCTTCAGGGGAAATAGAAAGTGAGGTCCATTTTCTCCTCTCCTGCTCCCTGTACCAAACTGTCAGAGAGGCCTTCCTGCAGCAGGTCAGAGCAGCAGACTCGTCATATCAGGGAAAAACATGTGATGAACTGATGAAACTCTGTTTAGGTGAAGAACCACAATTTACACATTTAGCCGCACAATATGTAACACTCTGCCATGACATTAGAGGGGAAAACAATGAATTAATATGATCTGTTGAAATGTGACTACTGTATGTATTGTAACTGTAATCACTTGTATTTTATTAATGTTATTTTGTTTGATCAGTTCTTTATGCTTTGGCAATATTGTACTTGAGACATTCATGCCAATAAAGCGAATTTGAATTGAATTGAATTGAATTGAGAGAGAGAGAGAGACAGAGAGAGAGAGAGAGACAGAGAGAGAGAGAGAGAGAGACAGAGAGAGAGAGAGAGACAGAGAGACAGAGACAGAGAGAGAGAGAGAGAGAGGGAGAGAGAGAGAGAGCATGCCCATACACATGAAGGGATGCATCACAGCAGATTCTTCTGACATCCTTTTATAGTGGAAAAACAAGCGTCAGAGAGACGGTAACATTTTCATCTTATATCTGAAAATCCAGAGTGACTTAAAAACAAGCGTAACAGCAGATACAAGCTCCAATTCCTGATGGCATCTTCCAGCATCTTGTTTGTTTGTAAGTAAATACATAAATACATAAATGAAATGTACATCCTTTTTAAATGTGCTTCTCTACTGGCCCAAAAGAGAATCATGTTTTATAGTCCCCTAAGCACAAATAGGGCATCATCCAGCAAATACTAAGTCTATTCTATTTATTTCTGCCCTTAGCCTACAGGTGGCTACTATCCCAGCATGCATTGTCCTGTGGGAGGTGAGTATTGGGAGGGGAGGGGGGGTTGGGCAGGAAAAACGAAAATTAATATTCATGTTCTATGTATGTGCTCTGTATCTGGGAATAGAAAAGGCCTTGAAAAAGACGAGCTGGAGCATGGAGAGGGAATAAAGCTGATATAGGCAGAATAGTGTGCGCGTGTGTGTTTTTTAGAACAGCTGAAAACAGCGCTGACAAACCGACGCTTCGTCGTCGTTTCTGCTTATTTTTCATACAAATTCCTCTGGAGCCAAACGCCATTAGTGGAAGCGAGAGCGGCGGAGGGAGAAAATATGGCTGCCCTAGATTCCCAACTTGTGAATAAGTAAATAATGAATGACTTCTCAGGCCATCCAAGATGTCTGACATAATTACTGGCTGTGCTCTTAAAGGGGAGGGTCAGATTTCCAGCCCAGATATACCAGTCAATACGCCTTCCCTGTGGAACATCCCTCACTCGCCCAGACCCCTTTAACAGTACACGCACAACGCACATGCAAGCACACACACGCACACACACACACACACACACACACACACGCGTGTACACGCACACGCCTACATGCCAACCCCCCAATCTGACCTACTTGTATCACGTGTGGAAGGAGAGGAAATGTGACCCTTCACCCACTTATTACACTAATTACACATCAGCAGTGAGAAATCTCCTCAACCGACATATTACCGACATACCGATATAAGGAAATTAAGACATCATGACACAACAAACATGCAGGCTTAGCGATTCACCAGCCAATAAATCAAATCAAATCCAAAATAAATAAATAATAAAATCAAAAAAACACAGCACTCGACTTTGCAAGTGTGAGGGATGGAGTTCTATTGTTCATGTCTTGTCTTGTTCCTTTTCCAGTGTCGAGGCTCATTTTTACGCGGCCGTGAATCGGGATTCCAAAGATGATTGTAGCGATGACACGACTTTCTCATGCAGCAAAGCCTGATTTCAAACTAGACTAGGCCCTGTGTCCGATGAGCACTACATCAAATCAGCCACGGCAAAATGCTCTCTCGATACCGCAGGGAGGAGCCAGGAGCGGCAGCCAGCCAGGCAACACAATCAAACACAGAAAAAGAGAGCTTTTCCTTTCTGTGATTTGAGTGATCAGTTGCTAAAAAGCTTCTCAAGGTGAGGTGCTGCTGGTTGCTTAGTGCAGTCGCCTGAGGGAACCCACACGTCTGGTAGGTAGGTAGGGCCCCTTCATCATATGGAGCATGTGAACATGTGGCACACTGATCTATACTCTGCAGATGGTGACATACAATATACATGTGCAGGGCCTCAGCCCGCTGGCAGCCTATACATTCATATACATGTGCAGGGGCTCAGCCCACTGGCAGCCTATACATTCATATACATGTGCAGGGGTTCAGCCCGCTGGCTGCCTATACATTCATATACATGTGCAGGGGCTCAGCCCGCTGGCAGCCTATACATTCATATACATGTGCAGGGGCTCAGCCCGCTGGCAGACTATACATTCATATACATGTGCAGGGGCTCAGCCCGCTGGCAGACTATACATTCGTCCTATACGATTGCTTTGTTGCGTGACCCACTAATTGTACCCAGAATGCACTACTACACACGGGCGCACTGTTGAGGACGGACGGTTCCGGCTAAAAACCATCATCCCATTTACTTCCTGGATCACTGGATTGTTTTGATCACTCTTTGGGCTTTTTGAATCAGGACCTTGACTCGGTACGTACAACAACAGAACACGTGGGGCTTCTCAGTGAAGTGACATGAAATCAAAAGTACCCCTGTTTTCCATTTGGATAATTCTAATTAGATGTCGGGCACAATCATTCGATTTCGAGAGTAAACCCTAAATGTGCAATTACACTTGCTCGGTGTAGTAGCCCTGCTCGGTGTAGTGTAGCCCTACACGTGAGCGTTTACAGTGTCACACACACTCACCATGCCTACACACCACATCACATCACGCCATGCACAACGCCTCACTGTGTTTGTTTACTGGCTGGCTGGGCCAACACAAAGACAAGGCTTGTTTTTTATGCTATAGATGTCTCTTCTAGGATTCTCTACTTTTTTTTTTCTCTCTCTCTCTCTCTCTCTCTCTCTCTCTCTCTCTCTCTCTCTCTCTCTCTCTCTCTCTCTCTCTCTCTCTCTCTCTCTCTCTCTCTCTCTCTCTCTCTCTCTCTCTCTCTCTCTCTCTCTCTCTCTCTCTCTCTCTCTCTCTCTCTCGGGGGGGGGGGGGGGGGGGGGGTCTTTCTCCCTCTCACATGACGTGCAGCTTGGGGTCACATGTTGAGCCATACTTCAGACAGAACGTGGCACCTGACTGACTGCATAGGTTTTCTTTTAATAAGGGGAAACTACCACTCACTAGGTTGACTGCTGGAACAGTCATCAACTAAATAACAGCCTATAGCAGCAAAAGCGGAGGTCGGCCATATGTGTTTTAGCCAACGACTCCTTTATTATCTGTGCTATAAATGTGTTCAGGAAGCGAGCGCAGATGGAAAGCAGCTTATATCTGAAACGGGTCTGGACGTGGTTGGCGAGGGCTATTATTCTAGGTTCCCCTCGTTACGGGCAACCTCACGCGTTATGCTTTGATGGATGGTTCTAGCATTAGCCCGTAGCTAGCACGTGACGTGTAACTCGCGCATAATGCCATCAATAGCCATTGGACAATGCCGTGATAAATGACATGCTTGTTACTGGGCCAAAGGTAAACAAACAGCCGGCCTACACATTGGAGCCAGTGTGGCGAAAGGAATATTTCGTCCGCTGGTGTCACACGTCAACTAATCCGTCACGTTTCTGGGCGCACACACTCACAGGCGTACACACGCGCACGCACACACACGCACACACACGCACACGCGCGCTCTCTCACACACACACACACACACACACACACTCACAGGCATACACACGCACACACACACACGTGCGCTCTCTCACACACACACACACACACACACACTCACAGGCATACACACGCGCACACACACACTGACACTGACACACACGCGCACACACACACACGCGCGCTCTCTCTCTCTCACACACACACACACACACACACACACACACACACACACACACACACGCTCACACACACGATTAGAACAGTCTCTGCCCCACAGCCACTGTAGGCTTTCTTCCACTGAAGGACTGATGCTTCTCTCATCTCCTTTATGAAACATAGACAAATGGGATAGATAGATGGAGAGAGAGAGAGAGAGAGAGAGAGAGAGAGAGAGAGAGAGAGAGAGAGAGAGAGAGAGAGAGAGAGAGAGGCAGAACGAGATGGAGAGAGAGAGAGGGCGAGAGATAAAGAGAGAAGAGGGGGGTTGTTCTGTCTGTGTAATCTGCCCAGAAACTAGCCTTTGGCACAAACCAGAGTCAGGCTGGGTTACACTAGGTTTACCAATGACAAATGACTGAAATCCCTTCTGTTCATTTCAAGTTCCCTTTCAAATTTCAATATCAACATTTTCAGTCAAACCCTCTGGACTAACATGCCTATTACATGCCTTGACATCCATCTTTCATGACTTTCATCCATAGCATCATGTAGTGCATACATTTTAGGCATGGGTGGAGAATTGAACCCTCAACCCTGGCAGCTGGCTGGACAGGACAGTGCACTAACTGGACTGAACCGGTAAGGCACGTTTTGACAGGTAGTGCTCATAAGGCTACTTCATTTGACTGTGAGTGGTGGAGATGTCCTCAGCTCTGTCCCCCCCTGGCACCCAACAAGACAAAAGAGCAAGACAGACAAGGACATGTGACTTTGTGTCTATTGATAGAAACACACTCTAGAAGCATCAGGCGCTAAGACCTTAAGAGGACGCCTGACACAAAGAAATCATGCTCCACTTGGATGCTGCCCTCTGAGTGTGTGTGTGTGTGTGTGTGTGCGTGTGCGTGTGCGTGTGTGTGTGTGTGTGTGTGTGTGTGTGTGTGTGTGTGCGTGCGTGCGCGTCCGTCCATCCGTAGGTGTGTAAGTTAGCCTATGGCCAGTGGCGTTAGCGGTTCAATCGTCCATTGAGTGTTCTACTACGCTCTCCAAACTGACGGCCAATTGTTAGATTTGACAAACAGGGCTGAGGAATGAGGGGAATGCTCATGTCTCTCCTCACATCCACACACAGCAGACTCCTTCATGCTGCAGGAACCAGAACCATCCTCACATCCACACACAGCAGACTCCTTCATGCTGCAGGATCCAGAAGAACCAACCTCACATCCACACACAGCAGACTCCTTCCTGCTGTAGGAACCAGAAGAACCAACCTCACATCCACACACAGCAGACTCCTTCCTGCTGTAGGAACCAGAAGAACCAACCTCACATCCACACACAGCAGACTCCTTCCCGCTGCAGGAACCAGAAGAACCAACCTCACATCCACACACAGCAGACTCCTTCATGCTGCAGGAACCAGAAGAACCAACCTCACATCCACACACAGCAGACTCCTTCCCACTGGAGGAACCAGAACCAACCTCACATCCACACACAGCAGACTCCTTCCTGCTGCAGGAACCAGAACCAACCTCACATCCACACACAGCAGACTCCTTCATGCTGCAGGAACCAGAAGAACCAACCTCACATCCACACACAGCAGACTCCTTCCCACTGGAGGAACCAGAACCAACCTCACATCCACACACAGCAGACTCCTTCATGCTGCAGGAACCAGAAGAACCAACCTCACATCCACACACAGCAGACTCCTTCCTGCTGCAGGAACCAGAAGAACCAACCTCACATCCACACACAGCAGCCTCCTTCCTGCTGCAGGAACCAGAAGAACCAACCTCACATCCACACACAGCAGCCTCCTTCATGCTGCAGGAACCAGAAGAACCAACCTCACATCCACACACAGCAGCCTCCTTCCTGCTGCAGGAACCAGAAGAACCAACCTCACATCCACACACAGCAGACTCCTTCCTGCTGCAGGAACCAGAAGAACCAACCTCACATCCACACACAGCAGACTCCTTCATGCTGCAGGAACCAGAAGAACCAACCTCACATCCACACACAGCAGACTCCTTCCTGCTGTAGGAACCAGAAGAACCAACCTCACATCCACACACAGCAGACTCCTTCCTGCTGCAGGAACCAGAAGAACCAACCTCACATCCACACACAGCAGACTCCTTCCTGCTGTAGGAACCAGAAGAACCAACCTCACATCCACACACAGCAGACTCCTTCCTGCTGCAGGAACCAGAAGAACCAACCTCACATCCACACACAGCAGACTCCTTCATGCTGCAGGAACCAGAACCAACCTCACATCCACACACAGCAGACTCCTTCATGCTGCAGGAACCAGAACCAACCTCACATCCACACACAGCAGACTCCTTCATGCTGCAGGAACCAGAACCAACCTCACATCCACACACAGCAGACTCCTTCTCGCTGCAGGAACCAGAACCAACCTAACATCCACACACAGCAGACTCCTTCTCGCTGCAGGAACCAGAAGAACCAACCTCACATCCACACACAGCAGACTCCTTCTCGCTGCAGGAACCAGAACCAACCTCACATCCACACACAGCAGACTCCTTCCTGCTGCAGGAACCAGAAGAACCAACCTCACATCCACACACAGCAGCCTCCTTCCTGCTGCAGGAACCAGAACCAACCTCACATCCACACACAGCAGACTCCTTCATGCTGCAGGAACCAGAACCAACCTCACATCCACACACAGCAGACTCCTTCCTGCTGCAGGAACCAGAACCAACCTCACATCCACACACAGCAGACTCCTTCTCGCTGCAGGAACCAGAACCAACCTCACATCCACACACAGCAGACTCCTTCTCGCTGCAGGAACCAGAAGAACCAACCTCACATCCACACACAGCAGACTCCTTCTCGCTGCAGGAACCAGAACCAAACAAATGAACAAGTCTTGGAGTTCCTCAGGACCCACGGTGGATCAGATGATGACCTATATTCTGGGTCGATGGGGAGGAACTGGGGGGGGAAATATAGAGGGGTGAGAATTCATTGGGTAATGGTACTTTGATTTCCCCCCTGCCTATGGCCAGTGGCGTTAGCGGTTCAATCGTCCATTGAGTGTTCTACTACGCTCTCCAAACTGACGGCCAATTGTTAGATTTGACAAACAGGGCTGAGGAATGAGGGGAATGCTCATGTCTCTCCTCACATCCACACACAGCAGACTCCTTCATGCTGCAGGAACCAGAACCATCCTCACATCCACACACAGCAGACTCCTTCATGCTGCAGGATCCAGAAGAACCAACCTCACATCCACACACAGCAGACTCCTTCCTGCTGTAGGAACCAGAAGAACCAACCTCACATCCACACACAGCAGACTCCTTCCTGCTGTAGGAACCAGAAGAACCAACCTCACATCCACACACAGCAGACTCCTTCCCGCTGCAGGAACCAGAAGAACCAACCTCACATCCACACACAGCAGACTCCTTCATGCTGCAGGAACCAGAAGAACCAACCTCACATCCACACACAGCAGACTCCTTCCCACTGGAGGAACCAGAACCAACCTCACATCCACACACAGCAGACTCCTTCCTGCTGCAGGAACCAGAACCAACCTCACATCCACACACAGCAGACTCCTTCATGCTGCAGGAACCAGAAGAACCAACCTCACATCCACACACAGCAGACTCCTTCCCACTGGAGGAACCAGAACCAACCTCACATCCACACACAGCAGACTCCTTCATGCTGCAGGAACCAGAAGAACCAACCTCACATCCACACACAGCAGACTCCTTCCTGCTGCAGGAACCAGAAGAACCAACCTCACATCCACACACAGCAGCCTCCTTCCTGCTGCAGGAACCAGAAGAACCAACCTCACATCCACACACAGCAGCCTCCTTCATGCTGCAGGAACCAGAAGAACCAACCTCACATCCACACACAGCAGCCTCCTTCCTGCTGCAGGAACCAGAAGAACCAACCTCACATCCACACACAGCAGACTCCTTCATGCTGCAGGAACCAGAAGAACCAACCTCACATCCACACACAGCAGACTCCTTCCTGCTGCAGGAACCAGAAGAACCAACCTCACATCCACACACAGCAGACTCCTTCCTGCTGCAGGAACCAGAACCAACCTCACACCCACACACAGCAGACTCCTTCATGCTGCAGGAACCAGAACCAACCTCACATCCACACACAGCAG